>NW_027531522.1:7343420-7477278 GCF_008692635.1 Crocuta crocuta
GAAATGGTGGGGGAAAGGGAGAGAGGCAAACCATGAGAGACTCTTGAATGCTGACAAAAACTGAGGACTGATGGATGTGGGGGGGAGGGGGGATGGGCATGGAGGAGGGCACTTTGGGGATGAGCACTGAGTGTTATGTGGAAACTAATTTGACAATAAACTATTTGTAAAAAAAATAAAATAAAAAATAAAAAAAATAAAAATTTTCCAGTGTTATTACAGTATATTTTTAAAAACGTTTAATGCAACATATTTTCAATTTTCCTTGTGTTTTACATCTTTAGAATTTATTGAAAACACTCCAATTGCATTACTGTGGTAGTACTACCTGGTTCATTATTAAAATCAACAGAGAACATTCTAAACTGAGGTTATTCATCAGATGTGAACTTTCATCAGTTCTAAGATATCATAGCATATATGATATCATATTTTTCATATGCATTGCTAACCTAAAAAGAAAGTCTGGAAAAACCCCAAAAGACAAGAAATAATGATGATGCCAATAGTAATAAAAAGCTGAAAGTAGATTAAGAGAGAGAACATAAAAAGCTGGAAATGTTCTGGAAATGTTCTGTTGGCAATGCCAACAACAGGAGTCTAGAGCAGTGGCCACGGAAGGCTCACCACGCTGGCACCTGAGGCGAGGACCCTGGACCTTTGCCAGGATGGAAACTGCCACACATGAAATGCCACACAGAGACCACACAAAGACCAAAGAACTCTAACCAGGATGAAAAGACAAGTAGGCGATTCGGCCCCTGCCACAAAGGGAGCTAAGAAGAAAACCTGTGCCTCCCAGCCTTGGCTTCAGGGGGGAAATAAAGAAGAAAACTGGTCTCATAAGAAATGTCAGCCATAGACCTGTCAGCACAGGTGCCTTGGGCTTGATTTCATGTTATATGTATGATTCAGGAGAGGAGAGCCAAAATATTAATTAAAGTCAACCTAGGATGATCACATAAATCCTCTCTGGGGGAAATCTAATCATCCTCCAGGCAGGCCCACAGGATTTTCCCACAATCAAATATTAGTCCAAAATAATTACCAAATGCATATGAAGACAAGTCATCTTGGGTAAGAGTCAGTAGAAACAAACAAACAAACAAAAAACAGATTTAGAGACCCAAGGATTCTATTAGCAGAACTCACAGAAGAGAAAATAATCAAGCAATAAAACAGTTAAGACTAATGAATCAAACTATAGCCAGGGATCACAAAAATATTAAAATAACCAATCTGGTTTGACAAAGAACCAAGTAAAAGGCCTAAAAAAGAAAAAAAAAGGAATCATTGGAGTTCAAGAGTTAAATGGCACATAAAACAAAACCAAAGAGAGAATCAATGAACTAGAAAATAAACCTGAAGAAATTACCCAAAGGCAGTATAAATAAACAAGAGATTTAAGAAGTACAGAAAATAGAATGAGAAACTTTAATGTATATTTAATCGCTGTTCCAGACAGAATACAGAAATTGGAGTAAAAAAAATATCTAAAGAATGGTGCCAAGGGTTTTTTAGAAATGGTAAAACTCAGAAACAGTGAAACAGGATTTAAAAAAATAGAAAACCACAGCCTATATACACCATATTTAAAATTCAGAAAACCAAAGGTACAGAAAAGATTCCTTAAATATTCATTTAAAAAAGCATAAATCGATGTAAGATAAAGATCAAAAACAGAATTGGGGCACCTGGGTGGCTCAGTCGGTTAAGCATCTGACTTCAGCTCAGGTCATGATCTCACGGTTTGTGGGTTCAAGTCCCACGTCGGGCTCTGTGCTGACAGCCAGCTCAGAGCCCGGAGCCTGTTTCGGATTCTGTGTCTCCCACTCTCTCTGACCCTCCCCTGCTCACACTGTCTCTCTCTCTCTCTCAGAAATAAATTTTTTTAAAAAAAAGAGATCAAAGCAGAATTAATAAAATAGAAAGCAAAAATAAAAACACAAAGATGTTCAAGTTATCCCTGGCACACCAATGAGCATGTGACTCCCCACTGGGACCCTCCAGTATAGGAAGCTCCCAAATCAACCCTCACGTACATGGAAACTTGATCTATGACAGAGAAGGAATGCATTGCCAATCGATACAGAGGAGCAAGAGCTAAAATAATGATGCCAGAAAATGGAGCAATAAAACAGTGATGGTGGAGTACTTGATTATACATATTTTAAAAAAAGAAATGGAAATGGTATCTCATACTGTACAGAAAAATCGATTCTTGGAGATGAAAGACTTAAATGTGAAAAAATTCTCTTTTAAAATATATGTATGTGTGTATAAGTATATATATGAATATTTTCACCTGCAATAAGTATGACATTTTTTTCAGAGAGAGAGAACATGTGAGCAGGGGAGAGGGGCAGAGAGAGAGAGAGAGAGAGACTTAAGTATGCTCCATACTCAGTGCAGAGCCCAATGCAGGGCTCAATCCTACCAACCAGGGATCATGACCTGAGCTGAAATCAAAACTCAGATGCTCAACCGACTAAGCCACCCAGGTACCCTCATTTTTTTTTTTTTAAGAGTATGACTTTCTTAAACAAGACACAGGAGAGTAAGTCCTGGTAGAAAAGTAAATATATTTGACCTACTAAATTAAGCTATCTTTTCCTCAGAAGATAATTAAAACTTTTTTAAACATTTATTTATTATTGAGAGACAGATAATGGGCATGGGAGGGACAGAGAGGAGGGGAGACACAGAATCTGAAGCAGGGTCTGAGCTGCTTCACCACAGAGCCCGACGTGGGGCTTGAACTCACAAACCGCGAGATCATGACTTGAGCCGAAGTCAGATGCTTAACCAACTGAGCCACCCAGGCGCCCCTCATCAAAAGATATCTTAAAAGAAAATGTAGAACCAAATAACAAAACTAGAAGATACATTTGCAATTTGTAGAGCATAAACCTGGGTACATAAATAATTCTTGACAATCAAAAAGGAGAAGACAAACAACCAATTGGAAAAATGGTCAAAGGGAGATATATAAATGCTTTATAAATAAGTGAAAATATGATATGCCCCATCTCATTTTTTCAATCAGAGTTATGCAAGTTAAAACCAGGAGAGACTATTTTGCACTCAACTAATTGGCAACATTTAAAAACCTGACTTTAGCAAGCAGCGATGGGTACAATGAGGAGCAAACAAGACGTTCTTAATGTAAAGGAAATTGATTCTACAGTTTCGGACAACAATTTGGCTTTATTTTGTAATGCCACTTGCCTGTGAAACACATCACCCTTTGCTTTAATGCTTACTCAATAATAAATTGTTTTCTTTCTTCTCCACCTTTGCAGAGAGGTTTCCTGCGTTGGCAGGAGATCTTGTTTTTAATTACATTTCCTCCACAATAGCAAAAGCAAAGCACAGAAAAATACAATGTGGGATATCACGTATGGAATATTCAATATCCAAATTTGATTAATATATTGTTAAAGATGTGTACGAAAATTTTTAAATGCTATTGAAAACAACGGAATTATGGGGCGCCTGGGTGGCTTAGTCGGTTAAGCGTCCGACTTTCGCTTAGGTCATGATCTCGCCGTTCGTGGGTTCGAGCCCCGCGTCGGGCTCTGTGCTGACTGCCAGCTCAGAGCCTGGAGCGTGTTTCAGTCTGTGACTCCCTCTCTCTCTGATCCTCCCCTGCTCACGCTGTCTCTCTCTCTCTCCTAGAAATTAAAAAAAAATTTAAAAAAGAAAACAATGGAATTATAATATAAAACTCAGGATAGATATTATTAGGAAGGGGAAGAGAGAGTTTGAATGGACCGAGGTATACAGGGAGCTACAGCGTTATTAGTTTTATTCTCCTCCTTGACCTAGTCGGTGAGAACCCTGATGCTTGATTTAATAGTCTGTGTACCTTTTATACACTGTTTTTCCGGTTCAGTTTATGTGCACCCAGATCCGAGTCCTTATCTTCCTGGCTCGACAGAGGAACCCTCTGAGATGAGGGCTCCCAGTCTTTCGTGCCTGTCTCAACACACCTCACCCCTGCCTCAGCACACCCCTCACCCTGCACTCCACCCTAGATGTCTCCTTTGTCCCTGAGTCCCGAGACCAACAACGCAGGACAGAATGCACATGGGTTGGCAGTCAGACAAGATAAAATTTGACAAATAGGAGGCAGGATGCAGCGGATAACTAGTCTACCTGGGAGCAGACTATGTTTTGGACGGTAGCTTCCTGGAGCCCCTTTAAGGATGCCAAGGTATGAATGGCCGACTGGCTTCCCATGAAACCCTGAGAAGCCCAATAACATGCAAATTCCTATTCACAACCCCTCCTTACCTGCCCCAGGCTCCTTTGGTCCCCATAAAGCTTTAGCAACAAGGCTTTTGCCTCAGGCTCTGTTTTGCCAGGAAACTCACACTTAGAAAAACTTAACACATGTTTTCAAAACCTCCATGCAAACGGTTACAGTTTTAGGAAAGAGTTAAC
The DNA here is from genome assembly GCF_008692635.1 of Crocuta crocuta. Classification (NCBI taxonomy): domain Eukaryota; kingdom Metazoa; phylum Chordata; class Mammalia; order Carnivora; family Hyaenidae; genus Crocuta; species Crocuta crocuta. The sequence goes on from NW_027531522.1 coordinate 7,347,867, forward strand.
AATTATTTTAAAACAAAAATAATGCTAACAGTATAAGAAGATGAGTACAGACAAATCATCCCAGGACAATGGGATCCAGAGAACAAGTGGAAAGATTATTTCAGCAACAACTCCTCAGCTCCAGAACTGGACGGAAGGTTGAGACAAGAAGAGAAAAGAATATGATGCAATCAATAAGAATTTGGGCCAGGGAGCTCATGTTTCATCTTTTCTTTTTGTCACACAGAAATCACGGCCATTTACTGGGATGGACAGTGGCAAGGAGAAAATTAAGAATTGAGGAAGAGGGAAGAGTAGTTCCCGTGCTCATCGTAGGTGAAGTGTGCATCCATCCCCGAGCAGTGTCGGTGGAGGGCAGGACGAGACAGTCAATGGCAATCCCAACTGGGGAGCCTCTGTTGATTCTCTGGCCCCCACGGGCAGGGATTTCTGGTTCCCGGACAATGGAGAGCCAGCAGTGTTATCCAAGAGTACAGTCCAAGTGTATAGTCGATGGTCACAGAGCAGCGCAAATTACATGAGCCGCCAAGATGGCAAAGTTGCAGAGTCTCTAAACCCTTCTCCCAATATTCAGCCCTGGAGAATATACAGACTCAGGAAGCAAACATGGATTCCAGAACTAAGTAAAAAACAAATGAAATGAGCAAACCAAATGTGAGAAACGACTGGAGAGAATGAAAGCCGCCTTGAGCCGGTTACGTGTAGGGGAAGGAGGAGGTAGAAGGTGAGTGACACAGCTGTGGAGGGTGGGGTGGAGGCGAGCCCTTTCAGTGCTATTCTTTCCTCTCTCTCATGTGGCCCTGGGCAACGACTGTGTCTACACTCATCACAGAAATAAGCAGCAACAGCACGGGCCTCAGGTGCAGCTAGGGAGCAGAGCACCCAGCCCAAAAGCTGCTACAGCCTTAGGAGTTGGTCTCGTGAGGTAAGGCCTGACCGGTGGCTCTACTGTGCTGCCCCTGCATTTCCTCCTGAGACAACAGAACTCAGAAAGACTATGTCTGCCCAGTGTCGGCTCAGTCAAGGAGCAAAGGTGGTCCTGGGTGTGGTTACCCCCTGCAGAGGCCACAGTGACTGATGTGCTGGAGTGTGGCCCCTCTCCCCACCAGCAGTCCCCCAGAGTATCAGGGCCTGGATTTCTGGCTCTTCCCAAATCCTCACTGCCTGCGGGGACCCCAGCCAAACACACACAGGCAAAAATAACCACACAACTTGAAGCGGAAGATGACCTCAGCTGAAATAGGTTGAATCAGCAACACATGAAACCTACAGCAGAATTATGGCGGACCAAGGAATGAAGAGTAGAAACCCGATGGCGAGATATTCAAAAGGACATTCACAATTTGAAGGAAGGAAAGGTAATCACAAGTAGGGACAAGTATAATATTAATTATGAGAATATAACATTTGAAATAACAAATACAACATACAGTTTAAGCAAGGAGATGTATATTATATTTTAAACACATTAGAGAATTGGAAAAGTAAATTGAGAAACTGAGAAAATGGCAAGAAAGGATAAAGAGAGAGAATTTCTTTTCAAAGCTAAATAATCTGGAAATAGATGTGCCAAGATACAGATTACCGGAGTCCTAGGAGAGAAGTAAAAAATTTGAAGGGGCAAAGTACTGACGAAATAATAGAGATAAATTTCCCAGAATTCGGCGGACAAAAGACCGCAGATCAAAAGGGATCACAGAATGCTAAATATGAGAGATAAGAAAAAAAGAACCCACAGTAAAACAAATGATGGGATGTTTGAAGAACATCAAACAAAGAGAAAATTCTAAAGCCTTTTGGAGAGACAGGAATCCAAAAGGAACAAAAATCTATCTAGAGCGAGGCCCAAGAATTTGCATTTCTAAGTTCCCCGCTGACTGATACTGAATCTGCTGGCTCAGGGATCACACAATGAGAACCACTGAAATACATTTCCCTCAGAAATTGAACATCAAGCAGGAAAAAACAAAATCAAAGATCAAACTACCTGCATAATGTAGAGCAGAGAATTCTACATCTAACAAAGAATACACCCTATTTTCAAGTACCAATGGGACATTTACTGAAATAAACTATTAGGCCTCAATATAAGGAACTCACTAAATCCCAAAGAATATATGTTGTGTGGACCCTACTTTCTAACCACAGCGCAAAAAAAAAGTTTTTAAGTAAAAATTAACTTTCTAAGAATGAAACTGGTAGTGCAGGATAGAAGTCAAAGATATAGTGGTGTTTTTAAGACAGAGAGAGAGGTGTAGATGTGTGCCTATACATGTAGTATTATGCATCATATATTTTGTAGCTCTATTTACTAAGAGGCATGAGAAATCAAAATCAACACATCTAGTACTCAAATCTTGGCCTCCAAGTGCCATTCTCCAACAAAAGAAGCAGAGTCCCTTTAACTGGTTGATTTCAAGGTTAGAGCAGGAAAAACACAGGGTAAGCCTAGAGTATCTTGTGCTGTCAGAAACTAAAAAGTGTCTAAAGAAAAAAGGATGGGAGCATGTCAACGAGCATGAGAACAAAGCTGGATAACAAAAAGAGGAAATTTAAATTTTTTAATGTTTGTTTGCTTTTGAGAGAGAGACAGAGTATGAGCAGGGGAGAGCCAGAAAGGAGGGAGAACAGAATCCAAAGCAGACTCCAGGCTACGAGCTGTCAGTACAGAGCCCAGTGCAGGGCTCAAACTCACAAACCGTGAGATCATGACCTGAGCCAAAGTCGGACACTTAACCGACTGAGCCACCCAGACGCCCCTCAAAAAGAGGATATTTAGACTCAAAAAGTATCGCCGCCTAAATACTTAATAATTTCAACCAAAGGGAAAAGAATTACTTTTACAGTAGAAAATCCTAATAAACACCACCTTAACCAACCAATCAAGCTTAACAGCACCAGTAATATATTCTGACATCAGGGACCCTTGATATTATGTTCTGATGCCTTTGTGGCATCCTTCCCAATTATGCATAACCTCATTCTGATCATGCAGAACCATCATCAGCTAAACTCAGAGTGAGGGACAGTCCACAGCATGACTGGCCAATACTCTTAAAAATGTCATGGTTACAAAAGACAAGGAAAAAGTGAGGGACTGACACAGATTTGAAAGAGACAGAACACGGAAGTGGGTTGCAGAATCCAGAATCGGAAGTGGAATGTCACAATTCCACATATTCCATTTTTCTCATCTAGAAATAAGGCATTACTGGAACACTGGTGAAACCCAAATATGTCCTGTACATTAGTTACCTGCATTGTACCCAGGCCGCTTCTTAGTTTTGATCACTGCTTGGTGTTACAACGGATGCTGATGCTGGGGGGGGGAGCTGAGTGAAGGGCATCTGAGAATTCTCTGTTCTACTTCCACAACTCTTCGAGAAGTCTAAAATTGCCTCAAAGTAAAGAATTAACCATTTTTATAGAAGGCATACCCAAAACCTTAACAAAATGGAAACCTATTTTAAATTCATAGCTACCCATAATGGAACTTTTAACACCCAAAAGGCTTTAGTTTCATTTTTTAATTAATAATGATTCCACATATACATCAGACTTTTGCTTTCATGACTCTTCAGTCCGTATTTTGTAGCAATTCAAAGCAAAGAGGAATCCTTAGAGTAAATATATAGATGTTTTATGTTACCAAAATATTGGATGTGAAACTCTAGAAAATGTTAAGGAACAGTCCACAGTGCACACACCAAGACAGACTTTGTAATTCTTGGCCCCACCCCACACCATCCACCTGCCCAGAACTTTCCTCTTGCCACGGCTGATTGAGCCTGGGGTAGACAGCTGAACCTGAAGAAAGCAATCCATTGACTGGATGGATTCACTCAGAATCTCTCTCCGCAGTAATTTAGAATCCAGACCCCAGACACCCTAGTACCTTATTTTATTGATGCTAAGATGCACATTTTTGCACACTTTCTCATTTCTAAAATCACGAGGCATCTTACAATAGTTTGTGTGCCATATTTCACACTGTTTTTTTTCTTAAGACTATATAAATTAATGGTGCATCGTAAAATATTCAGGATACGTAAGACAAATATAGCCTATGTCTCTTGAAGACTCGGGCAGGAAACCACATAAGTCTGGTAATCCTACAAAGACAAACACAGGAATGAATCCAACATACAGAAGGAAAACAGAGATGAGAGACATTGTGACACAGAGAGAGATGAAAGGTAAGGATTGTCCTCTAGCTCCCGGCCATATCCCATTCTTCTCATCTAATCTTTTGTGTGGCTCAATGGCACTCTCATCATTAGCTTCTGTAAGTTACTTCGTATCCTTATAATGAAGCCTTTTTACTAAAAATATATACTAAAACTAAAAAATTCAAGCACACCAAAACAACAAGTAGATCAGCCAAATTTTCCAGGATTTCAGGAAGAAATCTGTCTTATGCATTGAATGCGTTTAATGTGAAAAGTGATGCCATGTGCTCTATATTCATCTTAACCAAACGGTTATTACCAAGCCAAAGCTGGGTGAAGTTCACAAAAGGATGTTTAGAGGTGAAGTCAAATCTCGTTACGAAAGGCAAAGGCAAAAATAAGAAAGAAATTAGGGAGAAGACACAAGAACATAATTGTCTTATACTGTACATAAATTCAATTAAGTTGCCAAAATGAATACAAACTTATGGGTCCTCTCTGAGAAAAAAACATTACCCTGGGGTAGTGGATTCTTTGCTTCCTATATTTTCCTCTATCTTTATAACATTGATGTTTCTAATTTAGTTTGTGGTGTTAGTTTTTCAATTCACATAGAAAGTGAATTCCACATGCAGTTTACATAATCAGCAGCACCATTTTTATGGGTTGACTTGTGTACTTCAATGTCGAATTGGACAAATAAAAATATTGAGAAGGGTGCTGTACGGCACACACATATGTCTTGCGAAACAAAATAAGAAGACCATCTCAAAGGCAGTGATGGAGTACCACCTGAGCAATTAAAGCTCTCATTGTTTAAGAATACTTCAGAACCTGGGGCACCTCAGTGGCTCAATTGGCTAAGTGTCCGACTCCCAGCTCAGGACACGATTCCACAGTTAGTGAGTTTGAGCCCCACACTGGGCTCTGTGCTGTACCCATAACAGCTCAGAGCCTGGAGTCTGCATCAGAGTCTGTGTCTCTCCCTTTCTCTGTCTCTCTCCTGCTCTCTCTCTCTCAAGAAAAAAAGAATTCTTCAGAACCTGAGCCTCCCTGTCTTTATCCTTTTCCTCTGGTATCTTGGCTCACTTTCCCCCAAAAGACAGCCTGAGACAAAAATTCGCATGCAGCTGGTTTATTCTGGAAGGTGACAGTAAGAAAAAGAAATGAGAGACTAAGAAGAATAAGGCAGAGAAGGTAAGATAATAGGGAGTACGTATTTGGCCTTTGCTCCCAATTCCTGACACAGAGTTTCTAAAAGTCCTAAAGTTGGGGCGCCTGGGGGGCTCAGTTGGTTAGGCATCCGACTTTGGCTCAAGTCATGATCTCACAGTTCGTGGGTTCGAGCCCCGCATCGGGTTCTGTGCTGACAGCTAGCTCAGAGCCTGGAGCCTGCTTTGGATTCTGTGTCTCCCTCTATGTCTATGTTTCCCTCTCTCTCTGACCCTCTCTGATTCTCTCTCTCTCTCTCTCTCTCTCTCTCAGAAATAAAAAACAAAAAACATTAAAAGTCTTAAAGTTCTTGAGGAGCATCTTTTGTTATTCATAATAAGCCCCTTTCTATCTTTCCTGAATTTATGCTAATGAGGTGACATTTGGTGGGTCATTAGTTTGTTGCATGATGGGGCTGATTGCCAGAGGAACCCACCAGGTGCTTGGAGGGTTGGGACTTCCAGCTCCATCCCTGGACATCTGGGGAGAAGGGAAAGATTGGAGATGGAGTTCAGTCACCAAGGCCAATGATTTGATCAATTGTGCCTACATAATGGCACTTCCATAAAAACCTCTAAACAACAGCCTTCAGGGAGCTTCTGCATTGGTGAACACCTAGTGGCGCTGGGGGGTTGGCACCCAAAGAGAGAAGCTCTGTGCACCCCTCTCCCCTCGCCCTAGGCATCTCCTCCATTTGGCTGTTGTTGAGTTGTATTCTTTATGATGTATCAGTAAACCTAAAGTGTTTCCCTGAGTTCTTCTTGAGCCATCCTGGCAACTGACGAAGGCGCTGTAGAAACCACTCCACCGTAGCCAGGAGGCCAAACGTATAGGAGGCCTGGACTTGCAATCAGCAACTAACGTGGGGGCGTTCTGGTAGGGCAGAGCCTTCTATCTATGGGTCTGTGAAAGGTCTGGGTAGTTAGTGTCAGAACCCAAGTGAACTGTAAGACATCTAGTCGGCATAGGAGAATCAGTTCATGGGAGGAAATAAAGCCCACGCATTGGGTGTCAGAAGCGATATAAGTAAAAACACAGAGGAGGTCAACTCCATCTAAATATGCATTGTTGAGCTGATCACCACTGTGAGCACCTGGAACTCGATCCTGCTATCCTTGCTGAATGCACTTCAGTATCGTTTCCATGAAGAGCAGAAAAGGGAAGTGTTCACTATAGGGTTCGGCTCTCTTGGTGAAGGCCAACCCCGTGATGTGTGCATTCCCTCACTCTTGCAGGTTTATGCATAGAGAGAGGGTGAGTATGCTCCCATGGACGTCCTACACAACAGCAGCAAAGAGGTCATCTTGAGGCAGAAATGCAAGATCAGCTGAGACAAGGTTCTATCAGGTTATAGCTCCATGTAGCTGTTACCACAGCAACTGGAATAAAAAGGCAGGCCATGAAAGTTTGGGTGGTGAGGGGGATGGACACAAGAGATGAGCAATACTAACTCCCTACCCCTCTTAACTATCACATAAATTATGTTCTCAAATATACTCTGTATTTATTTAATCAAGTTCCAAATTAACTATTTCAAACATTAATTAATTCTCTCACTAGTCAGTTTCAAAGGCAAATACAGATGGGATCTTGTTTGATCTTTCTTCTTACTGGTGCGAGTATCAAAGCATTTACTCTTAACATAATTGTGCATGGTGTGGTAGTAAGCAATTAGCTAAAAACACAATCCTAAATCATTATTGCATAAGGCTGTGATTTCCAAAACGAGTTTATGATTCACAAGGCCCTTGCCTTGTGATGAATACTTCTCTGCAATCATTCTGTCAGTATAAAAGGCACACCTAAACTCACCACGTACAGGGAGGTGGATTTATGCCAATAATGAAGAACAGAGCTGCACAAAGCAGAATGGACTGCTATGTGGAATAAAAAGCTCAATATTCATCCACTGAACCCTGGTATCATGGTATATGAAGTGAAGAAAAATGCACATGTAACCGAATAAGCAATAATAGGCCTGAAAATGCCATGACAGGTGAATGCAAACCATCAGGATCAGAGAGGAACATAACGGGATTAAGTAGGCTTCAGGAAACAGGGAAACCCACCTAGACGGTGAGCAGGATACTCTTGCTTAGCCATCTCTTGTCTCTTCAGGACCCCTGGAAGGAGACAGGTCTCACAGAAGCCCTTGCTATTCAAGGAGACTTCGGGATTTAGCTTTGGCTAGTATTTTCAGTGCCCAGTATTAACTGAACCTCCCCCTTCCTGGACTCACATTTTCTTTCCCACCCCCCACAAAACAAACCTACTCCCATTTTAGATCGTTTCCCATCTTCTATCCTTTACAGTTCTAAAGCTGTATTTGTGCTCAACCTGAAACTGTGCATCGGTGAACGTTTTAAAGGACTTGTGTTCACTCAGCTTCTCCAACTCTAGGTCACTATGCTGGAGCTGCCCAGAAAAGCTGGCTAAACACCCAAAGCCAACACTCACAAACCCTCCTCTACTGCCACTGTGTGGAATGTTCTCTCTACCCTGCTCGTGACTCCTGCCCTTGGTTGTTGAGGATTATTATCACGGACACTGATTAGAACCGTGAGGGTGTGCTCCTAGTGTATTTACATTACAGTTTATAAAAGACTGGTCACTAGCTCAGTGGCCAGCTTTCATTTTGAAAACACACTGATATCAGGGCGCCTGGGTGGCTTAGTCGGTTAAGCATCCGACTTTCGCTTAGGTCATGATCTCGCGGTTTATGGGTTCGAGCCCCGCGTCGGGCTCTGTGCTGACTGCCAGCTCAGAGCCTGGAGCCTGTTTCAGAGTCTGTGACTCCCTCTCTCTCTGACCCTCCCCTACTCACACTGTCTCTCTCTCTCTGTCTCCTAGAAATAAATAAAACTTTTAAAAAAAAAAAAGAAAAAAGAAAATACACTGATGTCACATTGAATGAGGATTCCTCAGCAATGTGTCTTCTTTTTCTTTTTTTTTAAGTTTATTTATTTGAGAGAGAGAGAGAGAGTAGGAGGGGCAGAAAGAGAAGGAGAGAGAGAGATGTGGTGGTCTTAAACATGGCCTCCAAATTACATACCTCTCATTGAAAGGTGCTAGCTATGCTCCCTCCTCTTGAATTGTGGCTCTTTGAAAAACTGAAAAATAGAATATAGTAAAATTAACACTGCTTTTGTTTCTGAGCCTAGGGTTATGAAACTGGCAGCTTTCACTTCCTGTCTCTTAAGAGACTTGCTCTTAGAACCCAGTCACCATGCTCTGAGGAATTCCAAATAGCCCATGGACAGGCCCAGATGAAGAGGAACCAGCCTCCAGCCGAAAGCACTGATTCAGTTCCCAGACTGTACCAACTTGCTTGCCATGTGAGAGAGCCATCTTGAGAATGGATCCACTATCTTCCACCCAAGCAGCCCCAGCTGATCTCCAGTAGAGATGAGCTGCCCCCATCAATCTCTCTCTGTCCAAATTGCAGAGCCGCAGGAAAGGGGGAAATAGATTGTTGTTTCAAGCTACTATGTTTTGGGGTGATTTATACATACCATAGAAATTAGAATACAGAATTTGATAAAACACCTTAAAAATTCTTAAAAGTCTTTAACTTTTGGGGCGCCTGAGTGGCTCAGTCAGTTAAGCATCCGACCTCACTCAGGTTGTGATCTCACGGCTCATGAGTTCAAGCTCCGCATTGGGCTCTGTGTTGACAGCTCAGAGTCTGGAGCCTGCTTTGAATTCTAGGTCTCCCTCTTTCTCTGCCCCTTTCCCAATCACACTCTCTCTCTAAAAAATAAATAAACATTAAAAAAATTTTTAAGTTGGGGCGCTTGGGTGGCTTAGTCGGTTAAGCGTCCGACTTTTGCTTAGGTCATGATCTCGCGGTTTGTGGGTTCAAGCCCATGTCGGGCTCTGTGCTGACTGCCAGCTCAGAGCCTGGAGCCTATTTCGGAGTCTGTGTCTCCCTCTCTCTCTGACCCTCCCCTGCTCACGCTGTCTCTCTCTCTCTCTCTCTCCTAGAAATAAATAAAAATATTTTTTAAAAAAATGTAAGTCTAACTTTTAGCAAGTTAAAAGAAATAAAATTAGGGGCACTGGGGAAGCTCTGTTGGTTAAGTGTATGACTCTTGATTTCAGCTCAGGTCATGATCTCACAGGTTCATGAGATCAAGTCCCACATCAGGTTCTGTGCTAAGAGCAAGGAACCTGCCTGGGATTCTCTCTCTCCCTCTCTCACGCTCTCTGCCCTACCCTCTGCTCTGACTCTCTCTCAAAATAAATAAATACATATTTTTTAAAAAAGAAAGAAAATGAACAATAATAAGTACACATACATTTATATGCATATATCAGATACACTTGATATATATACATCATTTCTGGAGATGTTCATGTGTTCTCATTATAAATGAGAAGATGGTCACCAAAGGTTAAGGAATTTTTCCCAAAATTAAAATTTTAATAAGGAGAGTCATCAAGATAAAATGCAATCCTCCAACCTCCTACTTTGATGTTTTGTCAATAAGTTATGCCCCTTTGCACTCAGCCTATGTTTGAAAGGCATTGGTTTCCTAGGGCAGGTCTGCACTTAATTGGCATTCTTTAAAAGATAATTCTAGCACTAATTAGGGCAAAGGAAGCACACATTGCACTGGAAGTCAAATGAATGTCCCAGATGTAAACATTTGTTTTAGGGTCAAAGCTCCTTCCCTAAGCCTTAAATAATAGTATTTATTAATTATTGGCAACAGGACTCTATCCAAACATCTGTGCAGTACACTCAATGATACCATTAAGTGAGGAAAAGAGAACAGCATAAATGTCAATAATAACAAAAACAATGGCCAACCAAATTAAAATTTTAAAGTTAGCAAAATAGATATGTCGGATAATATCTAATTGTGTACAATCTGAGAATCTACTGACCCATCCTTAAAAATAAATTTAAGGTACAAATATTCACCTGTCATCCCAGAAAAATCACTTGATGTTTCCATTTCTAGGAAACATTTACTGAGAAGGGACCCTAGGTAACCAGTATTTCCTACTGTGCTTGCATCTTTTTAACACCCATTAAACATAAAAAACAAAATCAAAGTAAAATGCCATGTGGAAGAGGTTACAAATCTGATAAAGCCAAGTACACAAAGGAGAAAATGTAAGCAAGCTATAATTCCTGTTTGTATACTCAACTGAAATAACTGGAGCACAGCTCAGGACTCCGTTCCATAGCAAGCCAACAAAACAAGAAACTTTCTCTCCTTCAGACCAACAAAATAAAATAAATATTTCCCTCTTCTATCCCAGTGTTTTGGGACATATGAGTCAAATGAATATATAAACCTAAATCATAGCTCATGTCTACTGGCCACTCTAGTCAAACAACCTCAGCGGCCAATAGATAAGGTCCAGGCCTGGATGGATAACAATTTCCTTTTTATATCAAATTTCTCTCTGGAAGTAAGTTCTATAACTGCAGTGACATATGTCTGTTTTCTGGGGAGTATCCCTGCTTTGATGTCTCTTCCTTATCACAATTGTGTCTTGTTGTTTCCAAGGAGTACTTCAGAATACATTTTAGGTACCTGTTGACCTAGCTTCTACCATAAATTCTAAGTGCTAGATGTAAAACACCTGTTACTGATTATACCAGATACCTCATGGATTTGTAATCATATAGTGGTTAAGAATTCGGGATTAGGAGTCAGCTAGACCTTGGTTTGAATCTTGATTATCTTCTATTAGCACTATGACACTGGGAAAGATAATAAGCCACTCCAATCTGATCTGTTTTTCTGAGGATTAAATAGGCTTAAATAAGAAAACAATTTTGAACATTTTTTATTCACCCATGGATGAAGAAACAGCCTAATTAGGAATAAAATGCAATCCTGTCTGTCTCCAAAGCCCCTACTTCAGCTACTGCATAATACTATTTCTAAAAGTGTATATGAAATATACACTGAAACACACAGCACAGAGTTATTATTCTATGCAGGGATTTTTATTACCAGCATTTAAATATATTATCATTGTAAAACTTTATGCAAATATCACATTTTCCAGAAAGTATAACAATATCACTACCAGTACTTCTTATGAGAAAATATCTCCTCATAACAACTGTTGGAAGACAATTCTCCACGGGCCTGTCTCCACCTAGGAATGCCTTATTGGCAAGGCATGGACTGCTCTTCATTCTGGACTATCCTTTCAAGGATGTTTGTATAAAAAATAGCCTGGGAAGATAGAGATTCATTTCTCCCTCAGGAGCAAGAAGTTGGTTTGCTCCCTTGGCAAATATAGTGTCTCCCTCCAGAGTAAAAGGCAGACACAACTTCTGAGCAGTATAATAAAATAATGCTCCTTCTGAAGCAAAGGGCAGTAATGATTACTGCCTGTTATAAAAGATTCAAGTTCCGTAAACTCAGAGTTTTTCTCCCGTAATTCAATCTGTTGTGTCTGCAGGTGTATTCTGACTCTCTTCACATCACACAATGGGAACTGGGGTCCAAGGAGCTGGTACAAAAAATTCTGATGCTCAGGCTACTGCTATCGGTGTGAGTGTGCAGGCTGCTGCAATAGCTGTGAGTAATGTACCAGCCTTCGTGTCTGAGCCAGGATGTTTGTGTGTTCCTCCAGCACTCATGAAACTGTGACAGGCTAACTTGTGTCTGCTCATAGGGTCACATCTCAGACTATTCACAGTTCTTGACAACAATCTATAATGCATATTTTATAAAGTGATGCTCAAATTTTTGAAATTAAGAAGTAGCAACAATCTACTAAAGAAGTAGGTACACTCCAAATTCAAAAGATTTCAAAAAGTCGGAGTAGGATAGAAGATTCTGGCTCTGTGAGAACACTAATCTCATTGTCAGACCTTAAAAAGTGAAAGAAGAGAATGCTAAAAACTCTTACTATTATTGTCCATCTGGAAAGAAGTCTGTCAGGGTAGAGAGAAAGGAAGCCCCAGAAAATGTTTAAAAAAGCAAAAAGCTCTCAGGAGAAAAACCCATTGTAACGACCATAGAATAGTCAAGTCTGTAGTGAAGACTATCAGGATTCATTATCTCCATGACTCTTATGGGTTGAACTAAATCCCACCCCCCCCAAAAGATATGTTGAAGTCTTAGCCCACAATACTTAAAATGTGACTGTATTTGAAAATAAGGTTGCTTTTGGGGCACCTGGGTGGCTCAGTTGGTTAAGGATCTGACCGGCTCAGGTCACAATCTCATGGTCCATGGGTTCGAGCCCCGCGTCAGGCTCTGTGCTGACAGCTCAAAGCCTGGAGCCGGCTTCAGACTGTGTCTCCCTCTCCCTCTGTCCCTCTCCCACTCACACTCTGTCTCTATCTCTCAAAAATAAAGATTTGTAAAAAAAGAAAAAAAATAGAGGTGCTTCAGAGGTAATTAGTTAAGATGAGGTCATCCTGGAGTAAGGTAGTCTCCTAATCCAGTGTTACTAATGTCCTTATAAGAAGACAGAGACACACTGGATGACAGCCACATGACAATGGAGGTAGAGGTTAGACATGAATCTACAAACTAAAAACACCAAGGATTACTTGGTCACTACCGGAAGCTAGGAAGAGTCAAGGAAGGATTCTACCCAAAGTCTCAGAGAACACATACCCTGCCGACACCTTGATTTTAGACTTTTGGCCTCCAGAACTGTAAGAGAATGAACATCTGATGTTTTAAGGTACTCAGTTTGTGATGTTGTGTATGGCAATCCTAGGAAACTAATGCAATGATGGAAGTGAAGGCACAATCTGAACCTTGGGGAAGAGACCCATGAGAATAGCATAGATAAAGGTTACATGAAGCCCAGGTTAATCTCAACAGTCCCCTCCCCCCACAATGCCCACCTCTCCATCCTACCACCGTCTCAAGGAGACAAAAAAGGAAATTGGACAAAATGTGCTGCTCTTCTTCTATAAATCAGGGGAAATAGAGCTTTTTTAAAAAAAATTTTTTTAATGTTTTATTTATTTCTAGGAGAGAGAGAGAGAGAGAGACAGCGTGAGCAGGGGAGGGTCAGAGAGAGAGGGAGTCACAGACTGAAACAGGCTCCAGGATCTGAGCTGGCAGTCAGCACAGAGCCCGACGCGGGCCTCGAACCCATGAACCGCGAGATCATGACCTAAGCGAAAGTCGGACGCTTAACCAACTAAGCCACCCAGGCGCCCCCAGGGGAAATAGATCTTTAGTCTCTTCCTCTCTTTTAGTTTACCCTCGCCAATAATACAATTCATTTTTTTTTCTGAGAGTCAAATTTATCTTTCTGAACTCTCAGGCTCTTAAATAACTATGCATCTAGTAAAACAAACGTTAATATGTTACATTTCCTTTGCATTTTCATTAGCCACCTAAGGATGGATGACACCCCTCAAGAATTATTTTAACAGTACATCCTAGTACTCCATACAAGGGATGGAGTAGAATTTGCAATTATGTTCTTCACATTCAATTCTGGAAGTTTTTGAAAAGAGTAAAACATTCTTCAAAACAATAATTTCAAACCTTGAAATTATTCAGACTAACATAGAATTCAAATGTGTGGCTAGCCAACACATGGCCGATGTATATGTTCTCTACTGTGTAAAATTCCTATTGCCCAAAGTTAACATATAAACTTGTCATATATAGTAATGAGCCCAACACAACGATGTATATCACAAAGCTAGCAAGGCATTTACAAGTATATAAACTGTTGGGATAAATTATTTCCTTGACTTCTTGGATTACAATGTTATTGGAGCTTGGCATTTGGCGGAATTGGAACTTAATGAACATTAGATGAACTGGGCTATGGGCGGTTGCCTCAAATGAATCATTGTGACAGAGGCTTCTTTGCTTCCTTTCTGTTTTTTTAAATAGGAAAGTGAACTCAGTGAGAGTTATGGTTTATTTCCATCAAAAGCTCAGTATGAATTTGCAAGGTGAGTGCGAGTATAAGACTTTTTTTTTTTTGATAAATAACTAAAAGGGTTCACTTGTCGAATACTAGATATCCAGCAGTTTGCCAAGCATCTAGAAAATATAACCCTCCATAGTGTTTTACAAAATAAACTTGGAAGCAATTTGGAGTACAATGTTTCTCCAAAACAGTTCATCCGTCAAAACCAACCTAACTTCCCACTGGCACACTTTCAACATCAACCAAGGGAACTGCCTTTCAGTACACAGGCATTCATAGGTTTGGCTTGACAATTTCTAAGAAAGGAGTTGCAAGGCAAATAATAGAATAGAAATAGAAATAGAATAATAAAATAAAATAAAATAAAATAAAATAAAATAAAATAAAATAAAATAAAGTAAAATAAAGTAAAATAAAATAAAATAAAATAAAATAAAATAAAATAAAATAAAATAAAATGATGCAATTGCCCAATTCTTGACCACAAATCAAGAGATACAAATTCAGACATCAACTGACCTTTCTAAGAAGAATTTCATTAATAAGCAACAATTTCCATATATCCACCATGTCTCCGAGTATCATGATTCTTCACAAAGCAAAAAAATAATCTACCACCTACTCATTTAATTTCCCCTAACTTTTCTTCTTTCTCTCTTCCTACCAGCATCATGGCTATATGTTTGCATCCCTACCCATTTACCTTTGAATTATAGGGTAACAGAGCTCCCTTCGAACAGACACAAAAATCACTGCTAATCACCTAAGCAATTAATCTGAATAATATCTGAATGTCCATGGGGAACTAAAAAAATAAATCAAGAGGAACATCTTCCTGATGCAATTTTTTCTACTCTACTCCAGATGAAAGAGCAATGCTTATTAAAATGACTGAGATATTATGTAATTTAAAGTAACATGATGATCCCATGGGCATGCTCGAAATACAGCCTAGCTCATTTGAATTCATCATGGCTAAAACACGGTCTAGCTGGCAGTAAAAAAGCTTCTGGTTTTATTTTCCTGCAAGACTTTTTTGAGCCTGACCCTGTCAACTTGTACAAACGTGTACAATCATACACATCATTCAGTTAGTGGCCTCTTAAAACACAAGCAGGCTAGAGTGTATCATTAATGTCCAAATTCTCTCTGTTTTCATTTTGACTTGGCCACATAGACTAGAGGTCTAAATGATGTCGGAGCTGTCACACAAACACTTGCTCTCCTTGTGGGATGTGGTATCTGGAAGGGGAGATCAAAAGGCAAGGAGGGGTGCCGGCCAGCCAGGGGGACTAAAAGGTTGTACCTTCTATATTCTTTTATCAAATCTCTAATCTTCCTAAATTATCTCTGAGTTGTTTTGCCTACAGACTGTGCCCAGTCCAGAGCCAGACCATCTAGGTTAGAACTCAGCTTCACCACTTTTGGGTGAGTCACTTGTCTTCTCTATAACTCAGTTTCCCCATCTGTAGCATTAACCATACAGGGTTATTATAACGACTGAAACAAGTCTCACAGAACTAAGCTTGGAATACTTGGTGCTGGTGCAGGGGTTAGTGAAAAGGACCAGATCGTCCCTGTGTCTCTACTCGCAAAGACTCAACCTAGCACTTAACTCTAGGAGCGAGCTGAAGACGCATGCTAATTGTGCAGCCTTGGGCAAGACTTTCAAATTCTCTGAGCTATAGGAAAAAAAAAATGTGGTGGGCATGTAGGGAAGAGAGAGCGTGGGTGAAACAAGATTGACAAATTGAATCTAGGTTTCATGGGGTTTGTTTACGCCATTTTTGAAAATTTAAGGGTTTTTTTTAATGTTTATTTATTTAGAAAGAGAGTGCAAGGAGTGGAGGGGCAAAAAGAGAGAGAAGGAGAGGGGCGCCTGGGTGGCTTAGTCGGTTAAGCGTCCGACTTTCGCTTAGGTCATGATCTCGCGGTTCGTGGGTTCGAGCCTCGCGTCGGGCTCTGTGCTGACTGCCAGCTCAGATCCTGGAGCCTGTTTCAGTCTGTGACTCCCTCTCTCTCTGACCCTCCCCTGCTCACGCTGTCTCTCTCTCTCTCCTAGAAATAAATTAAAAAAAAAAAAACCATTTAAAAAGAGAGAGAAGGAGAGAGAGAGGATCCCAAGCAGGCTCCACACCCAATGTGAGCTCCTGACCAGATCCTGAGATCATGACCAGAGCTGAAATCAAGAGTCGGAGGCTTAACTGACTGAGCCACCCAGGCGCCCCATGATTTTCTTTATTCTTATGTACTTTTGAGCACTTCTATAATAAAATTTAAACAAAAACAACTATTCGAGCCTCAGCTCTTTCACCTGTAACATAATGACAATAACAGCCTTCTTGCAAAGTCGTAGAAAGGACAAAAAATGCATGCATCACCAAGTACGATGCATATTGAGGGCTAGATGAATGGTAGCTACTATTCTTATTCCTCTTACTAACTGAGAACTAGACTACTATGCCAGTTTGAATTAGTAATATCTAAATGGAGGCAGCTTGTTCCACAGTCCATAGTTTTTCGAGGATCTAGTTACTCAATCGTATCAATGCACCAAAAGAGCCTCTAAGAACCTGATTAAAACTAACTAACCATGTAAAAGTTAATAAATAAACCTTGCACTGGAGCTGCTGGGGAGATTCAATTACCAGTTAGGCCAAAACTCAGAAGCAATCTGATCTCAGTAGACATTTCTTCCGTGCAGGAAATGCATAACAAACTGAATTCCCTACGACTTGTTTCTCTGTCTGTCTGTCTCTCTCTCCCTCTGTGTCTCTCTGCAGGGTAAGACGCCAGACTCTTAGCTTCAAATACCTTTTCCCAGGCTGCAGATCACCTCTCTTTCTTCAGATGAGTTAATGCTACCAATTAAGGTATGCTTCTATTTCATTGCTCAACCACTCCCAAGTAAAAACTAGGAAATAAACAAAAAATGTCATCTCATTTCCCTTCTCTTTCCACATACTGTTCTCTCTTCTCCTAAGGTTCACCTTCATGGCATCACTCATTGAGAAAATGTCCTGCGTGTGTCTCCATTTCCTCACCTCTTGCTCTTTTATCCACCTTCGTTTGGCTTTCACAACTCATCAAAACTACTCCCCACCTCAGGTCACTCATGACCTCACTGCCAAGTAAATGTTAATAACATAATACTTTAGTCTTAGAATTTTAGCATAACATTTCAGATCTCCAGAACATTCCATGCTGATGACCCATTTCCTTTCTAGAGCCATGTTCTCCTGACATCACACTGTTCTGGTTATGTCTTCACAGTCTGACCTCACCTTCGCTAGTTCATCCACTCCTTATTGCCTTGAGATTTTATAGTTTGGTGAAGCTCAGTCCTACCCTGTACTTTCTCCACTAAATGCTCTCCTCCTAGATACACCAATATTTACTAACTTGACATGGTTCCCTCAAACTCTTCTCTGAATTTCAGATCCACATTAACAAGGGTCTACTTGACATCTCTAAGATATTACAAAGTCACTTTGCAGTATATACAAAACTGAATTCATCATCTTGTCTCAGCCCAACTTGCTTCCTATGTTCCCCACAAGACATCCAGTCTATATGCCAAAAAAAAAGTAGTTTCCCTGACATCCTCTTTTCATTGATTTTTTCATGTCATATGCATATATGAATTACATATACATGTGTATATGTGTGTGAGTGAACATCCTAGGAGCTTTGGTAGGTAGCTTTGAGTGCGTGTTTTAGGCTTATGACAACTAATTTAAAAGAAAATCAGTCAACAGAGTGTCTGATTTGTTCTACAAACATTCAGCCGCTCAGAGCTGGTACAGAGGTTGAACAGTCAAGTTCAACTGGGGTTGGGTTTTACAAGGTGACTGTAATGGTAGAAGAAAAGGGCAAGCGTTCGGAAAATTACAAGGCAGTGATAATAATGATGTATCATGGAGCCTGTGATGAGTAGTGAAGAAGTTAATATAAAAAGGAGTGATGAGGGGCACCTGGTTGGCTCAGTTGGTTAAGCGTCCGACTTCAGCTCAGGTCATGCCTCACAGTTTGTGAGTTCAAGCCCAGCATTGGGCTCTGTGCTGAGAAAGCTCGGAGCCTGGAGCTTCAGATTCTGTGTCTCCCTCTCTGTCTGCCTCTCCCCTGCTCATGTTCTGTCTCTCTCTCTTTCTCTCAAAAATAAACATTAACAATTTTTAAAAAGGGAGTGATGATTGATAAAAATAATGGAGAGATCAGTGGATTAGAGGTCTCCATGGGATCAAAAAAATTAATGGAATGCTTAAAATCACAGAATTAAGAGACCAAGTACTGAGACAGTTGAAGAAATATATCAAAGTCAATATTAATCATGATGGGGAAGCAAGACATCATCAGATCAAATCCGTTCATTTGTTTCCACCATCACACCCTGGTACATGTTACCCTGTATGGACATGTCCAGTAATATACCAGTTTAACACAACATATATAGTAATTTTTATATGTACGTCTATGGGTAGGACCAGAGTTATTTCTAAATTCTCTAACAACATTTTTCTTAAAATAAAGAGAACAACAAAAAATAAGTATGTCTACTGAGGATAATATCAATGTTGGAGAGAATCTTCCATAAAAAATAAGCAAAATGCACTTTACAAAAAACATCACTATAATACACACTTTAGTAAAACTCTGTACATGTAGCAGGTCTGGGAAAAACAACTAAAAATACAAATACAAATTTAAAAATAAGAATACATGTCTAAAAAATATATTTCTTTCATAATAGCTGAAGAGGTAAGTGTAGATAACCAATACAATTCTCAGTATATTTTATTCTTCACATGTATCTTACACATGGCCTTGTAAAAAGTATGATACCTCCACTGATGTTAAAAATAAAAAAGCAATAATTTGCATTCCTAATAAATAGTGGGCTATGGAATAAGAGACAGGGCTTAGGGCCTCTCACAAGGCAACAGAAATAATTATTTTTACATTAATTCCTTTTTAAAAATTTTTGTTTATGTTTGAGAGAGAGAGAGAGCAGGGCATGAGCAGGGGAGGGGCAGAGAGAGAGGGAGACACAATGCGAAGCAGGCTCCAGGCTCTGAGCTGTCGGCATAGAGCCTGACGCGGGGCTCAAACTAATAAACCACGATATCATGACCTGAAGTCGGATGCTCAACCAGCTGAGCCACCCAGGTGCCCCCATTATATTTCTTTTTTAGCCAAAAAATATCTGTGTTGGCAAATGAATGAATCATGTAATAGAAACTCTATTATAAAATTGGTCAAAACAGTATGGCACATTGGGAAGATATTCCAAGCACTCATAATTATATTATTTCTGGCAAAGTGCCACAAGTATACTTTTATTTTTAAAAAGAGAACATATTGAGGGGGAGGGGACTGACTGGGTGTCTCCGTTGGTTAAGTATCTCACTTCAGCTAAGGTCGTGATCTCCCCATTCGTGAGTTCGAGCCCCATGTCAGGCTCTGTGCAGACAGCTCAGAGCCTGGAACCTGCTTCAGATTCTGTGTCTCCTCTCTCTCTCTCTGCCCCTCCCCCATTCATGCTCTGTCTCTCTTTCTCAAAAAAAAATTTTTTTTAAAGAGAATATATGGGAAATAAATGTGTTTTGTTGAATATAATAAATAATAACATTTCAAAACAATTTTTAAAAACCACAGTGCTTCCCTATCATCACTAAAGTGCATTACAGGGCACCTGGGTGGCTCAGTTGGTTAAGCGTCCGACTTTGGCTCAGGCCATGATCTCACCATTCATGGGTTCGAGCCCTGGCGTGGGGCTCTGTGATGACAGCTAGCTCAGAGCCTGAAGCCTGCTTCAGATTCTGTGTCTCCCTCTCTCTCTGACCCTCCCCACTCACACTGCCCCTCTCCCTCTCTCTCTCTCTCCCTCTCTCTCTCTCAGAATAAAACATTAAAAAATTTTTTAAAAAACATTTAAAAAACAATAAAGTGCATTAAACTCTAATATGAACAATTATACAATGTATGTTTCATACACTCTTTACAATTCTCTAAATTAGTTTAAACTGAGTGTCAGCACTACTCTCTAAATTACTCAGCATAGCACATAGCAAATCCAGCAGCATAAATGTAAATAAACATTTTTATTAATGATGATATAAAATTTAAGTCTATGGCTTGCAGACAGAATTATCAATTTTAAATGTCTACAAAAATGCTTCTAAAGGAGGAATTATTTTGTCACCCTAAAAGCACATCCTTTTAAGCAGAACCATTCTTTTAAACTGCCTGACCTGCACCATAAAATAGGCCATGCCAAACCCCACCTCTACAGACAAACTCTTAAAAACATAGATTTTGCACTCCTTTAAAAATTGTTATTTCAATGCAACTGTAACAGACAGGAATAGGTGTGAAATCCAAAGATGTGAGCACCGTATCTTATCACTGCTTCCCCCGAAGCTGGATCACAGATATAGCAGCGAGAGCACATAGAATGATCTTTCCTACTTTTGAGACAACATGAGGAAGAGGCATTTTTTTCTAAGGTAACTAAGGTCCAATCATAACACTTTTCATTTAAAGTCAAAGTCTCAAATTGCAACCTGCAGGTGAATCGCAAAACTGCTATCATGCCTATAAGCTTCATATTTCTCCAGGAGCTGGGCCAAAATGTTCACTTTAAAGAAAAAGTGGTATTTCACAGATGTCATGAGGCCCTTCCTTAAACAGAAAGGAATGCCTTAACATGCAAATGATACTCTGTGGGATTTTTTTTTGGAGCACTAAGAAGGCAGCTGAGGGACGAAATCACAAAGATTATAGAAATGAGAAAACAATTCAAATGGTTTATCTGTAGATGTCAGGTGTTACTAGTGCTACTGAAGATATAGTATCAATCATTCAAAAAATGCTTTCTAAAAATAGATTCTGGGTTTTTTTTCAGTTTTTATTTTACTTCTCATTAGTTAACATATAGTATTCATATGTACAAAGAGTGATTCAAAAGTCCCCTTCATCACTCGGTGCTCATCACAAGCACGCTCCTTAATTCCCATCTAAATTTTAAACATAAAATGCAGAGAAAAATATCATTTCAAAAGCAAAAGCCATATTCTCCCTCCCTTTCCATCATTTCATGATTCATTATTAGAGAACAGAGAGAAGAAAGTTACATTTCAAACCAGATAAGCTCCTAATTCCAAAGAATGTCTTGGTGGCCATGCACAGTGCATCATGAGGAGTATGGTTTATGGCCAAGAAATCAGCTTAACAAAATTTGTGGAATGCCATAAAAGATGTGTTAGGGTAAACCTACTATTTTAGGGAAAAAAAGCATCTAAAATCAGTAATATAATCATCTACCTTAGAAACTAGAAAAAAAACAAATTAAATCCAAACCAAGCAAATAAAATGAAATAATAAACATTAGAGAATAAATCAGTGATACTGAAAAAAAAAGAACTCAATTGGCAAAATTAATGGAAAAGTTGATGCTTTGAAAAGATTATTAAAATTGATAAATCTCTTGCCAAGTTAACAGAAAAAAGAGAGAGAGAAGACACAAAGTATCAATATCAGAAATGGAAGAGGGGCCCACACTACCAACCCTATAGACAATAAAAGAATAATAAAGGAATGTTAAGAATCCAAGGTCCACAAATTTAATAACTGAGATGAAATAGACAAATTCCTTGAAAAACACAATGTATCAAAACCCACACACGGAGAAAAAATCTGAATATAGGCCTCTAACTATTAAAGAAATTAAGTTAATTATTAATAACCTTCCAAAAGAAAACACCAAACTCAAAAGGGTTCACTGGTGGATTCTACCAAACATTCAACATTCATTCATTCATTCATTTTGAGAGAGAAAGAGAGAGTATGTGTGCATGTGAGTGAAGTGATGGAGAACCATCTCTCATGCTAATGGAGGTCAAAAGAAAGATGGAATAGACATAGTCATATCAGACACATTAGATTTTAAACCTAAGACTGTAACAAGAGATGAAGAAAGGCCTTATATCATAATTAAGGTATCTATCCATCAAGATGTAACCATTGTAAGCATTTATGCCCTCAACTTGAGAGTACCCAAATTTATAAATCAATTAATAACAACATAAGGAAACTCATTGATAATAATACCATAATAGCAGAAGACTTTAATATTTTTTTTATTTATTTCTGGGAGAGGGAGAGAGACAGCGTGAGCAGGGAAGGGTCAGAGAGAGAGGTAGATACAGACTCTGAAATTGGCTCCAGGCTCTGAGCTGGCAGTCAGCACAGAGCCCAACGCGGGGCTCGAACCCACGAACCGCGAGATCATGACCTAAGCGAAAGTCTGATGCTTAACCGACTAAGCCACCCAGGAGCTCCAATAGCAGAAGACTTTAATACCCCACTCACAGCAATGGAAAGATCATCTAAGCAGGAAATCAACATGGAAACAATGTCTTTTGAATAAAACACTGGACCTGATGGACTTAGCAGATATATTCAGAACACTTCATCCTAAAGCAGCAGAATACCCATTCTTCTCGAATGCATGTGGAACATTCTCCAGAACAGATCACATACTGGGTCACAAATCATCCCTCAGTAGGTACAGAAAGACCAAGATCATATCATGCATATATGCAGATCACAATGCTATGAAACTTGAAATCAATCACTAAAAAAATGTTGGAAAAACCTCAAATACATGGAGGTTAAAGAAAACCCTACTAAAGAATGAATGGGTTAACAAGGAACTTACAAAAGAAATAAAAAATACATGGAAGCAAATGAAAATGAAAACATGACAGTCCAAACTCTTTGGGATACAGTGAAAGTAGTCCTAAGAGTAAAGTACATTGCAATTCAGGCCTATCTCAAGAAGAAAGAAAGGTCACAAATATACAACCTAACCTGGCATCTAAAGGAGCTAGAAGAAGAACAGCAAATAAAGCCTAAAGCCAGCAGACAAAGGAAATAAGAAAGATTAGAGCAGAAATAAGTGATATAGAAACAAACAAAAACAGTAGAACATATCAATGAAACTAAATGCTGATTATTTGAAAGAATAAACAAAATTGATAAATCCCTAGCCAGACTTATCAGAGAGAGAGAGAGAGAACCCAAATAGATAAAATCATGAATGAAAGAGATTACAACCAACACTACAGCAATGAAAACAATAAGAGAATACTATGAAAAATTATATTCCAACAAACTACTCATGCTGGAAGATATGAACAAATTCCTAGAAACTCATGTGCTACCAAAATGTAGAAATCAAAAATCTCCCAATAAACAAATCCTAGAGAAGAAAACGGGCCAGATGGCTTCCCAGGAGAATTGTATCAGACATTTAAAGAAGAATTAATACCTATTTTTCTCAAACTGTTCCAAAGAAAAGAAATGGAAGGAAAGCTTCCAAAGCCATTCTATGAAGCCAGCATTACCTTGATTCCAAAACCAGACAAAGACCCCACTAAAAAGGAGAATTACAGGCCAATATCCCTGATGAACCTTGATGCAAAAATTATCAACAAGATACAAGCAAACAAATTCAACAGTAGTTTAAAAGAATAATTCACTATAATCAAGTGGGACTTTCCCGGGCTACAGGGCTGGTACAGTATTTGGAAATCAATCAACACAATATGCCACATAAATAAAAGAAAGGATAAGAACCATATGAACCTGTCAATAAATGCAGAAAAACATTTGACAAAATAGAGCATCCTTTCTTGATAAAAGACCTCAGGAAAATAGGGATAGAAGGAATATACCTCAACATCATAAAGGCCATATATGAAAGATCCACAGCTAATACTATCCTTAATGGGGAAAAAGTGAGAGCTTTCCCCTGGGATCAGGAACATGACAAGGATGTTCCTTTTTACCACTGTTGTTCAACATAGTACTGGAAGTCTTAGTCTCAGCAATCAGACAACAAAAATAAATAAAAAGCATACAAACTGTCAAGGAAGAAGTCAACTTTCACTCTTCAAAGATGACATGATACTCTACATGGAAAACCCAAAAGACTACACCCAAAAACCCTGCTAGAATGAATTCAGCAATGTCACAGGATATAAAATCAATGTACAAAAATCAGTTGCATTTCTATACATCAATAATAAAGCAGCAGAAAGAGAAATCAAGGAATCAATCCCATTTACAACCGTACCAAAATTAATAATATATCTAGGAATAAACCTAACCAAAGAGGTAAAAGATCTATATGCTAAAAACTATAGAAAGCTTATAAAAGATACTGAAGAAGACACAAAGAAAAGGAAAAGCAGTCCATGCTCATGGACTGGAAGGATAAATATTGTTAAAATGTAAATAGTGCCAAAGAAGTCTACACATTTAATGCAATTCCTATCAAAATAACAGCAGCATTCTTCACAGATCTAGAACAAACAATCCTAAAATGTGTTTGAAACCACAAAAAAAAAAAAAAAAAAAAAAAAAAAAAAAACAAAAGAAAGGTTANAAATAAAAAAGAATAGCCAAAGTAAGGTTGACAAAGAAAACTGAAGTTGGAAGCATCACAATTCTGGACTTTAGCCTGTATTACAAAGAAAGCTGTATCATCAAGACAGTATGGTATTGGCACAAAAACAGACACATAGATCAATGGAACAGAAGAGAAAACCCAGAAATGGACCCACAAGTGTATGGTCAACTAATCTTGGACAAAGCAGGAAAGAGTTTCCAATGGAAGAAAAGACAGCCTCTTCAGCAAATGGTGTTGAGAAAACTGGACAGCGACATGCAGAAGATAAAACTGGACCACTTTCTTACACTATACAAAAAATAAATTCAAAATGGATGAAAGACCTAAATGTGAGACAGGAAACCACCAAAATCATACAGAAAAAAAACAGGCAGTAACTTCTCTGACCTTGTCTGGTACAACTTCTTACTGGACATGTCTCTGGAGGCAAGGGAAATAAAAGCAAAAATGAACTATTGGGACCTCATCAAAATAAAATGCTTCTGCACAGCAAAGGAAACATTTAACAAGACTAACAGGCAACCAACAGAATAGGAGAAGAGATTTGCAAATGATGTATCAGATAAAGGGTTAGTAATCAAATCTATAGAAAAGCTATAGAACTCAACACTCAAAAAACAAATAATCCAGTGAAAAGATGGGCAGAAGACATGCATAGACATTTTTCCAAAGGAGACATCCAAATGGCTAATAGACACATGAAAAGATGCTCAACATCACTGATCAACAGAAAATCA
Organism: Crocuta crocuta; assembly: GCF_008692635.1. Lineage (NCBI taxonomy): Eukaryota > Metazoa > Chordata > Mammalia > Carnivora > Hyaenidae > Crocuta > Crocuta crocuta. The sequence continues at coordinate 7,373,348 of NW_027531522.1, forward strand.
CAAATCAAAACCAAAATGAGATACCACCTCACACCTGTCAGAATGGCTAAAATTAACAACTCAGGCAACAACAGATGTTGGTGAGGATGTGGAGAAAGGGGAACATTTTTGCTCTGTTGGTGGGAATGCAAAGTGGTGCAGCCACTCTGGAAACTAGTATGGAGGTCCCTCAAAAAATTAAAAATAGAATTACCCTACAATCCAGCAATTGCACTACTAGGTGTTTATCCAAAGGATACAAAAATGCTGATTCGAAGGGACACATGTATCCTAATGTTTACAGCAGTACAATCAACAATAGCCAAATTATGGAAAGAGCCTAAACGTCTATTGGCTGATTAATGGATAAAGCAGCTGTGGTATATATATAAATGGAATATTACTTGGTGAAATAAATGAAATCTTTCCATTTGCAACAATGTAAAAGGAACTAGTGTATTATGCTACGCGAAATAAGTTACTCAAAGACAACTATCATATGCTTTCACTCATATGTGGAATTTAAGAAATAAAAGAGATGAATATAGGGGAAGGGAAGGAAAGATAAGATTAAAAACAGAGGGGAGGGAAACCATAAGAGATTCATAAATCCAGAGAACAAACTGAAGGTTGCTGCAGGAGACTTGGGTGGGGGGATGGGCTAAATGGGTGATGGGCATTAAGGAGGGCACTTGTTGAGATGAGCACTTGGTGTTATATGTAAGCGATGAATCGCTAAATTCTATTCCTGAAACCAAGACTATACTATATGTTAACTAACATATTTAAAGGAAGGAAGGGGGGGGGGGAGTAAGAAGATNGAGTTTTTAATTGGCCAGAAGGCAAATGAGACCCACCAAATAAATGCAGAGAAATTACTAAGAAAAAAATAAAATTACCTTTTCATTACACCCCATAAGTTATTGTGTTCATTGCACCACTTATTCAACAACTGGAAAAACTTCAATGACCCTGAATATAAGATCGCTCCTTCATGCCATCCTTTACTGCCATTAACTGCAACCTCCCTCTATCCAATAATAGTTGTAAAGCTTTCTCTGAGAATGAGGCATTTACTTTCTCCTTGTAAAGTTTTCCAGTCTACATTTTCTGCCCATCAGCTGTCACTGGAACTTAAAGGAAACCTGCTACACCCTGGTCATATTTATTGCGCCCACAAAAGAATTTGATAATGGAATCAAGCCCCTGGAAATCGCTTCTGCAGGGTCACAGATAGGGGAATCTTTACAATATTGCCAAATTGGATTTCAGTGCTCCATACAACGTATTTGATATTCCTCTGACATAAACCTATCGGGTCTGTGTCTCTGACTATATGGGGCCCCTGAATACAAAATTTCAGTCAGAGTTTTTTTGGTATTGCAGCAATAACAATGTTCCCAATGGCAAAAAGAAACATTTATTGGTAGGCTCATTATTGTATAAAAGGAGATCTTTGAATACTACCTTGTTTATAGATATTTCAGAATTTTTATTGCACTTAAGGAAACTAGAAATGTTTAAACACTTGATGCTTCAATTAAAATATGTATTAAATATCTTTTTAGTGATGGGCACTATACTGTGCAATGAGACGACAGAAATGAAGTAAATCAGCTGTCCTATTAAGATGCTTATAGTCTGGGGTGAGTCTCAGGGTCATATAAGCAAATAAGATGAAACTGCAAAAATTTGTTTTGTTTCCATAAAAGGTCATATCCAAGATGAGGAATTAGGGAATTTTAAAATTATAGAATAATAATTATAATGACTAATAATAATTAATTGTAGAATAATAAAATCACAGAGATAGAGCTCACTTATTATCATTCCTCTTAAACTCTACCTGGATGCCTGGGAGGCTCAGTCGATTAAGTGCCCGACTTCGGCTCAGGTCCTGATCTCACGGTTCATGAGTTTGAGCCCTGCATTGGGCTCCGTGCTGACAGCTCAGAGCCTAGAGCCTGCTTTGGAGTCTGTGTCTCCCTCTCTCTCTGCCCCTCCTCTAATCATGTTCTGTCTCTTTCTCTCAAAAATAAATAAACATTAAAGAAAAAAAAACTCTATCAAGAAAATGTTCCAGTCCTCCACAGAAAAATGATATCCGACCACAATCCTGGCAAATTATGGCACAAATCCCATTTGCCTCTTTTTATAAATAAAGATTTATTGAAACACGACCATGTTCCTTCATTTACATTATTGTTTAAGGCAGTTTTAGCCTCCCACTCAGAGTTGAGTAGCTGCGATAGAGGTCACATGGTCCCCAAAACCAAACATATTTACTCTCTGACCGTTTATAGAAAAAGTTTGCTAACTCCTTCGTCAGATGATTAACTTGCCAGTCCTACATCTAAACTAAGATTAACACTCAGCTGCTTTGAAATCTACAATAAAGAAAATTAAACAACCCATTAGCCAATTTTATATTCAACAGCTTGACAATTGCTTTCTTTACACTTAGCCCATGTCTTCTTTGCTTGTATAATATGAATTGCCTTTATTCCACCCTCAGTGGAGGTACAGAACCTCCGACCATTAAACACCTCATTAGAATCATCTATTTATCTTTGTATATGTCACCCTTTCCCTTAAAAACCAAAACATCTCAAGGTTCTAAGAGTCCTCATAATGCAAATGGCACAGTGAAAATCTTGAATCCTGTTCCACCTGCTATGTGACTCCCCAAACACATGATCATCAGGAAACCTGTTTCTTTGCATTATCTTGATGTGGTGAATGCCAATTAATTATCAACTACTTCTAGTACTATCTTCTTGAGAAGTTTTCTTGTAGTCTTTTTATAAAAAGGGAACTATTATCTCAACATTAATTTCTCACATTCTGCTTTTCTACTTCGCCTTTTGCCAATAACATAGGCATTCTCTCTATAAATATTTCCAGATCCTTAACAGTTTAGACATGACATAGATTTCTCTGCCATTCTGTTTGGAATTCCTGGCATAAGGCAAAGCTCCATTAAAATGTGATCAGTTACTCACAAATAGATCATTAGAGACCTGAACAAACTATACTAACTCAAAGTGTCAAGAAATCTACAAAAAACAAATTCAAAAGAAAATTGCTCAGAACTATGAATAAACTTCCTTAAAAATAAGAAGTCATTGGTTTGTTAACATAGGTGTTTCTCATAAAAAAGTAGTACAGAAAATGTTTATGTCTGTATGCCTAAGTGGATGTCCATACTTCTGTCTGGATAGATTCAAACTGGTAGCTGTCTTAGTCAATTTGAGCTGCTGTAACAGAATACCATCAACTGGATGGCTAAAAAACACATACTTATTCTCACAGTTCTGGAGCCTGGAGAGGGTACAGAAGAGGGTAACTGCACGGTCAGGTTCCTGGTGTAGGACCCTCTGCCTGGTTATGTCCTCACATGTCTACATTTAGACAGAGAGAGAGATCTGTTTTTATATATCTTTATCCCTACCTCTATCCCTATCTCTATCTCAGGCCATTTATACATAGAGAGACAGAGATCTCATATCTCTTCCTTTTTTAAAAAAGGTATTAATCCACATGAGGAGCACACCCTCATGACCTACTTATCTCCCAAAGGCCCCACCTCCAAACACCTTCTCACTGGGGATTACAGTTTTAATATACGCATTTTAGGGGAACACACACGTTCAGTCCATAGCAGTAGGGATTACCTGCTAAAAGGAAAATACACTTAGATAGGAAATGTCCATCTCTACAGACCTCACATGTATAGGTGAGCTTTATTTCTACTTTGTTTAATGTCCTCCGTTCTCAAATCACACGTCTAGGTTCACCAAGGCTGCTTTCAAATATGAGATTGCCTCAAGGGTCCGCGGCTGAAGAACTAGGTGAGTGTTCACACCTCTGTTTATCAATGTGGGTCAGTCAGTGAGTAGGATGACTTGCTTAGCAGCTTATTTCCCAGGCCCACCTGCCGGATTTTAGAGATATTAACACCTTCGTGGGGTTTTGGGGGGTGGGGGGTGGTTATACAGTTAGTATTACTGCACTTTAAACATTTCAAACAGTCCTGTGTCTAGTCACTGAATTATTTACGTTACTTCTTAAAAAAGTCAAGAATACAATCTGGAGTTTCCAAATAAAAAGGCAAAGCTACCCTTCTACCTTGTGTGTTATTTCTTTTTTTTTTTTTTAAATGTTTTATTTATTTCTAGGAGAGAGAGAGAGAGCGTGAGCAGGGGAGGGTCAGAGAGAGAAGGAGTCACAGACTGAAACAGGCTCCAGGCTCTGAGCTGGCAGTCAGCACAGAGCCCGACGCGGGGCTCGAACCCACGAACCGTGAGATCATGACCCAAGCGAAAGTCGGCTGCTTAACCGACTAAGCCACCCAGGCGCCCCGCCTTGTGTGTTATTTCAACACCAAGTAATATCTGTGCGGTCCAATGAGATTTGTTTTATTTCATTTATATGTTTACATGGCAATTTTATATAAATTAAATGTAACAATGCATTACATTTATTACATAATTTATTATGCAATAATAAAACTAATGTCATGATTCCAAATGCTGTCTTAACTTTAAAAAATTAATCCCCCCTTAGTTTTACTCCTGAGATACATTCTGCATATTTGGCAATTAGTTTCCTTTTCTTTACTGTCTCTCTGTGAACTCTCGCTTTAAGTAAATATTTATCTTTTTCAGCATAAGCACCACTAGAACTATTTACGAAATCCATTGCTTTCCTGTAACTCTAGATTTATTATTTTAAAATCAATAAAGATCACTAGTTTTCTTTTTATAATTGTTTAAAAATTTTTCTGACTTGGTCCTCTGATGAGAACAGTGTTAGAATAGTACAGGGAAAATAAGCAACATGGGCTGCTTTCTAATAGTTTTATGGTAACGACATAGGTGTCTGTGGCAAAGGACTTGTCACGTCAACTACTCCAATACCTTGTTGCTTTTAATCCTTCACTGTAACAACTGACCGCTTCGGAAACAGCAAAGCTTCTGCATAAATGCCATTTGACGCCAATGGCTCTCAAACTTACTTTTTAATGTCAAGCCAGTCCACTAACATTGAATTCAGATTTCAAATGATTTGTCTGAAGGCTGTGTTATTGGAAATATTAGCAAAATATACCCATCTAGGAAAATAGGAGTCCTTTCGTTTCTAGTACTATTTACCTGTGCCCCCTAGGATCACAGCTTCTGCTTTAGAAATTACTGCTCTATCTAGAAAGGATGAAATTTAAAAGTAATAAAAATGATAATACTAGGGGTGCGTGGGGGGTTCAGTCGGTTGAATGTCCAACTTCAGCTCAGGTCATCATCTCATGGTTCATGAGTTCGAGCCCTGCATCAGGCTCTGTGCTGACAGCTGAGATCCTGGAGCCTGCTTCGGATTCTGTGTCTCCCTCTCTCTCTGCCCCTCCCCTGCCCCTGCTCTGTCTCTCTGTCTCTCTGTCTCTCAAAAACAAGGCTCCACTAAAAAATTTTAATGAGAATACTAATACTATCATTTAATAAGCACTAAATGTACCAGACTTGTACTAGGTACATTAAATATAATAGAATCCATTTAATCCCTACCATAATCCTAGTAATAATTCCTTTTTAAACATAAAGAAATCGAGAACCGAAGGGGTTAAATAAAATGACCAAAGGCAAGTAGCTATTAAGCCACTGAACTTGAGAGTGCATCAGTGCCTGAGTCCCAAATCTATGCCAATGTCAACACAGCACTGTCTATCATTAAAAACAGCTGCACTTGGGGCACCTGGCTGGCTCAGTCAGAAGAGCATGCTGCTTTTGAAATCAGGGTCATGAGTTCAAGCCCCACATGGGGTGTAGAGATCACTTAAATAAATAAAATTTTTAAAATATGGCTGCACTTGGTTGTAGAATTTTAGTGGCTTCCATACTAAGGCCAAAAAAGTAGGCCAATATTTCGAGAGAACTCTTCATAATTTCTCTAAATTAAAATAGTTTAACCAGTTTAGGAAATCCAAATGGCAATTTTCTCTTCAGAGGAACCAGAGTCTACTATGAACATCCTCACTTAGTTTATCCTACTGAATGTAAACCTATAGATTATGAGGCTGGATGTCTCTCTTTTTTTAATGCTTATTTGTTTTTGAAAGAGAGAAACAGAGTACCAGTGGGGGAGGGGCAGAGAGAGAGGGAGCCACAGAATCCAAAGCAGGCTCCAGGCTCCAAGTTGTCAGCACAGAGACTGACGCGGGGCTCAAACTCACAAACTGTAAGATCATGACCTGAGCCAAAGTCGGATGCTTAACCGACTGAGTCACCCAGGTGCCCTGAGGCTAGATGTCTCTTACTTAGAGCTTTAAATTTTTCTGAAAACCAATGAACAAATAGCAGGCCATCCTGAGAAATTCACTACTCTTTCCTATTTTTCTCAGCTCAGCCCCCATTCCTTCTATATCATTTCTATTGAATTACAGAAGGCAGCATTATAATAAGCACTACACACTGAATGTAGGTGGAATAGTATTTCACACATGTATTTGCTGTTATATTTCAAATATACACATATTTTAGTGATTAATACATTACAAATTATTCAAAGTATTCTTAAATTCATAAAATTTTTGTCCTGTCAACCACCATAAAAAAAAGTATAAGTAATAGGGGTACCTGGGTGGCTAAGTTAGATAAGCATCTGACATCCATTCAGGTCATGATCTCACGGTTCCTGAGTTCGAGCCCCACGTCGGGCTCTGTGCTAGCAGCTCAGAGCCTGGAGCCTGCTTCAGATTCTGTGTCTCCTTCTCACTCTGTCTCTCCTCCACCTGCACTCTGTCTCTCTCAAAAATAAATAAACATTAAAAAAAATTTTAATATAACATGAATGTTTGTTTCTTTTTTACTTTAAATAGAATTCCTTGTAGTGAAAAAGTTGACAACTTCTATGCTCGTCCTTGAACAGGAAAATGTCCCTTCTATTAGGCCTATTATGATCTGAACAGTAAAAGTTGTCTAATATGTTCTCCATAATTAGGCAACACTACAGCATTACACAAATGAAGGAAACACAAGCAAAAATTAAAATTCCCCCAAATATAATACCTCATTGACTGCACTCAACGAAATTCATCCAAGAATTTAAAAGAACAAAACACTCTAAGACTCTTAGGATACCCACTGTGTCTTCTCTCTCGGCATAAACTTTATCCACTGTTGCAGCCCCTTCACACAAAGAACTGAGATGCAGAATCTGAAAAGAAATGTAATCTGGGCCACATTTCTCCCCAGTTACAGCATGTGTTTTTCAAAGGACGTAGCAGTATAAAAGTGAGGCATGGATATTATAGGCAAAAGAGTCAACAACCACTCTTTAATTAACTTCACCAAAGATACTCAATGTTATACACTGGTGATTAGAATGTAGAGCTATTTGCTCTGTAATAATCAAGAATGTCAAGACTTCCAATATTTATAAAGCTGTATTTTTTCGAACTTTTTGTTTCACCTGCTCAAATTGGTTCTGAAAAGATGTATGAATGTTATCTAGCTCCATCATTAAGCAAATCCACGGGAACACTACAGCATGTTTTCATGCTAGCCATGGTTACCTAAATAGACACTTAGTCCATAGACAGAAGCGACTAATCTGGGTTAACACAGAAGTAATGTCCCTCCAACAGTTATCTGAGAAACAGAATGCGAGCTGTTGGCTGACCTTTGACCCACATAATTTCCCTCAGCTGAACCAGCAGAAAAGAAGTCAACTTCCCAGCTGGACCAGTTTGCCAATCCCAGCTCCATTACTTGCCACTGTATTACTCAAGGTCAATTGCCTAACTTCTTTAAGCTTCCCTCCCAACAAAATTTTCTTCACTGCCTAGTTAAAATTACGTGAAATAATGCTTCTTTACATACAACTGACATTAAGTAAATTTAAAATGTCACTGTTTAGGGGTGCCTGGGTGACTCAGTCGGTTAAGCATCAGACTCTTGATCTCGGCTCAGGTCATAATCTCACAGTGAGTTTGAGTCCTGCACCAAGTTCCACACTGATAGCACAAGGCCTACTTGAGATTCTCTCTCCCTCTCTCTCTGCCCCTCTCCCACTCATGTTCTCTCTTTCTCTCTCAAATAAATAAATATTTTTTTAAAAAGAACAACATTGTTTTATTCCCTCAAATTGCCCACATCGACACACACTTTCCTAAACACATTTTATTCTTATCTCTGCCTCAGCTCTCAACACTTCTTTTAGTCTATACAATGCCTGGTGGCTTTGAACAACCTGCCCATGAAACAGGGGATTGACTAGGAACAGCTTGAAGGAGGCACAGCCAGCAAAGTGAAATCATTATCATGGATCTTGCCAGTCCTACTTGCAGTGGCTTCTCTTCATTAACTAGATTCATCCTCAATGGAATAAGTTTAGTTTCAAGAACTGTTGAAGTAGGTGCTAGTCACATGACAAGATGAAATTCACAGTTGTTGCAAATTCAATCAAAGATAAAACATATATGAATAAAAACATACAGGTCTTTATCATTCATGACCACATTGGTTACATTATAAATAAAATTGTTGTCACAAAGTACTTCTGGAGTTCTGAATGCTAAAAGCTGAACGTTTGGATGCTGTGAATTAGATACGCAAAAATCATTCACAACCGTATCTTTTTCTTAATTTCTGTAATAGAGATCAGAAAATTGAGACACCTTCCCAGAATCCCTCACACCTGGGTTTAGCCACATGACTCACTTCCAGCCAATGAAATGAAAGCAGAGGTCATTAACTAGGCCTTTTTAAATGTGCAATGTCGCAAGTTTCAGCATTTTGCTCTTACCCTTTATCTTTTCCCTTTCTTCTACAGGGAACAAGGACGCAATGCCTAGAGACAGAACAGACATCATATAGCCGTGAGGATGAAAAACACAATTTAAGGATGAAAGGAATCCGGGTCCATGATGAAACCACTAAACTCTACCAAACTAAGACCTCCTGCTTCCAAATTTCTTGTCACATGAGACAAATGAATCTCTTACTTGGTTAAGCCATGACTAGTTGAGTTTTCTGTCACTTATAATTGAACTTTATCCCAGCTGACGCAGCCTAAATGGATAATTTAGTTTTACAGAGGAGAATGGGAAAGAACTCCACTTAGGAAAAACAGCAGGAAACATGACCATATTCAAGAATGAATGCCCTGTGTTTAGAGAAAAATGAACAAAATAAATTCACTGAAGTCAAGATTATACAGGAGGCAGTTGTAGATAAAATAGGGTTGTGTCTCTGGGAAGTGGTCCAGATAAACAGTGTCTGAATGCCAGGACAGAGAATGGGAAGTAGGGGCTCATTGAAGGATTAGTGGGGCAAGAGACAGGGGTTTTATATGGAGAAGAGTATAGTGCAATAGTCTGCAAGGAATTTTTCAGTGGCTGACTCCACATATACATGGAGCTGGTATTTGCCATTTTTAATTAATTCATTTATTTTGAGAGAGAGAGAGAGAGCATGAGCAGGGAAGGGGAAGGAGGGAAAGAGACAGAGAATCCCAAGCAAGCTCCCCTCTGCCAATGTGAAATCTGACTCAGGGCTCAAACACACGAACCGCGAGATCATAAGCTGAGCCAAAACCAAGAGTTGGACGCTGAACCGACTGAGCCACCCAGGCACCCCTGGTGTTTGTCATGTTTAAAGACCTAGAATGTTATAACCATCTAGGACGCATTTCTAGTCATTTGTTCTTTGTAACCTGTGAAGTAGCCCTCCCTCACATCCTCTAGACTGAGTGGTACTCAGTCCAGAGAAATACTAGGGATAGGTCTCAAAATAAAAAGCAAGGATGTTATCACATAAACACTTCTGCTCCTTACATGATACATCAAATCTTTACTTGCTCTGATCTCCCTTATCACTTGTGACACCAACAGATGTTGCAATAGCAAGCACGAATCCCAGCTCCTCCTGCACTTGAAGAGTAGCTCAAATTTCACTTTATCACTGTAACTCCTATTCTACACATTGAAGGAACATGGGGCTCTCAGACTGGAATCCCCTAGAAGCACATGCTGATACAAATATTTAACATAAGACTTCTATTTGGGAAGGGAAGGAACATCAGCTTGGAGCAGTCAGTCAAGGAAGGAAAGGTGTTCCATAAAGAGGGTTCCCAGAGCTTAATCCACTAGGAAGTTGGAACAGCCCTAGATTGAACCTGAGGCAAAGGGACCTGGCGCATCTGGACACCACCTCCCTTCGGTCATTGGCTGAGAGCCAGTGCTGGTTGATACCAATTCTCCTTCACTGTGGGTCAACCATGGCCCTATGCAGACTTTTCTCTCTTCAGCTCCAGAGAAAGTCCTCTGGAAGACCAAGGTCTGATGCGAGGCATAAACAAGTCCTGAGAAACAGGGGTGAGGAACCAATAGCAAACGCTACAACATGCTTGGGCTGACCACTGACCAAGTGTAGGAACCATTTCAAGGAAGAAAGCTCCAGTTCTACAGAAATGATAAAACACAAGAATTAAGAACTCACCAACAGAGCATAAAAACATCTTCCTTTCTTTGCTGCACTCTAGAAGTCAGAAATGGAACCCAAGATGATCCCAAAAGAGATCACTCAAGTGGGGCATGCTTTTCTTCTGCAAAGTTTATGGTAGCCTGACTGTAACAAGAGCCCTTTTGGATGAATGTAAAAGATACTAATGAAAATCACAGGTCGTCACAAGATCATTCCTTTCACTTTTGGCAAATCTACTAAGAGGAAGAATCAAACTATATGGTCTGGATGGCAAAGAAGAAATCAAACAATAAGATCAGGGCCTAATGTGCGAATAGTGAGGCAAGGAATCAGGAGAGAAAGCCATGCTTCGTTCCTCAAATGGGCTATGACATTATGCAGCCCTAACTTTACTTTTCTCTATTTAACTAACATTAATATAATGCTCACTATATGCTTGTCACTGCTATATGTGCTTTGTAATGAAAGCCAATTTAATTTTCCTAACAATTTTATGAAGTACTTACTAAAATGTATCACCATTCTACAGATAGAAACATGAAGAGGCTAAGTAACTTTCCCAAGAAAAATCTACCTCCAAAGTGTTTTCTTTTTAATCTCTGCAATCTTCTGCTCCCTTCTAAATAAGAATTTGGTCATTGTTGTGGGCATAGGATAGTCTCTGAATGCCTATTACAAATTTTTGTATCCTTATAATTATCATTGGCCTATCCTTCGATGTAAAGGAAGAGACAGGAGAGAAGAACTGAGTGTTCTGGCAAAAGTTCATTGCTGGGCTAATTATAACAACAACACCATAAATCACCTCTATCCTTAGAGCATTTAGCACAACCGGCTCAATTAGCTAAAGCAAGCACAAAGCAATTGCACTGGAAATTCTAGAATACCAGCCAATCGGAATAGCCTTTGTCATCCTACAATCAAAACACTAAAGAACCACTGAAAAAGTTGGAGAAAGAAATCAGAAGCACGTACACGGGGTCAGGTATCTTTGGAGCAACAAAAATTGTGTAAGTGTAGTCGTCAGTTGTGGGTAACAGGGATTCCAGGAAACTGCAACTACCTGGGAAAGTCTGCCTCATCACAAGGGCAGGACATAATTACTCCCATGCTACCCGTCTAAAATGCAAGTAACAGGTACGCAATAACAGGTGTACTCACTTTGTAGGAAAAACACATTTCTGCCTTTTAATGCGAATGTTCGTAACTATGGACACCAAGTGACTTCCCCGCGTCCTTGAATTCATTCTAGAGACAAATCACACAGGGAAATGTCATTGTCTTTCCATAGGAGCCACTTGGTAATACACACGCAAACATTCTTCCTCCAAGGACTTGTTCCACCTGGACTCCAAAATGTGTTCAACAGTTGCTTTTCCACACCTCCACTCGACAGCCAAAGACTTTTGGACATCACTTGCTTCAGTACTAACGGGCATAGGGCTTGGTGGCTTGAGCTACGTGCCTTGGGTGATATAGTTTCTAAAGGGCATTGCCATTCTTGCTTATCTTCACATTTTTCCACCTGAGAACATATCATAGATGTGCTTCTCAGAGCTGACTATACTTCAGAATCCCTGGGGTTTTCTTCCACACATGCCCAGACTCCAATTCCAGAAATTTTGATTCATGGTTTTGGGACAGAACAGGAGCACGTGCTTTTTTTTTTTCCCCCAAACTCCATGGGTGACTGATGCCAAGCAGAGTGAAGAACGACAGCACTGCAGTAGAAAGGATGACAGTAGTTGACAACTTTGGCATGCTTGTCGTGTGCCAGGTGCTTGGCTGAGAGATCTACGTGTCTCGATTCACTGGATCTTCGTAACAGCATCCCGAGCTTGGAACTGTTATTATCTCTGCTTTTCTGTTAAGAAATCTGAGGCACCGATAAACTGAATAACTTTCCCAAGGTCATCCGGAAAACATGGTGGAGTCAGGATTGAAATGCAGGCAGGCTGCTATAAATATACATACACACGCTCCTTACACCAAATAGGAAAAAGCAATTTCCTTCTATGGCCAATGTGGCTTAATAAGGTTTCACATCTTAAAATCTTAAAGCATCAAGACCATAGATTTACAAGATATTGGCTTGAGCGTCCATTGAATGTTCTACGGAAAGTCTAATGACTTCCCCCACACTTCTATACAGGGTCTTCTAAGCAGTCAGTGCTGACTCCGAGCTCTGGCATCCATGGCATTAGTTCAGTTCAGGGAGCACCCTGACCACTGTCTTGTTGGCCATGAGACCACCACACACGGTGATCAGCCACTTCACACTACTTAAAAAAATGCTTGGGGCACCTGGGTGGCTCAGTCAGTTAAGCACCCAAATTTTGGCTCAGGTCATGATCTCACAGTTCGTGAGTTCGAGCCCCATATCGGGCTCTGTGCTGACAACCAGCTCAGAGCCTGGAGCCTGTTTCGGATTCTGTTTCTTCCTCTCTCTCTGACCCTCGCCTGCTCACAGTGTCTCTCTCTCTCAGAAATAAATAAAACATTTAAAAAATAAAAAAATAAAATTAAAAAATGCTAAGCTAAACCAGTTATAGTAGGTTTTATAAGGTAGTATGTAGCAAACTTCTTCCCTGACTTCTAGTATGAGACCGTTTATTATTTTTTAATTAAGACAAACTAAAATTGAATAATGATGCCTTTCATTAAAATTTCTCCAGCCACTCAGGCCAGTTGCTCAGACACACTCTGTTCTTTTTGTTCTTTTTGTTCTTTTTGTTCTCTCCCCCCCTCAACCCCCCTCACACCACCACTCTCTCCTATTTTATCCAGCCTTTGCTGTCTCCTCACCCCTGAACTTCTCTGATCTCTAAAACAAAAGCATTTCATAAGTTCATCTGTTGCCTCTGGTGTATTCTTTTACTAATATCTGCTTTCAGGTGCTCACATTTAATCTTAAGCCGCTTATCAAGAATTAAGCAAATGTTGGGGCGCCTGGGTGGCTTAGTCGGTTAAGCATCCGACTTTCACTTAGGTCATGATCTCGCGGTTCGTGGGTTCGAGCCCCTCGTCGGGCTCTGTGCTGACAGCCAGCTCAGAGCCTGGAGCCTGTTTCAGAGTCTGTGACTCCCTCTCTCTCTGACCCTCCCCTGCTCACGCTGTCTCTCCCTCTCTCTCTCTCTCTCTCCTAGAAATAAATAAAACATTAAAAAAAATGTTTAAAAAAAATTAAGCGAATGTTGTGCTTTCTCTGGGTGGTATTCTGTTGTGGTTTTGTGGGGAGTATTTTTCCACCTTCCTTTTCATTGCCAAAGACTGGGCAGTGTCAATAGTTACACAAAATAAGGTTGAACTGGGGCCCCTAATCAAAGAGTTGACGGCTTAGATGGTCAGGCAAGATATGTGTAAGACAATGTGATAAGGAATTAATACCTAAATCAGTGTTCTAGTGTATAGTGACCTTGGACATTCAGATTAAGAAAAAGACTGGAGACGTAGGAAAATAAAAATATTACAGAGAAGAAAAAAATCTCTGGCTAAGTAGGATTCAGAAGATCAGAAATATGAAAGAGGAAGACACGTGTGTCCCATCCCAGGTCAATTCAATCAAATCTTTGTGGGTGGGACCCACAAAGATTAAAATGCGTTTTTTTTAAAGCACCCCAAGTGATTCTAATATAACCATGGTTAATCATCACTGTTCTATTTGGGGATCTCATGACTGGACTAGTTAGGGAAATGTCAAGCAAAGTAATGATATTCAAGTGCCTGACATGGAATAATATCCCAAACTTTCTAACTGACCTTTACAGTATATACACAACTGTATTTTATACGCTTTACTAAAGATCCGATATATCCTAAATTATTTAATCAAAATAGGAGTGAAAGACAATCTGAATTCTCACCATCTTCTAACATTATGGTTTATCTCTCTTCTAGTTGTTATAGCAATAGCTACAGCAGCATTTGGAAGTGGGTACCTTTCCACCAACTGTCAGGCAGACGCATCTTCCCACCTAAGAGAAATGCTGCAGAACGCACTGTTTTATTTCAGCTTTCAGGGAGTGTGAATTGATACTGGTAGAAAAGAGACAGCGGCGGCATCAGTGTGATTCCGTAACAATGATGGCATTTGCTTCCCGAAACTAAATCAATGGACTTCCAGATAAAGCCTGTGTGAAAGACTTCCACTCACATCTGTGACAGTTGATGTCAGCCTTTGATGCTGAAAACTAGGAAACCTGGGTAGAATACCTTTTAAAAAGAAAAACAAAACAAAAAGAACAAAAACACGGAAGGCAAGGGCTTGAGGGGCCAATATCCCCCCCAAAAAAAGGGAAATACAAAGAGCCGAGGCTCAAATTCATTATATTTTCCCTTGAGTCATTGGCTTTTTTTTAAGTGGTGGCCAGGAAGCTAAAAAGCTGAGAATTCTAGAGTTCAGTGGTCTCAGTATACTGAGCAGATTAAAAATTGAAAAGGAGAGAGCCCACCAAGGGGAAGAACCCAGTCAACACTTCCAGATGTCACTCAGGACTCATAAGGACAAGTGGAAACAGAGCAGCTTTCACAAAAACTTAAATACAGCTGCGAATCAGCTCAATTCCAGATGAGAGTGAAGAGCTCTTCCCCAAGCTTACTGCATTCCAGAAGCAAAGGTAAATTCACTGTGCAGGAAGATAATACGTAGAGCCTCAAAACCTCTCTATCATTTTTCACACACAGCAGCTACAAGAAATAGTCATTTGTGGGGGTGCCTGGGTGGCTTAGTCAGTTAAGCGTCCGACTTTCGCTTAGGTCATGATCTCGCGGTTCGTGGGTTCGGGCCCCGCGTCGGGCTCTGTGCTGTCAGCTCAGAGCCTGGAGCCTGCTTCAGTCTGTGACTCCCTCTCTCTCTGACCCTCCCCTGCTCACGCGCTCTCTCTCTCTCTCTCTCCTAGAAATAAATAAAACATTAAAAAAAAGAAATAGCCATTTGTGTAATATGAGGATAACCATATTTATCCTATTCTGTAGTCATGAGGATTATAGAAGAGGTCTATAAATTACCGGCCACAATAAAAGCTTGACAAAGGACACAGAAAATGTTTATAGAGTGTGTCATCTGTGTTTTAAAAAATGCTTCCTTTTAGGGGCGCCTGGGTGGCTCAGTCGTTTAAGCGACCGACTTAGGCTCAGGTCATGATCTCACAGTTCGTGAGTTCAACCCCCGCGGTAGGCTCTGTGCTGGCAGCTCAGAGCCTGGAGTCTCTCTCTCCATATTCCTCCTCCACTCACGCTGTTTCTCTCTCAAAAAATAAAAATAAACATTAAAAAATTTTAAATGCCTTCCTTTCATTCTTTCTACCAGAGACATTAGGTAATTGATTTACAACTTTGCATTATGTAAGAGAAAAAGATGTGCGGGCTTTATAATTAAATCGACATCAGTATTAGGAGCTGGAGAGGGACACTTCGCCCAGTCAGTTCCTCAGCAAGCAACCAGAAGTCAGCAAAAAGGACAGTTCCACACAAATGAAACCAGCACAGCTTGAAAAGCTCTTAAACCTTACTTTTCTGGCCATTGTCATCATGTCAAACCCCGGTCTGCTCTGTTTATAATTAAACAAAACTTCTGCATATAGCGTGGCAACCTAGTGGTTTCATAATCAAGGGACAATAATTACCTTTCACTATGGGTGTTCCTTAATGAATGAAAATGTATCATCCAGGCTTTTAAAGTCTCGATATCGTGCTCCACTTAGAGCATCAGAATACAATGCTGGGATTTCAGGAATTAAATGCACTTCAAATTTATAAAGTGTTTTACCAACATTCGAGTTATTTTTACACTCTTAAGCAAGGATTGTGTTTTCAGATCTCTACACTAAAGGCTGAGAATATGAACATACGGAATCTAAATGCCCGTAACAGCCCCAGGAATACTAACTTTGAGCACAAACGGGGATTTCAATTTTACTTGTGCCATTTAGTCACCCAGTTTATAACGTGACTCCAAACTAGATTTGAAATATCCAAATGCTACTTTGAATAACCGTGCCCAGGATTTTCGATCTACCTCGGCCAGGAGAGTTGTATTGATAAAACACACAAAGTTCTAAAGGAGGCAGCGGGGGTTGAGATTAAACAACTTCCGACCTGCCCCCAGGACCCTGCGCCTCCCACGACCCTGGCCGCTGGGATCCAGCCCCCCATGGCCCCTGTTCCGCCTGACCACACCAGCCCCCACAGCTCCAACACCATGACGCGGGGCCGGGGGGGAGTGACGTCTGCGAGAAGCTGCCCATGGTCGTGGGCTGACCCAAGCAAGGCCAAGGCGCTGGTGCTGAGGCCGCGGAAAACGAGCTGACGCCCATGACACCCCCAGGGGCCACCAGGTGGCGGGGGCCGTGGGCGCAGTGGCCTACCTGGATCGCTGGCCCTTCCAGGCGGCTGCCCACGTTCTGGCTGCGGATTACACGGAGCTTGGACGTGGTGACTTGCCGACCACTGCCCCCGTCCCAGCCGCCGGGCCAGGGGCCGGCGCTGACCTTGCACCTGCTGGCCTGGCCGCGCGCCCACGCCCAGGCCGTGACCTCGGAGCTGCAGCTCCAACAGACAGGCACCACTGAGGCCGGCCGGGGCCGGGGCTGGACTCCCGCACGCGAGCGCAGCCTCTCTGAGGTTTGAGGAAGGGGCTTCCGGGGCGCACCGGGCCTGTGGGGGGCAGCCCTCCAGGCCCCTGGAGTCTTTGGCTGATTCCCAGCTGCCAACCCTTGAGCGCACATGCTGGTGCATCCTGGCGCCACCTGGCGGCTGTTTCCGGGGCGTCGCCTTCAGGATGTGGCGTTGCCTGGACCTTCCGACCAGAACCCACACTCGGCTCCTTTCCACTTTGCCCTGTCCATCCCAGCCCTAACAGCTGGGAACTGTAATAACTAAAATGACATCACTTGCCCCCCCCAAAAAAAATTTCATGAAATAAACAACCATTTATTTCACAAAATAAACCAGCTGTCAACCACTATGCCATAAACCCTACATTGACAATGACTCACTTGAAAAAGACACCTATAAAGGGATGGAAGGATTGGGATTATCTTACGAGTCCTAGCCTCCTTATAGTTCGTATTCTTTTTAAAACTTTTTTTTTCATTTTTGAGACAGAGAGAGAGAGACAGAGCACGAACAGGGGAGGGGCAGAGAGAGATTGAGACACAGAATGCAAAGCAGGCTCCAGGCTCTGAGCTGTCAGCACAGACCCCCACCTGGGGCTCAAACTCATCAACCAGAGGATCACGACGAGCTGAAGTCAGACACTTAACCGACTGAGCCACCCAGGTGCCTCTCTTGTAGTCCTTATTCTTAAGAGACAATAAGATATTCCAAGAGGTAAGGGGTCTAAACTAGGATAAAACTATCGTACTCCAGGTAAGGAATTTCTTTTTCCCAAAGGATGGAGAAAATAAAGAATAAAATGTGGAAAACTGGAGAGATGCAGAGAAGGCCCATGACTTCTGATGAGCACCAATAACCAGACAAGATCTGAAACGTAGAACAGGGCATAGAATAAAAAGGAAAGAAGAGTTACATACATTGGCAGTTTTCAGTGGTGTTAAATCAGACACTTTTGGATGACAGGAAGGAGAAATATTGGATCCTTGGCCTTTAAACAGTTTGAAAAAGCCACCTACATATTAAAGTGTCTTCTGAGACTTGCAGACCATGATGTGACATGATAAATAATGATAGCAGTTCAATAGTTCAGCTAGTGGACAACAATTTTTGGCTGAAGTACTATTTTTTACTTTAAGAAAAGTCCAGTTTATAATAGCCACAAAACCTGTAAAATGCCAATGAATTAACAAAAAAATTGATGTATAAGAGATATATCAAGAAAGCTATTAAATTTAAAACTTTACTCATGGACACAAGAAGGATAAGAGACTCACACCTTGCTCTGGAAGGTAGAAAAATTATAAGCCTATCACTTCCTCAAATCTATAAAATCGATGCAGTCGTAACCAAATTCAAACAGAGAATTCATAGAACTTTACAAAGAGATGCTAGGATTCAGTTGAAAAAGTAAATGAGCAAAATAAACAATAAAATCTTAAAAGAAATGGAAAAAATAGGGGCGCCTGGGTGGCTCAGTTAAGTGTCTGGCTTTGGCTTAGGTCATGATCTCACAGTTTGTGGGTTCAAGCACCACGTCGGGCTCTGTGCTGACTGCTTGGAGCCTGGAGCCTGCTTCAAATTCT
Source organism: Crocuta crocuta (assembly GCF_008692635.1). Lineage (NCBI taxonomy): Eukaryota > Metazoa > Chordata > Mammalia > Carnivora > Hyaenidae > Crocuta > Crocuta crocuta. The sequence continues at coordinate 7,392,000 of NW_027531522.1, forward strand.
ATGTCTCCCTCTCTCTCTGCCCCTTCCCCAGTCATGCTCTGTCTCTGTCTCTCTCAAAAAATGAATAAACATTAAAAAAAATTTTTTAATTTTAAAAATGGAAAAGAATAGTGAGTGATTCGCTTGACAACTCAAATACCAAAACATTAAGAAAAAGTTTAGTACGGGGCACCTGGGTGGCTTAGTCGGTTAAGCGGCCGACTTTCGCTTAGGTCATGATCTCGCGGTTCGTGGGTTCGAGCCCCGCGTCGGGCTCTGTGCTGACTGCCAGCTCAGAGCCTGGAGTCTATTTCAGAGTCTGTATCTCCCTCTCTCTCTGACCCTCCCCTGCTCACGCTGTCTCTCTCTCTCCTAGAAATAAATGAAAATATTAAAAATAATAATAATAATAAAGAAAAGAAAAAGTTTAGTACATAAGAGAGAGTCTAATAGGAATGGTGAAGTACATAAATGGAACTAAATACTGCAGAACAGACCTAAACATATAAGAAGAATTAATATGTAATAGTATTGACATTTAGAAAAATAGCATTAAAAAATTATTCACTTGAAAAATTATAGATCACTATATCACACATTCACAAAAATAAATCCCCATCATTCTAAAGATATAAATATAAACAAGAAAATGACCAAATTTTAAAAGAAAATATAGGAGATTATATTCTTGTAAAGAAAGCCTTTTTAAACAAAACCAGATGCCATAAAAGAAAATTTCATAATTTGGGTTAATAAAACTGAATAACAAAAATCCCTTAAATAAATGAAGAATGAGGATTATAGAGTATGAAGGATTTCTACAAATTTATCTTTGAAAGAAATAGAAATGCCTTTAACACATATGTAAGCAATTATGTAGAAATAAGAATAAACACAAAGTTCAAATAAACATAAAACGACAAATCGTTAGAAACTGTGGAAATCTAGGTTTATCAGCAACTTGGAATAAACTGAAAAAAATAAATAAAATCTAATATCGGTATGTTCTTACACTACTGGTAAGACTATAAAATGTCACAGCTATTTAAGGACATTTGATAAAAACAATCAAAATTTAAATGGGCAGAAACAGATCCAGCTACTTCAGTTCTTCAAATTTATCCCTCAGAAATACTTGAATAAATGCACAGAGAAATAAGCATTGCCTATTAGAAAAAAATGAAAACAACTTAAATGTCTATCCATTAAAGAATTTTTACATATCATGATAATTCACGTCATGGAATTATATGGAGATGTTAAAAAGGAAAAGGGAAATCTATGTGTTTTAACATAGAAAATTCTCCCAAAATGTAAGTTACATTATTGAAGGCAATATGCAATATATACATTAAAATGCAATTTATGTTTTTTAAATATAGACATATGCATATATGTGCAAATTAAGAGAAAGCTATATGAAAATATAACGCCAAGCATTACCAGTGGTTAATCTTAGGGAGAGGTAAACGACTAAGATAATCCACTTTAAACTATTCATAGGCCAAGTGGTAAAAAAATCATAGCCAACCCAAATTATAACATCATGTGTACCTATTATCTTTATATTGTCGATAAAATTATTATTTGACACATAATACATGCATAAGTGATCCCATATACTGACTTTTAGTAAGACAGATGAAAAGCAGACTAACATTTGTCATGAAAATATCAATAAAACTATTTTCTTTGAGTTTTCATTTAAATTTCTAGACTTTTGAAAATATACCTGACAGTTGTTTCCAAAGGAATAAATATCTATATGTGAGATCAAAATGAAACCAAACATTATCATCATCCTTACCAATTCGGTATCATTCAGGCCCCAAACTGATCTCGTGAAAGGTACAAGTTAGTTTATGTTTATCCTTAAAATGATTATTTTGCATCTGAAGTTTGCAGACATCCATAAGGTACATTTAAATAATAGCTGTAGTTTTGCAGTTATGTGTTTTAACCAGTACTTCAAGGCAACTCAAAAATTTTCATTGCAAGCATCTGCCCTACAATCCAAACAGAGGTCTGTGAGAAAGGTAAAAACAATCCATTTAATTAAGTTACCCAACTGAAGCCTATCAGAATCCTTCAAGGAAACTGAGGATTAAGCAAAAATATTATGAGAAGCCATTCACTTTGCCCCATCACGCCAAACTCCCCATTCAGGTGTGATCAGCGGTAAATGATCATTTCTCTGTAATGAGCCTCTCACCTACTCTTGTGGCAAAACCCCCTGTGATCTCAATGGTCTCAAGTGGCTCCATCCATATCCGTATCCCGTTTCGAACACCCCAGCTGGAAAAAATACCATGGAAGAAGCAGAAATTGCCTTAAGGATAACTTAACAAGTATGAAATTGCTTCCTGAGGCAATCAAATTAAGATATTTTCATAGTCTAGGGGCACCTGGTTGGCTCAGTTGGTTAAGCATCCCACTCTTGATTTCGGCTCAGGGCATGATCTTAGAGTCTCTGGGATCGAATCCTGCATCCAGCTCTGCACTAACAGTGCAAAGCCTTCACTCTGGGATTCTGCCCTGCTCACGCCCTCTCTCTTTCTCTAAGTGAATAAACCTTTTTTAAAAGATATTTTCATAGTCTAATTGAAAAGGAAGAAAGATTAGAGTTTCACACCTCAAAGGCATATTGCTACTTAATTGGCAAAAACAACCGTCTCTGTAGCCGTAAGCACTCTCTCTGGAGTTTTTTTTCCTGTCTGCACTACAGAATGACTGGGTTAGATGATCTCTAAGATTATGCCAATATTCATTCCGCTTATGGGCCAAACCTCCAAGCTTAAGAAAACCAGAGAAAGGGCATTATGTGGTAGGAAGGGAGTTAGTTATCAGGTATTTTCAGTTGGAATCAATTTTTACTACAGTAACGAACCACTCAAAACTTGGAGGCTTAAAACAACAAACATTTACATCCCTCATGATTTTGTGATTTAGCTGAATAGTTCTGGTCTGGCCAGCTTACCGTGAACTGGATGGTTTAGACAGCAGTCAACAACCTTTTCTGTAAAAGAGTTTATGGACCATATGGTCTCTGAGTCAGCCACTCGGCTCTGCTTTTGTAGCACAAAAGTAACCATAGGCAATATGTAAATGAACGGGCATGCCCGTGTTCCAACAAAACCTTATTTACAAAAGCAGATGGTGGGCTGGATTCCACCCATAAATAGCACGTTGCCAATCCCTGGCTGATGTGGTCTAACACGCAACTCTGGCTGGGCTGGTTTAATGTGGGCCAGGGTGCTTCAGTTTCTTCCACACAGCCTCTCCCTCTCCATGAGGCTAGCCTGTGGTCATTGACCTTGGGTTCTTGGAGTTGCGAGATAACAAGCTCTATTGCATAGCATTTTTTAAGCTTCTGTTCATGATAGTTCGCCCCATCGGCCAAAGCAAGCCGCATGGCCAAGAGCTGAGTCAAGAAATGAATAGACTCCGCCCCTTGGAAGGACCAATGTGAAGGCTGCCTGGGGGGCTCGGTGGGTTAAGCGAGCTCTTGGGTGAGGCTCAGGTCAGGGTCTCACCCTCCCGAAATTGAGCCCCACATCCGGGATTCCCTCTTTCCCTCCCTCTCTGCCCCTCCCCCACTTGTATGCAAATATACACTCTCAAAATAAATAAGCTTTAAAAAATAATAATAAAAAAGAAAAGACCAAGGGGAAAAGTCAAAATGTAAAGTGCTGTGAGTACAAGAATGGAAGAAATCTGTAGCCATTTCGTGATACGCCACAGGGAACCCGCTAAAACTGTATCTACAATGAATCCAAATTTCTAATCATTTGGGTTTAACTAACCCTGAGACAATTAGAAAGAAGATGTGTGGGGATGACATGAAATGCACTTGATTTCCCCTAAAAGTGATTTTAACCTTGTAATTATGTCAAGCTTCTCGACGTGGAAGGAAATATTGTCACCTGAGGAATTCCAGAGTTTCTCTGACAATATAAACCGTAATTTATAAGGTTTGTGGAGATTAGACCATTAAAAAGTAGATTAATAGAATCTTTTTTTAAGTTGGATTGTCCCCCCGTCTTTACGTGAAAAGAGATGTCTACAGCCTACAGCAATAAGAGTACATTTATCACTTGAGATTAGACATACAGTTCACACTGTTGTTTTCCTATCCGTGCTCCAGGCAACAGAACCCTACCGTGATGAAGGCGGCAATCAACACAGAAATTGACTGGTGTTATTTTATAGCAGAAAAGTGTCAGAGAGAGTGGTCTAAAAAAATCGGAGAAGTGCCCTTAAAACACTAAAGGTGGAATGCCCCTTGAGCGCTTTGTCAAAAATAGAGAAATAAAAGTGAGAGTGTTTAGTAATTTGAGATGGCTTTTGAAATAATAGACGGCATATTACGGCAGTCACAGTGAAATCTAGTACTAACACCCATTTATTTTATTTAATTTTTATTTTAGAGAGAGAGTTTGCAAGAACAAGAGCTGGGGAGAGGAGCAGAGGGAGATGGAGAGAGAATCTCAAGCAGGCTCCACACTCAGCATGGACCCTGATGTGGGGCTCGATCCCACGACCCCGGGATCATGACCTGAGCCAAAGTCAAGAGTCATACATTTCACCGACTGAGCCACCCAGGTGCCCCCTAACACACATATATTTTAAAAAACAGATTTATTTCTATTAAAGTGGATCCTTAATTTGTCAGCAATAGAGAAACATACAGGTATACAAGCTAGAGAGGCATTTGAAACAAAATTGTAAGTTTCCTAGACATGACAGAGATGCCATCTACAGAAGGTTTTCTTGGTTGTTCTTAAGATTAGCTTTATGAGAACAACTTGTTCCTTCTTACTTTCTAATTCTCAGGAAGGGAAAAATAAATCTTTAGGTAACCCTTTCAGAGAAGAAGCCATCGACATTCTTACGCATGAAAAACGCTACGTAAGTTATTTTATAGATTACTTATTGTGGAGAGGTCAGAGAAGGGAATGAACTCACTTAGGAACAGGGATTCCTTTAGCAGCAGCATCGGCATCAGGCATCAGCTCATAATTTGTTAGAAATGCAAGTTATCTGGCCCACGCCCTAGTCAGTGTACCAGAAACTCTAGAAGTGGAATCCAGCAATTTGTGTCTAACAACCCCTGCGGTTGATTCGGAGGCAAGCCAAGGGTGGGAACTACTGTATTTGAATATAATCCAATGGGATTATTACCCTGAGAGGGACCGCTAGAAGCAATTATGTCCAATGATTTTAAATTATCTTTCTGAACTCTTCATGGCCGATTCACCTTAAAAAAAAAAAAAGATATCCAATCGGGAATTTGTAGTTGTAGGAACACTAGTTGACGACTGACAATAAGTTTGATTATCAAATCATCATGCTGCAAATGCCTACTTTCATACTTCATTTCTTTTCTCCTTTGGTGGGATCAGTGTAGCCAAGAAAGCATGATTAGTTAAGTGAACAAAATTAGGACATGGAAGTGAGATAAAATTCCATTTCCTTCTCAACTATAATCCTCAAGGGTTGTGTATTTCCTGTGGCTCCAGAGGCTGGATTTGGATGATTAGAAGAGTTAACAAAAACTTGTCATTTCTGCCCCAAATCGCACAGTATGAGTCCAGTGTAAACAGAAAGGAAAAAAAGAAGCAAGAAGTAAGTGGAATTTTTCTTCTTTTAATGAAAAAGCGAAAAGTAAACAGACCCTTGAAAATGCTATAAAGACATGGAAAAGTGGAGAACGAACTGGTCAAAAAGGGAATTTAGCAAACGCGGGACAAAAAGGGACAGACGATGGTAAACCAGACACAATGTGACAAAGGACAGAGCTCCAGAAGTTCAGGCAGCTGTTACTTCTGTGGTGGGTTCCCCTGAGTTCACAACTCTACGTGGTTTTGCTGGTTTCTGCCTTCATGGGAGAAGTAGCGAACAGCCAGGATATTAAAGGTATAGATTACCTCCTCCTTCTCAGCCATCCTCCATCTTGGAACCACTGTCTACATTCTGTTCTCACTTTTCAACAGTGGTCTTGGTAGAAATACATATTGCATAGGACTTTCCAACACAGCTACTTAATTGTAATCACATTCCAAATAATCCTCTACCCCCAGAAGCTCGTAAGTGCATGTAAGCATGCACATTCCCAAATGCGTTTACCAGCCCCCCAAAATCTTAAGCCTAAATAATGTAGAGGTTGATGGGGTACAGGAACAAACTACCCCCAAATATGGCACTTTGGCATATTGAATATTTTTGCCGAAGCGGTTTGAGAAAATGGCAGAAGGAGGCAGGCTACTCAGACCACCTCCCACCCTTCTCCCCTGAAACAGGTCATGAAACCTGCATGGGAAGGGTGCCCTGCCTACATCTGAAGGAAAAAAGCATTCTCATCTCTGAAGGCAAAGGAACTCCAAAAATAATCATAACAGACGTTGCTTGCTAAGTCTTCTCCAGGTTACTACACTAAACTCAGACCCCTTAATCGATCATCTGTCTATACAGCTGCCCACTCAGACACCGAGCCCTGTAGGGTTAATGAAGTTAAAATTGGCAGAAAAGTTAAAGCCTGTTTTTCAGAGAACTGTTTCTTCTCAGTCAGCTATTGGGTCTTTTCAGACACCCCCCGCCCCCGCCCCCCAGCAAATCCACTGGCTGTCTCTGCAGAAGCCTGGATTCAAGGTCAGCTGGTATGCTTCCAGTCTTTGAACAAGCAAGAAAGACCCTGGATTCCTGACCCAAGATAACGAGCCCAAGACCCCATCCAGTTTATGCCAGCTCTCGGAGCATGGCCATACCGCTTCTCCTTGTCCTCAAGAAACCTCCTGACTCATTAGCTGAATTTGCCCTTTTCTGATATTAAGTCTCCATCCCAAGGCACACGTGGAAAATATGATACATATATGCTTGCTCAATGCACATGCTATGCCTTTCCTCATGAATAGTTATAATTTCCTTTGCCCTTTTCATCAATATGTGTGTAATCTCAACCCCGTTTTCTTTTGGCCGCCTCTGGAGTAAATCCTTTCCTTGTTGCATACCTGACGTCTCAGCCACTACCTTTGCTGTGCGTAGGGCAAATGCACTTGGGTTCGGTTACAACTCTTCACTGAGCCTGGCCGCAAATACACAAGTCTGTTTGTCTAGCTCTTCGTTTCCTTATGGAGACTCTCATGTCCTGTAAAACTGATATTAAACACATGTGCATGGTTTTTTCCTGTGAATCTGTCCTTGCCAGTTAAAACTTCAGACTTAGCCAGGGACCCTAAGAGGGTGGAGAAAAACCTTTTTTCCTCCCCAACAAGGCAACAGAAACTTACGAGAAAAAAGATCATCTTAAAAGCAAAAAAAAGGGGAGTCTGGGTGGCTTAGTCGGTTAAGCGTCTGACTTTCGCTTAGGTCATGATCTCGCAGATCGTGGNCATGAGAAAAAAGATCATCTTAAAAGCAAAAAAAAGGGGAGTCTGGGTTAAGCGGTTAGTCGGTTAAGCGTCCGACTTTCGCTTAGGTCATGATCTCGCAGATCGTGGGTTCGAGCCCCACATCGGGCTCTGTGCTGACAGCTCAGAGCCTGGAGCCTGTTTCAGAGTCTCTGTCTCCCTCTCTCTGACCCTCCCCTGCTCACGCTGTCTCTCTCTCTCCTAGAAATAAATAAAAAAATATATTTTAAAAAAAGCAAAAAAAAAAAATCCTGGTATTTTCTTTATGTATATTCTACACAGTTGATTGTCTAGAGGCATGGCTAACCAGGGCTGTTCAACAGGTGACAATCGCTAGGAGTATGGCTCCCTGGAATAAAGGTGGGAACACGAGAGCTATATTAATTTGGATTACTACCAATGAAGGCAAAACACCGCCGACTCATGCCAGTCTGAAATATTCAGAACTGAAATTTCTCTTTCCAAAGCCTCCAACTTGGAAATGATATTTTACATAGAGTTATAGAGGGAATGATCCAATAATATGTGCTCCTTTTATATTGCATGAAAGATTGATTTTTTTTACATCTTTAAAAAACAACGGAGCCATAAAACACTTACAGTAGTGAAAACATTAAGATATTTCCTTATGCATTATATTGTATGACTAGCTTGTTACAAATAATTATTTGCCAAGTTGTAAAGCTTTGTACACGAATGACATTAATCTACCAACTATGGAGACATTAAAAGTATGATTTCGGGGCACCAGGGTGGCTCAGTTGGTTAAGCATCTGACTTTGGCTCAGGTCATGATCTCCCAGCTTATGAATTCGAGCCCCGTGTCAGGCTCTGTACTGACAGTTCAGAGCCTAGAGCCTGTTTCAGAGGCTGGGTCTCCCTCTTTCTCTGCCCCTTCCCCACTCATGGTCTGTTCTCTCTCTCTCTCTCTCTCTCTCTCTTTGTCAAAAATAAATAAACATTTAAAAAAAAATTTTAAGTATGATTTCCTGAGGCATCAGGTGGCTCAGTTGGTTAAGCACCCAACTTTGTTTCAGGTCATGATCTCATGGTTCTTGGGTTCCAGCCCTGTGTTGGGCTCTGTGCTGACAGCTCAGAGCCTGGAGCCTGCTTCAAATTCTGTCTCCCCCTCTCTGAGCCCCTCCCCCACTTGGGTTCTGTCTCTCTCTCTCTCAAAAATAAACATTTAAAAAATATTCAGAATTACTTTTTAATATCTAACCAACTTTAGATGCCACAAATTATTACATATCACAAACTCATTCCATTCCCAGAAAGAACATGAGTGTGTCCAATTCAAACAGTAATTCCATCAAAAGATTCTGTTCTTGCACAAATCAACATATTTCAAAATGCAATCATGGAATTTTTAAATTACATTTTACACCATTTACACCCTTAGTCTTTCTTTTGATCAGTTCTGAGTATTTGAGGGGATTTATTTCAAAGTCTCCTTTTTTGCAAGCTCTGTTTTGAGTAAAGACTATTTGATAAAAGTTATTTTATCAAAATCTAGAATAATACCTAGCCTAGAATAGACACTCAACCATATATATTTGTTTTTGTATTAATAAATCAATCTACCAAAATCTGGGTAAAGTGTACTAAGGTCTATAGTTACAATTACAGATTTGGCCTTTTCTAAAAATAAAATGTTTTTAATGTTTGTTATTTTTGAGCACGGGAGGGGCAGAGAGAGAGAGACACAGAATCTGAAGCAGGATCCAGGATCCCGGCTCCAGGCTGTCAGCACAGAGCCAGATTTGGGGCTGGAACTCAACGGCTGTGAGATCATGACTTGATGCTTAACTGAGCCACCCAGGTAGCCCTGGATTTGGCCTTTTTGAAAACTAGTTCTATCTTTGTTTTATTTTTTCTAAAGCAATGGAGTTGCATGAATGTAGTTTGACAGCGTATTTTCTTGGTGAGTTGTCTTTTTTATTAACATGAAATTCCTATGTCAGTATTGATTTTGGCTTTGAACACTATTTTATGTTATAAGGCTATGTCTCCTTTTGTGTTACAATTTTTCCAACCTTTCATTTTCCAATCGTATCACTGCTTTTTCAAGTATGTCTCTTAAAAGGATTATTTCATTTAATCTAAGACCATCCACTGACTGTATATGCACCATTATATTAGTTACTTCTGTGAAAGAAAAACCTGTCAATTAATGTGTAAATACATAATAATAAATACAATGTAGGATACAAATAAATATCAACAAAGATACTGTATAAAATAATTTATTTATACTTAGAACTATAATTTTGCCCTTACTGAAACAACTCTTACAAAAACAGTATTTAGAAATTGGTTGTTAACATGTATACACCAAGTGTATATATTTTTTAAAAAGGAAAACATAAGCATGGGGTGCCTGGGTGGCTCAGTCAGCTAAGCGTCTGACTTTGGCTCAAGTCATGATCTCACCATTCGTAAGTTTAAGCCCCGCACCTGGCTCTTTGCTGTCAGCACAGAGCCCACTTCAGATCCTCTGTCCCTCTCTCTCTCTGCCCCTTTGCATGCTCTCTCTCTCTCTCTCTCACTCCATCTCTCTCTCACAAATAAACATTTAAAAAAAAAAAAAGGAAAACAAGCAAAAGCAAACTGTAAGAGTATTCCTAAAACAAAATTTCTTCACATTCAGAATCCAATGCTTCTGAGTCAGTTTTTACTCAGAGTTGTTGATGGTCATGTTTTTCCATACACCATTATCCCATGTGCCTTCAAGAGAATGAGTGAGACATTTATTAAAGAGTTTCATTCTTGTCTCCAGAATTTTCTTCCAAGCTGCTGACACTCATTCTGACAAGGTTTGAGATCAGTGTTTTCTTAAACTTTTCCTACGAGGCCAACAGAAGGTTTTCAAACAGTGCAGACTTAGATTTCTTTCAAATGAACCTTAATGATTTGTTGACTGGAACATCAAAGGGCTGCTGGGGCCCAATCTTGCCACCGGGAATACTAAGAAAGCTGCACAGCCTAGACACAATGACATCACAAGTGTTGCCTAAACATGCCGATCATGTCTATAGTGCCTAAGATATTTTGTAGTTTCAGAGTTGTCAAAAGCGAAAATAACATGCATCTTAGAATCGATGACATGTAGAGTTTGGCTTTATTTCCTTTCATGAGCCTGAGAGATTGTGCTAGTGGATTTATTTTTTTTCCTTAGTTTATTGTCAAGTTGGTTTCTATATAATGCCCAGTGCTCATCCCAACAAATGCCTTTCTCCATGCCCATCACCCCCCTTCCCCTCTCTCTCACCCCCATCAGCCCTCAGTTTGTTCTCAGCATTCAAGAGTCTCTCACGGTTTGCCTCCCTCCCTCTCCCCAACTACTTTTCCCCTTCTCCTCCCCCACGGTCCTCCATTAAGTTCCTCCTAATCCACCTATATGTGCAAACATATGGTATCTGTCCTTCTCTGCCTGACTATTTCACTCTGTGCTAATGGATTTAAACCCCTTTCTATTTATAATTATTACTGATACTTGTGGGCATTCTAATTGTGTATGCTTTCAGATAGTAACAGGAAGTTTCAGCCTCTATGCAACCGAACATTTCAAACATGAATTCTCTAAAATCCACTCCTTTTTAAAAATCCCTAAGGCAGTACAGAAAAAAAATCAAAATACCCTTTATTTCTTTGTTGTATCATAAGAGCTCTCTGGCAAATGAAATGTAAATCTTTGCTTCGATGGGTGATGGAAATTAAAATCACCAGATCTACTATCATTTGATGATACGGATATAAAATACGTGGATGGGGGTGGGGTAGGGAAACACACTGTCCCTGCCTTCCATATAGTGCATTGTACCTCATAAAACTAAAACTAAAAGGTAAATTGTTTTGAATTGCAGTGTCTATATTAAGGTGATTTATTTATCTTCCTTCTTTTCTTTCTTTTCTTTTTTTTCTTTTTTTTTTGGAGAGAAGAGGGGGAGCAGGCAAAGGGAGTGAGAGAGAATCCTAGGCAGACTCCAGGTTCAGTGAGGAGCCCCACCTGGGGCTTGATCCCATAACACTCAGATCATGACCTGAGCCAAAGTCAAGAGTCAGACGCTCAACCAACCAAGCCAACCAGCCACCTTTATATGAAGGTGATTTCTAACAACAAGAATGTACTTCTTGTAGGAAGAAAAGTGCACTGAATCCTTCCAATGAATCCATTTAATTCAAGTAAAATCCCTCCTGAGCGAAATACCCAATTTCACTTCAAAATGGATTTAATTACCTGTGTTGCCATTTTTACCTTCTGAGTAGTACTCATAAAAAGATCAGGTTTCACAAACATTCTAAATCTAAAAATGTACCCTGATTTTGGTGCAACATGCAGAGAAAATGCCATTTACCTGCAAGAGTTATGAGAACAAGGATACTTACTATTTACTTTATAAACTATGACAATGTTTTCTCAGGAAACTTTAGGACAGGAAACAGTAAGACATTATTTTTGAGAAAAATGCGGGCTTCCTCTGATGGTTTTCAAACCCAATACTTCTTCAAAGAAAGAACCCTCTGCTTTTAAATGCGGTTCATTATTGCTCCCCCAGAAATGCAAAGAACGAAATGAAGCAGGAAAGGATTATTATTTCTACTTTGACTCTTATTCTCTCTGCATTATGCCACTAAATGTATGAGAAAATGGAAGAACTTTAAGGAGCAGTATTCAACAAGCACAGAAAGGGAACAAACTATAATGAAAAACAATACCGATAGAGCAATTTTTTTTCTCAGAATCAGGGTCTCATTAATGCTGTCTAAGTTTAATAAGTTTGGCAGGTTAAAAAATGTCTTTTTTGTTATCTTACTAGTTACCAAATAACTTTATACCCTATAGACTCCCTGAATACTGAAAGGCACAAAATCTCCTGGGACTTATAGACGAAATTTTAGGGACAGACCATTGCCTCAATTTCTCTACAACTATTTCAGGATAGGACATAAAAATTACTGGGCTGCTTTTTCTTTAATTATTTTGGGCTGTAGAAAACAAGCATACTGTCTATTTTAGCCTTCAGTGGCATTGTCTAAATTATGTTTTCAAGCCTGGCGACTGAAAATGTAGAATGAGGACAAAAATTGTTTACCTTTCAGACAATCCAGACATGAAGGATGATATCCAATGGCCCAAGTAAGGTGTAGTGCCTTCTGTTTTAAATCATTTCCAAAAGTCCAGAGTCATCTTGATCTAAGTTATTAAGAAACCCATGATCTGTCCCATTCAATACAAGAAAGAGTACACGAGAAACAAAGAAAGATCACCCAACCAGCTCCTTCAAGGCAAGGTTTTGTCTTATTTTTCAATATATCCTATTGCTTGCTCAGAGTCCAACTACATCATTAAGAAATGTTTGCTGTCTATTGTTTGTTGAAAGACTTTTTAACTGAGCTGACCTAGCTACTTCGGAAAATGAATCGCCATCTTCCTTCTCTCTCCAATTTCTGCCTCTTTCACACACACATACACACAAATGCTGTCTAACTCGCAAGCACACACACACACACACACACACACACACACCCTCCAAGGAAGTTGGCAATAATCATTTTGCTTTGTGAATTCTCTCTTCTTTTAATATAGCAACTGCATTTCTATTTGTGCTCACATGCAGCTTTCTACAGTTTTCTAATTATGCTTCCAGAGAGTCAAGGGGAAAGAGATTTGGTTGAGGAGTATGTCTGTCTGAATTGTGCTGTAAATTGCCTCTGACAATGACATTTATACTTGCCAGACATTCAGTTGGGCAATATGACTACTGTAGCGGCATAAATTTATGCAAGCCTGTATAATTGCTGATGATGGGAGCAAGATAATTGAACTTAATATTTGATGCGAAAGACAGAAAAATTACGATCCCTCCTAGTCCCCGATATGCTGAGTTCCCAATTATCAGGATTTGAAGCTGAGTGCCACAGTGAAAAGAAATACCAGCAGTGGTGAGCCTCACTGAGAATTAAAATTTAGCCAGGGGGAGAGATTAAGGCCTGCTAAGGGTAAGTGAAGGATGGGTCCAGGGATTCAGCCCAGACTCCAATCAGAACACACAGGCTGTCTCTAAATCACCGTCTGAAAGGCAAAACTGAGGCTGTATGACAGAGGGAGCGAAGGGATGGGGTGATAATGGAATAGCCAGCAAGCTGGAAAAGCACTGAACAGGCAGCTTTGAGTCAATGGAGCATGGAAGGTTTTTCATTTCCATTTCAACTGACCACTGGGGGCCAGCCATTCTCACCCTGTAAGTGCGACAAAACCCAGGAATGACACCTGGCTCCTGGACCTCAGATGTGACAAAATCAGCTTTGCCCATGGAGGCTGCTCTGGCCATGAGGAGCTCAGACTGTTCTTGGCATCATGATACGTGATTGGTGCTTCTTTGTTGCTGATTCAGTCAACAGACAGTCCTGGGTATTCATGAAGTCTCACCTCCTAAAATAAATACCATTTTATGGATTCATCCATTTAGTCGAGCCCCACTAGGCCTTTCCGATGTGGAAATGAAGGTTTTGCTCTTACTAGGTGATGCAGCATCAGAGGCAGCTTTGTGATGGGAATGGGAGTGTAGAAATAAATAAAATGTAAATATTATTATGTAGTTGTGACTATTACGGCATTTTCTTTCTGGGCCAAATGACCTTCCACGGTATTCCTATTTAGCAAGGTTCCAGTTTGATTTTTCTTCTCCCCTGACGATGTGGACAGAGTTGCATCAATTTTGAGGGAACTTCTCAAGGAAATGGGCAGGCAGAAAATGTATCACCTTCATAGTTACTACACCCTCTTCTTGAACACAACTGAAATTGTTCTTGCTATGGGGTCCAAGATCTACCTTCTCAGGTATGCTTCTCCCTGTGACTATGGCCTCCGAAGGATTCCTGAACTAGAACAGCCAAGGCAGAGATGGCTCTTCATTCCAAATCTGAAGAAATGCTAAAGAGCCCTTGATCTTCCAGTTTTATGGAAACAAGCAAAAGTTCATCTCAAGCCCAGATCCATAAAGTAAAAATTGAAAGCCTTAACAGTTCTTCTTTTTATTGACTGTATTCATTTTTGATGGCTGCTACAAAAAGAAAAAAAAAGGAAAAAAGGATTACTAACTAGGTAGCTTAAGAGAACAGTTTATTCTCCCACAGTACTAGAAGCCAGAAGTCTAAAATTAGTGTCACTGGGCCAAAATCAAGGTGTCAGCATGGCCATACTTCCCTCCAAAGTCTCTCAGGAAGAGTCTGTTCTTGCTTCCTCTAGTGTCTGGTGACTGCAATTGGTGATTGCTCTCACCAATACAAGGGGGCACCGTCCATTCTGTGGAAGGCTTGAATAGAACAAAAAGTCAGAGGAGGGGCAAATTCATGGTCTCTGCCTGAGTTGACACGTTCATCTTCTCCTGCCCTTGACAGAGCTCCTGGTTCTCAGTCTTTCAGACCCAGGATGGATTTACATCAATAGCCTCCAGATAATTCACTTGGACTGAGTTATAACACTGACTTTCCTGGCTCTCCAACTTGCAAAAGGTAGATCGTGGGACTTCTGAGCCTCCATACCCACCTGAGTCAATTCCTATAATTATCCTGTTAGTTGTTTCTCTGGAGATCCCTGATTAATATACTTCATTTATGACCACAGGACTCCACTCAGCATCGTTGGTCACACTGCCTTCTCTTCTGGGGGCAGTCTCCTTCTGCCTATCTTTTACTAGCACACTTGTGATTGCCATGAGGTCACCCAGATAGTCCAGGATAATTTCCCCATCTCAAGATCATGAATTTAATTGCATCTGTAAATACCCTTTTGCTAGAAACAATAAGATTTCCAATTTCCAGCAATTAGTGTCTGATATCTTTGGGGCCATTATTCAGACTATTGTATTCACATTGCATAATCTTTCAAAATGCTCTTCAAGTTCAACCCATTTCATCCCATAAGAAGAAGCACAAATATTATTGAGAGAACTGGGGTGAGTAATCTCTGTTCCCATATCAGAGATGTTTGTCCTCAGGGGCTGCATTTAACGATTTTATCTTATCTATATAGACTCTTAGTCTCTAGCAACATACAACTATAGCCAACTAGATCTGAAACAAACAATTCTGGATCCCAGGCACTCTGACATGTTCAGACAGTACTGACACCCCCGATATGTTTATAATCCTGAAGATCAAACTTGTTAAAGTACCCCATCCCCACCCCCAACAAATTCTGTCTAGACCAGCAATTACCAAAGGAATCACACTCAATTACTTCTGCCCTAAAATGTTAATTGTTGCTGCTGGGGTGAAATACGACTCATGATCAAGTCAGTTTGGAAAATTCAACATTAAAAAATGTTAAACACCTGAGTGATTTAATCCATTAAGGGTCTGGCTTCAGCTCAGGTCATGATCTCACAGTTTGTGGGTTCGAGCCCTGCATCAGGCTCTGTGCTGACAGCTCGGAGCTTGGAGCCTGCTTTGGATTCTGTGTCTTCCTCTCTCTCTCCTCCCCGACTCACACTCTGTCTCTGTCTCTCAAAGATAAATAAATGTTAAAAAAAAATTTCTTTTAAATGTTAAACACATTTTACTATAGACCTACTGAGAGGCTCCAATAGGCTGGTATATGGCGGGATTCTCCTTGAAGAGGTTGGTGTGTGTAACATTTCCTAGTCATGGCACCCTTTTATGAGATACTACCTTCAGGGGACACTGAAGGTGTGTAGATAATAGCTTGTGAAACACTAATCAAGACTGCACAAACATTATAAAGTAGATACAGCGTGCATAGCTGTAAAGAAATCCAAGTTAAGAAAACTGTAGGCATTCTCTCCAGGAGAGCTTCAGAAAAGGAAGACAGAGTCTACAGGCAAGTTTGAAATATTGTCTGGCTTGGGCTTCCACCTCTTTAAGCTATATATGTTCAATATATTTACCCAATTTTTTTTTCAAATGTTTTATTTATTTCTAGGAGAGAGAGAGACAGCATGAGCAGGGGAGGGTCAGAGAGAGAGGGAGTCACAGACTGAAACACGCTCCAGGCTCTAAGCTGGCAGTCAGCACAGAGCCGGACGCGGGACTCGAACCCACGAAACACAAGATCATGACCCAAGCGAAAGTCGGACACTTAACCGACTAAACCACCCAGGCCTATTTACCCAATTTTTTAAAGATACTTCTTTTTTTAAATTTTTTGTTTTGGAAAGAGAGAAAGCATGAGCAGGGGAGAGGGGGCAGAGTAACAGGGAGAGAAAGAATCTTCAAGAGGCTCCTTGCCCAGTGTGGATCCCCACAAGGGGTTCGATCCCACAACCCTGGGATCATGACCTGAGCCAAAGTCAAGAGTCAGACACTCAACCGACTGAGCCACCCAAATGCCCCAAGACACCTATTTTAACTGGGCAAATGTGGTGTTACCCTCTGTAAGTAATGAGAGTAATCAAATTCTGCCAATTACAATAATGCACTCTATGGCATATCAATATGGAGGGCGAGATATTATCTGGAAAAGAGTATTTTCTGAATGATCTCTAGGGCAGCATGACTATTCTTTTTCTTGATAGGGCCAAAGAGGAGAAAAGTGTTCAGTGATCACTGGAAACACAGTTCATGCCAGGACTTGCCCACCCTGCTTTGGGAGGTAGTTCAGTCAACAATTACAGGAAAACCAAAGAGCAGCCTTTCTGTCCTGTCTCTAGAGGTAAGCAGATCAGTCTCTCTGACCATAAGATTATGTGCTAATCAACACAACAATAACAAAAATAAGTATGGAACATTACAATCATTACAAAAGTCTTTCATGTAACGGTTCCTCGAATTACCTGAACAACGGCAACAAAAAAAAATCTAATAAACTCATTCAAAAAGACATTACTCCTGGAGGATTTAGGACAATGGCCTTTGGATGAAAGTGTCATTGGAGCCCTTCAGCCTCAGATCTGATCGGCAAGAAAAGTCCCCATAAAAACACTCAGACACAAGCAGGGGAAAACAAGGAAAATACCATGTTTTTTTTTTTTAATATTTTTTTATTTATTTCTAGGAGAGAGAGAGAGAGAGACAGCGTGAGCAGGGGAGGGTCAGAGAGAGGGAGACACAAACTCTGAAACAGGCTCCAGGCCCTGAGCTGGCAGTCAGCACAGAGCCCGACGCGGGGCTCGAACCCACGAACCGCGAGATCATGACCTAAGCGAAAGTCAGACGCCCAACCGACTAAGCCACCCAGGCGCCCCTGTATACCATGTTATTTTTAGTCTACCCACACATTTCAAAAGAAAACAACCTGAGGGCAAGGATGAGATGGGAAGAATCACTGCTTAACAAACAGGCCCCGCCGCGTAATTTCCAAGGCCCAGTGCAAAATGAAAATGTGGGGCTTTTTTGTTCACAAAGCCAGCGAAGAGCTGCCTCCTTGCTTCTGCCACTTGTCTCTTGATCTGCCCTGGTGTTTTTTTACTCACTATTTAATGTTGCCCTCTCTTGGGAGAGTGAAGACCTCACAGCTCCACGTAGGGGGGCACGCAGGGTGCACACCCAGCCCCAAGCCTTCCTGCACCCATCGCCAGGCCCCCCGCTGGGGGTGAAGGCAATGAGGCAGTTGCTGGGAAAAGCCAGAAAGCAGGTGCCTGATCATCTGTCCTGAGGAGACCCGGAAGTAGCAGAAGACAGGACCCCACTTGAACCAAGGCTCCAAGTCCCTGGCACATACTCCATTGTCCCATCAGACTTCACTCCTAAAGCACAAATTCAAAGATTAAATTGCTACAAATTTCAAGGTGGCAATTGAAGAGCGTTGAACTCCAAGTGCCTGCACTGGCCACACACCCGTGAAGCAGGTCCTAGTGACAGAGGGTCGTCCAAGCCAGTGCATATGGACTGATTGGACGATGACAAATGAGGGTGACTGAGACATGGAAATGGCAACTGTGGCACCAGAAAATCCCTCTCTCTATTTCCCAAATATGGGATGAAAGGGAGACTTTCTGAGATGTGCTTGGAGGGGCTTCTACCTTTTCTTTTTCTTATTATTGACAAAACTTTTCATTAGCAGCTTTGCTGATACTGGATAACTATAAAAATGTTTAGGAAATAAATCTGTTCTTTTTACCTCTTTCTAACTCTTACTCCAACCACTTATTTTTCTATTAGTGCCAAGGAGATCCACAGGTTTAATCCTGTTTTGATTAAATTTAGTTCCCCCACTAGTTAAAAGTTATTGTAAAAAGAATGTACAATTATGCATTTGGTAGATGGTGATGCAATTAGAACAATGTTACCTGGTAAAATTCATATTTCATATGCCTGCTGGGGTTTTCTAGCAAAATCTTTATATATTTTTGAATTGCTCTCATGTGCTTGGTAAAAATTTACCATACAGGGAATGAGATCCATACATTTCATAAGGAGGGCAGTTAGTGATTTTTTTCAAATATAGCTTCCCTTTGCCAAACTCAGAGAATCTAGAACACATTAAATAAATCATCAAAAAGATTAAGTCGTCAAAGCTGGAGGAGACTGTTAGTAACAAAAGGCTGCTAATGAGAGCAGCAAAGTTTTATAACAACTTTCTGAAGTTCTTTCAAAATTATGAAATGATTTATAAGGTTCTGACAAGGGAATTCTATACCATCTGATGCAGTCTTATTAACCGTAAAGCATCTAATTCTTGAACAGATGCACTATCCCTATTCAACCACCTCCAGGGGTGAATTCAGCACCACAGGGCTTAATTTGAGGGAAAAAGAGAGTACTTGTTTTTTCTTAATAATATCATAGTTTCAGCCTGCTCGGCTGCAGATTTAAGAAAGGACACAGAAAAAATAGCCCCATTTGAGTCCCGGCAGCAAAAACACCTGAGGGGATGAATCCTTCCCAGGGCTTTTGTCTATTACTATTTTCAAGCCAACTGTGGAGATCTGGAAAGATCAACAGAGAGTCTAACGTGGATCAAAGGGGAGTGAAACATGGTTTCTAATGGGATGGACCTTCAGCAGGAGACGGGATGCATAATCTTCACAGAGCCAGCTGATAACAGATGATTCCTGGAAAGAAAAATAGGAATTGTGTCCTTTAGAATGAACACTTGAAAGCAGGTTTAATTGTTTTCCTTTTAATTTCAAGCAGAACAGAGCAAATAAGTTATTGACTTACATTTGGCAAGATTAGCACACTTATAAGGACAAATAAATGGGAATTTCAACCATCCACTAGATGTACTTCAGAGGAAACGTTATGTTTGTTTAACAGTGGTGTCTCCTAAATCAACATCATTAAAGGAAACATTAGGTAACCCTAGTTATTAAACGCAGTAAAAAGAATATTTTTTTAGTTCATTTACTTATTTTGAGAGAGACAGAAACAGCGTGAGCAGGGGAAGCGCAGAGAGACAGAGGGAGGGAGAATCCCAAGCAGAATCCCATTTGTATGGCCAGTGCACAGAGTCAACGGGGAGCTCAAATTCACGAAATTGGAAGATCATTACCTGAGCCATAATCAAGAGTTAGACGCTTAACCAACTGATCCACCCAGGAGCCCCATAACGCAGTTCTAAATTTTAGTCTTTCTCACAGTACTTCAAACTGCCATTAACTGCTTTTTATCCTGCAGGACATATTATTATCTCTTTGTAAGGAGGAATATTCTAGAGATTATCCCTTAGATTATACAGAGTTTTCTTCACGTAGACCCATAAGATAAAGTTCTCTCCAGTTCATGTTCATAGCAGAAATATGGAACGATGACATTAAGCAAATTATTTATTTATATCCTATGATCATTAAAAAAACATGTAGCCATCATTAGTCATCAGGAAAATGTAAATCAAAATCACAATGAGATACCACTTCATGACCACTGGAATAGCTACAATTTTAAAAATTAGATAAAAAGTGTTGGTAAATATATGGAATAATTGGAACCCTGATCTACTGATAGTAGAAGTATGAAATGGGGCGGCCACTTGGTAAACAGTGTGGCAGCTCTTCAAAGGACTAAACAGGAAGTTACTATATGATCTAGGAATTCCAGTTGTGTGTGTGTACTCAAGAGAAATTAAACACATTCCATGCAGAAACTTGTATACACATGTTTACAACAGTGTTATTCATAATAGCTGAAAGGTGGAAACAACCAAATGTCCATCAGTGGAATAAGTGTCCAGATGAGGGAACATTATTCAGCCCTCAAAAAGGAAAGATGCACAGGGACACCTGGGTGGCTTAGTCGGTTAAGCGTCTGACTTTCGCTTAGGTCATGATCTCGCAGATCGTGGGTTCGAGCCCCACATCGGGCTCTGTGCTTACTGCCAGCTCAGAGCCTGGAGGCTGTTTCAGAGTCTGTATCTCCCTCTCTCTCTGACCCTCCCCTGCTCATGCTGTCTCTCTCTTTCCTAGAAATTTAAAAAACTATTAAAAAAAAAAAAAAAGGAAAGATGCACAAATAAAACTCTACAATATAGACGAAACCTGACATTAGGTCAAGTGAGGGAAGCCAGTCATTAAAAAAAAACAAAAAAAAAAACCAAACTGCATACCTTATGATTTCATTCACATAAAAGTCTAGAATGAAAAAAAAATCTATAAAGACAGAAAGTAGAGGAGTGATTTCTTATGACCAAAGGGTGAATTATTGACTGAAGGATAGAGAGTTAAAAGCAAAAGTGTACCAGGTTTCTTTCTGAGGTGATAAGAATATTCTAAAACTGACTGCAGTAGTGGGTACACGTATTTGTAGAGATGGTAAAAACCATTGAATCACATGCTTTCAGTGTGTGAACTGTATTGAGTTATCTCAATGAGTTAAATTTTTTAACTGAAGAAAGAAGAAAAAGCATGTAACCTATTTTATTTCCTACTACAAAGAAGTCAGAGGCAAATTTCTATATGATTTCAACATATAAACCTTTTCTTAAAGTTTATTTATTTTGAGAGAGATCGAGAGAGAGAGAGAGAGAGCATGTGCACACACAAGTGGGGCAGGGGCAGAGAGGCAGAGAGAAAGAATCCCAAGTAGGCTCCACACTGTCAACACGAAGTCAAGAGTTGGATGCTTAACCAACTGAGCCACAAATGTATAAACGTTATAGGTTATGTCTGAAAATTTTACTCCAGATTTATTCTCTGTCTTTCTGCCCTTGCCTTTCCATCTCTTTTACCACCAACACTTTAAGCTTGATTTGTTGACTTTTTTATTTTGCATATATTTATTGTCTAGTTAAATTTGTACACTGCCTTATTTCCTCTCTGTAACGATTACACTATTATTTATCAGTTAAACTGTGTTGGGGCACCTGGGTGGCTCAGTCAGTTAAATGTCCGACTCTTGATTTCAGCTCAGGTCATGATCTCATGGTCCATGAGTTCAAGCCCATGGTTCGTGAGTTCAAGCCTTGCCATCAGGCTCTGCTCTGACAGTGCTCTACCCCTCCCCTTTCTCAAAAATAAATAAATAAGCATTTTAAAAACTTAAACTGTTAATTTAACTTTGTTTCTTTAACCAGTTGGTTTGAGCAAACCTAGTCTTATAGTAATAATATATGCCAGATTTATCATTTCTTCCTTAGGGAGACAAAATGAAGATTCATACAAAACTTTTATTTGATGAGTTTCCCATATTTGAAAATCTCATCTTTGTTTAATTACAAGGTAGAATTTTCCCTTTGTGGTAAATATTTTCAGAACAGTGGTTATGTCTGTACTATCTTCAGGGATTTTTGTATATTTGAAATCCAGTGATGACAAAAACTATCAAAACATTTCCTTGAAGCAACTATTAAATAAAAATTGCTTAAACCACTGCTATTTTTACTGTGTTCTTTGATGCATTCAGTTTTGGCAGGGAATGCAAAATGAGCACAGCCTGCTCTAAAACCAGTCTGTTTTTGTTATAAAAGTACTGGGAAAAGTTAAACCTAACTTTCAAGTGCAAATCAATTATATAAAATTTAAAGGAAAGACAAATTGACACCCTTTGGCTTCTTTTCCTAAGAAAAGAATATTTTTATCCAAGAATAATAATTTTTGTCCAAAATATTAATAGGTACAGTACCAAACCTCAGCTCTTAAAAATCATACATCCCTTCTTGCATCCCAGCAGAAGCCAAAAATAAAGTCATGAACTTGACAACAGTAAACATATATAAGAGAACACGTAAGCCATTTTCTTCAGTTTGCCAATGTCAGCCTCATGTCTAATTTGATAAAAGCAGGAAGCAGAGCTCCTCCTAAAAGGATGTAGTTAGTCCTAGTTGCCAGGGTAGATGAGACTTTTTATCATTTCGACTTTTCACCCTATTATAGTAAAGCTTTTCATATATTCAGCCTCTTGGGTGAGAAATGTTAACTCTATTGAAAATCCGGTTAACATACTCCCTCTGCTGGCTAATAGCTGTCTTCCTCAAACATAAGGACCTTCAAGTTCATGATCTCTTCCTCAAATATGGGGTTCTTTTACACATCAGAATTTCTATTTTGCACTTCCTTCTAAAGAACCAAGTTACCTAAGTAAGCTACAAGTGACCCAGTAAATGAAAAATTCTTAAAACTGTAGGCTTTTATTCGACTTATTATATGCAAAATCTTCCTTCTGGCCAAATTTCAGTTGTTTTGAAGAATTTGAGAACACTATCAAATTTCTACCCTCCTCTCTTCCATCTCTTACAAACTAATCTAAGGAAAAATACTATCTTTTCCCTCATTTCCAATTGCCACTTCTAAAAACTTTTACTAGGGGCACCTGGGTGGCTCAGTCGGTTAAGCGTCTGACTTCAGCTCAGGTCATGATCTCATGGTTTGTGGGTTCAAGCCCTACATCAGCCTCTGTGCTGACAGCGAGCTCAGAGCCTGGAGCCTGTTTCGGATTCTGTGTCTCCCTCTCTCTCTGACCCTCCCCTGCTCACACTCTCTCTCTTTCGTCTCTCTCAGAAATAAATAAAACATTAAAAGAAAAACATTTTTAAATACGAACTTCAGCATTTGTATACATAAGCACAGCTTTCATTAGCTTATCTAAAGGGTCCATGACATCCTNGTCTCTCTCAGAAATAAATAAAACATTAAAAAAAAACATTTTTAAATACAAACTTCAGAATTTGTATACATAAGCACAGCTTTCATTAGCTTATCTAAAGGGTCCATGACATCCTCTCCAAAATGTTAAGAATTCACTTCTTCTATGTGTCTGCATGCACCCTGCACCTCTACACATAACATTAATGTTTACACCTCATTGGGCCCTTTACTCTGCTGGATCCCATGCCCAGAACAACTCCCTTTTCCGCATCCACCTACCCAAATTCTATCTTCCTCCAAAGTACCACCTCCTCTAACTGTCTGTTGAATTTCTATTCCTCCTTGACCAGTAGCTCTCTCTATTTAGCACTTAATCATTCTTTAATAATTCCCAGCATTGATTAAATAACCATCTCTTAATAGTTGTGTCATGTGTATTGGTTTAATTTTCTCATCTAGGCTGCACATGTCTCTATTCCATCGTTTCGTATATTTTGTCATCTATTTGATTGTGAGCACCCTGAAAGCGGAAAGCCCTTATTTATATATCCTTTCCCAATGTCCAGGATTGCATCTGGCATAGAGATTCCCTAAAGTCTGAGGAATAGAACTATAAATGCTCTGAAGGAAACAAAACATCTCATTATTTTGCTTGCTTCAATTAAACAGGTACTCCAAATTATACTTACTTATGGGTTTTAAAAAGATTTTGTAAAAATAGTCACAACCTAGGGGCCCCCAGGTGGCTTAGTCTGTTAAGCATCAGACTTCGGCTCAGGTGATCTCACGGTTTGTGTGTTCGAGCCCCACTTCCGGCTCTACGCTGACAGCTCAGAGCCTGGAGCCTGCTTGGGATGCTGTGTCTCCTTGTCTCTCTGGCCCATCCCCACTCGTGCTCTGTCTCTGTCTCTCTCTCAAACATAAATAAACATTAAAAAAATAATAAATAATAATAATAATCTTTTCCTTACTTGGAAAATAAAGAAAGAATAAAAGGGCTTCTCGCTCAAGACACAATGGCAAGTCTTGGAAGTTATAAGGCCTAAATACTTCAGTCTCTTAAAAAGATGCATAGTTCACTACAAAATATTTGGAATTATATTCTCTATAAAACATGGATGGCAAGGGGTGCCTGGGTGGCTCAGTCGGTTAAGCATCCGATTTCAGCTCAGGTAATGATCTCACAGTTTGTGGGATCGAGCCCCACATTGAGCTCTGTGCTGACAGCCAGCTCAGAGCCTGGAGCCTATTTCAGATTCTGTATCTTCCTCTCTCTCTGCCCCTCCCCTGCTCATGCTGTCTCTGTCTCTGTCTCTGTCTCTCTCTCTCTCTCTCTCTCTCTCAGAAATAAATAAGGTATTAAAAAAGATTGAAAGAAAAAAATGGATGGCAAGAGAAACCAAAATCTTGGTTTTATGGAGATTATATCCTTATTTCCCATGGATGTTGTTCAAACCTGGTGGTAAGTTCTCTAGTTATAAGGTACAAAGTAATGTCTTATCATGTTGCCTTTCCTTTTGGGCCTCCATGAAGCAATCTGCCATCTCTTTAAAGTCTATCTTATATAATATAAACTTTGGCATTAAAAAGATATGCAAAATAACAACTAAAAAGGCAGAACACAAGACAAACAAACTTGCCTGGCTATTCTCAACCCTGAACACCATTAGAATCAACTAGGAATTTTCAGAAGAACAGAAACACCAGAATTATAGCCCAATTTAGTTACTTTGAGGTAGCATCTAGGCATTTTTTTCTAAGCTCCCCAGGTCATTCAAATATAAGGTCAAATTTGAGAATCTTTCCCTAAACCTTATCAAAATCATATCCCAACAGTGCTTATCAAGATAAATTGTACAGTTCAATAACCTAAATTCTGGAATACAGATTCTAGGCATGACTGAGAAAAGGAAAGGCAGGGAGTTCTGAAGGAAAGCAGAGGAAGACTGGCATTATCACAAGGGAAGGAAAGGTAATTGAGAAGACACGATATGGTAAAACCTTGCTTCAGCCATCGTCTGGCCAATAGTCAGAAAAAATAGTGCTCTAGAATTCCACAGGTGTTAGCCTAAGGTCCCCTAGCCCTTCAAAAGATCATTTTATTAAATTTTCTCATGAATACTTTCTCTGAAAATCCCTTGATTTTAGATGAGTGGCTCTCAACCATAGCTGAAACTTCAGATTTAATTTTGATTTTTCTGATATATACAGATTTCCTGTCCTTTCTCTAAAAGGTTCTGATTGCATAAATTGCAGTGAGGTTCAAGAGTTGATATCCCTAGAAGTTTTCCAGGCATTTCACATTCAGGATCAAGAACCACTGATCTAGATTACTAGATAACAAACTCCTTCAGGGCAAGAGCATGCCAGTGCTAGGATCCCCAAATCGACTTTTGCAAAATAAACACATTCAGAGTCAACCCAAGAGATACTCATTCTGCAGGGAAAGAATTTGGGCTGAAACATTTGTATATTTTACAGTATAAGTTATACTGAAACACCTAAAGTCGAGAAGCTCCAGCATAACATATTGTAAAATTTCAATGTGTTGAAATTCAATGAGTTGAAATGAGTTGAATATATCAGAGAATGATTCAGTATAAATCTCTGTGGCTCTTGCCTCCTTTTAATTTTACAACTCACCTTGCTTTTGATTGTAGTAGTATTTTTATTCTATTTCCCATTTCAGGGACAGGATGCTCCTTCAGAAGTATTGGTCTCCTAATTCCTAGGAAGACTCGATAAAAACAAAGACCAATTTGGATGTGCAGATATTGTCCTCATGAAGCCAGGATTCCAAATAGCAGTGAATCGTGGCATGCCTCAATCCTCCCTGAAAGGTGTACTACATTCTTCAATGAAAACATTGAAAAATCTTAATGTTAGTAGATATCTTGGGGCAAAAAAATATGGCTTGCTTTCCTTACATCCAGCATCAATAAAACAGCCAACTACTTAAATAATATGCACTTTCACAATATCATCTACTTACCGAATCAGAATCTTGGCACAGGGGAAAGGTATCCTGGGACTGTGGATTTTTAACGAGCACTTACAGGGGGTTCCATAATGAGGCAAGATCCGAAAACACTGAAAGAGGAGAAAAGTGAAAATCAGCCAAGACCTGAAGGGAATGTAGGATAAACAAGCAGTGCTTAATCCAATAAATAAGGAAAGGCAGCTGGTCATCTCAGGACTTCATGTAGATTGCAAGGCATTAAAACTATGTCTCTGATGTAAGAAACAAGGAAGACAGCATTTCATCAAAGTCTGTGGAATAGTAGTTAAGAAGCACACCTTTAGAGGTTCCCAGGTGGCTCAGTCATTTAAGCGTCCAACTTCAGCTCAGGTCATGATCTCACAATTTGTGAGGCAGAGCTCCGTATTGGGCTCTGTGTTATCACCGCGGTGCCCACTTGGGATCTTCTATCCCCCTCTCTCTCTGACCCTCACCCCCTTGAAAGAAAATAAAAATGAAACAACAACAAAGAGCATAGCTTTTAAAAGTAATCAATCTCATTAAGTCTCTCCATTCTTCCCACTTCAAGAAGTGATTTGGACTGGCTAACAATAAAGCTACATCTTCAACTACACATACACGGATGTTGAATAAAATAAAAATGTCAATTTAGAATGAGGATGGAAGGTAGCAATTAATATCTATGAAACTCTGACTGATGAAAGCTACAACGGCTGAACTCAAAGGCTTGCCCTGAGCTTCCTAGCAAACTAGGTAACAGGGAAGAAAGCACATCAGTTCATCAGGCGAAAGAAACTTTTTCTTAAATCTGAGTGTTAGGAAAAATTTGTCTCAAAGGTCTTTATATAAGGCCCATTGAGAATGTAATGGACTGTGAACTCTAAAGCCGTAAAGAATAAAGAATGTCATTCAACATATGGCTATTTTTAATATCAAAGCCTCTGTTAAAGCAAAGAGCACAGTGCTAATGACTCTGTACACGTATGCAGACTTCTGGTAGCTTCCTCCAATGGAAGAATGACTAATGACTCTGTACACGTATGCAGACTTCTGGTAACTTCCTCCAACGGAAGAATGACTAGTATCACATTATGCTCAGAAAAGCTTGAGGAATTAACAAATCCATTAAGCCTGTGTTTCCCTAAGTTAATCATATGTAAGCAACACACAGGAGCTGTCAACACGGTATAAATTCCTAAACTGTCCCCTAGGATCTCTGGGCTGGGACCAGGAATCAACATATAGAGCA
Organism: Crocuta crocuta; assembly: GCF_008692635.1. Classification (NCBI taxonomy): domain Eukaryota; kingdom Metazoa; phylum Chordata; class Mammalia; order Carnivora; family Hyaenidae; genus Crocuta; species Crocuta crocuta. The sequence continues at coordinate 7,419,597 of NW_027531522.1, forward strand.
AATGATGCTCACGTGAGTGTGGAGAGCCACCTCTAAGAAGTGCCACTTTGAAAAATCCGTTCTCACTGCTGGACTTTTTCGGATTCAAGACAAAAGAAACAAAGAGGTATACTGGTTGAAAGTAAGGGGAACCATGATCTCTAAGATCAGTCTGTCCAGGTATGGCCCTTAGTAGCTTTCTAAAAATACACATAAAAATATACCCCAGAGCAGAAAAACCCCTTTCTTAGTGATGAAATGCAGGAATCTTCATTTTAACTAATATTCCCACTGATTCTTTCACAATGAAGTTTGAACATCTTTGTTCTAGCTATTGGGCATACAAATCGAAGAGAAATGATAGAAGAGATACTTTATTATGAGAAGTAAAGTTTCTAAATTTGAAATACGGCCAGAGTGGAAAACTTGGAGCTCCCACAAGTCATCCAAGATTTCTTAGAGAGCATTTCAAATCTGTTCCAATGCTCAAACCAGAAGTCAATTGAATATTGCACCATCCGTGGTGAGTAATTAATCTAAAAGTTCCAGCAACATTCAGCTCTAGGAAACGTTCTATTAAATATAGCATCGGTTGGCATAGCAAATCTATGCTTCCAAATATAATTGTTCTTCCTCTGAAACCCTTAAACAACAGCAGAGCCAGGAGACTTTCCAGTCCTTCTAATTAAATTCTCTCAATTTGCAAATGGAAAGAGCCGAAGACCAGAGGTCATGTCCAAGGTGACACGGCTAATTTTGGCACATGTAGTTCAAAACTCTGCGCCCCTGACACTACCATTATACAATTCCTTCTATTACAGACTTGTTAATACAAACCAAAGTTGTTATTGGTTGTGTTTGGTTTTGTTTAAAGAAAGGCTCAATTTACAAGTTATGAAAGTAAGAATTCTCCTAATATGCTATTTTTCATATACTAAGAAGATACTGACATATCCTCATTAAATGTTGATCATTTTAAGGAAGGGAGAGGATTTGACTTGGTTTTGGTCTTCATTCGCTATTTGTTATATGTTGTTTTCATTTGGGACATAATACCTTTGTCAATCTAGCTATCTATTCTCTTTACCCAGACCCCATTTTTATAAGCTTCTTACTGTGAGTAGGGGCGAAACTTACACTTTTGAACAAGCCAAACTCAATGATCTGCTTGTTAATCTGGAGTATTGCTTTGACCATTATGGTATAATATTGTTTTTAAATTTTTTATTTTAATTCCACTTAGCTAACATACACTGTTGTGTTAGTTTCAGGTGTACAATATACTGAGTCAATGCTTCCATACAGTAACTGATGTTCATCACAATAAGTGCACTCTTAAATTCCCATCACCTATTTAACCCATCCCCCAATCCACCTCCCCTCTGGTAACCATCAGTTTGTTCTCTATAGTTAAGAGTCAGTTTCACTTTGTCTCTCCCTATCTCTTTTCCCCTTTGCTTGTTTTTTTCTTGAATTCCACATATAAGTGAAATCATATGGTATTTGTCTTTCTCTGACTTATTTCACTTAACATTATACTCTCTAGCTCTACACATGTCACTGCAAATGGTAAGATTTTATTCTTTTTTATGGCTGATTAATATCTCATTGCATATAGATATTACTTCTTGGGGTGCCGGTATGACTCACTTGGTTAGGTGTCTGACTCTTGATTTTTACTCAGGTCAAGTTCTCATGGTTCATGAGATTGAGTTCCGTGTTGGGCTTTGCACTGAGCATGGAGCCTCCTTGGGATATTCTCTCTCTCTGCCCCTCCTTCTTGCACTCTCTCTCAAATAAGTAAATAAACATTTTAAAAACATATATACCACTTCTTTATCCATTCATCAATTGATGAACACTTGGGCTGCTTCCATATCTTGGCTATTGTAAATAATGCTGATATAAACATAGGGGTGTATGTATCTCTTTGAATTAGCGTTCTTGTACTCTTTGGGTAAATACCCAGTAGTGTGATTCCTGGATTGTAAGGTAGTTCTATTTTTAACTTTTTGAGGATCCTCCATACTATTTTCCATAGTGGCTGCATCAGTTTGCATTCTCAGAGTGCATGAGGGTTCCTTCTACTCCACATCCTCACCAACATCTGTTGTTTCTTGCGTTTTGATTTTAACAATTCTGACAAGTGTAAGGTGATATCTCATTGTAATTTTGATTTGCATTTCCCTGATGATGAGTGATGATGAGCATCTTTTCATGTGTCTGTTGGCCATCTGGATGTACTCTTTGGAGAAATGTCTGTTTCATGTCTTCCACCCATTTTTAATTGGACTATTTGTTTTTACGGTGCTGAGTTGTATAAGTTCCCTATATATGTTGGATACGAGCCCTTTATCACATATGTCATTTGCAGGTAACTTCTATTCGGTAGGTTTCCTTTTAGTTTTGTGGATTGTTTCCTTGCCTATGCAGGGGCTTTTTTTATTTTGATGTAGTCCCAATAGTTTATTTTTGCTCTTGTTTTCCTTGCATCAGGAGACACATCTAATAAGAAGTTGCTACAGGCGATGTTGAAGAAGTTACTGTCTGTGCTCTCTTTTAGGATTTTTATGGTTTCAGGTCTCACATTGAGGTCTTTAATCCATTTTGAATTTATTTTTGCATATGGTGTAAGAAAGTGGTTCCCAGGCACCTAGGTAGCTCACTCAGTTAAGTGTCCAACTCTTGATTTTGCCTCAGATCGTGATCCAAGGGTCATGAGATCAAGCCCACATCAGGCTCTGAACTGAGCTTGGAGCCTGCTTGGAATTCTCTCTGCCTCTTCCCTGATAGCATGCACATGTGCTCGCTCTCTCTTTCTCTCTCTCAAAATAAATAAATAAACTTAAAAAAAAAAGAAAAAAAGAAAGTGGTCCAGTTTCATTCTTTTGCATATTGCTGTCCATTTTCCCCAACATCATTTGTTGATGGGACCATCTTTTTCCCATTGGGAATTCTTTCCTGCTTTGTCAAAGATTAATTGACCACAGAATTGTGGGTTTATTTCTCAGTTTTCTATTCTGTTTTATTGATCTATGTGTCTATTTTTGTCCAGTACCATAACTATTTTGATTACTACAGCTTTGTAATATAACTTAAAGTCCAGAATTGTAATGCCTCCTGCTTTCCCTTTCTTTTTCAAGATGGCTTTGGTTACTCTGGGCCTTCTGTGGTCTCACAAATTTTAGGATTGTTCTGTGAAAAATACTCTTGCTATTTTTGATAGAGATTATATTAAATGTGTAGATTGCTTTGAGTAGTATAGACATTTTAGAAATATTTGTTTTTCCAATCCATGAGAATAGAATGTCTTTCCAGTTTTTGTGTGTTGTTTTGAATTTCTTTCATCAGTGTCTTATACTTTTCAGAGTATAGATCTTTCACCTCTTTGGTTAGGTTTATTCCTAGGTATATTATTTTAGGCGTAAATATAAATGGATTGTTTTCTTAATTTCTCTTTTGGTTGCTTCATTATTGGTGTACAGAAATGCAACAGATTTTTGTTGTTGTTAAGATTTTTTTAAATGTTTCTTTTTGAGATAGAGTGCAAGTGGGGGAGGGTCAGAGAGCAAAGGAGACAAGGAATCTGAAGCAGGCTCCAGACTCTGAGCTGTCAGCACAGAGCCTGACACAGGGTCCAAACCCATGAACCATGGGATCATGACTTGAACATTAAGTCCAGCACTTAACCGACTGAGCCACCCAGGCACCCTGCAACAGATTTCTTTTGTATTGATACATCGATTTTGTGTCTTGTGAGCTTACTGAATTCATGTATCCATTCTAGCAGTATTTTGGTCCGGTGTTTTGGGTTTTCTATATACAGTATCAAGTCATCTGCAAATAGTGAAGGTTTTACTTCTTCTTTACCAATTTGGACTCCTTTTTATTTCTTTTTCTTGTCTGACTGCTGTGGCTAAAACTTCCAGTACTATGTTGAATAAAAGTGGGGAAACTGGACATTCTTGTCTTATTTCTAACCTCAGGAGAAGTTCTCAGCTATGAATTTTTCATATATAGCCTTTATTATATTGAAGTATGGTTCCTCCAAAATGTTTGATAGAATTAACCTGCAAAGACATCCAGTCCTGGACTTTTGTTAGTTGGGAGGTTTTCTGTTGTTGTTGTTGTTTTTATTACTGATTCAATTTCTTTGCTGGTTATTGATATGATCAAAGTTTCTTTATTTCCTCCTGTTTCAGTCTGGTAGGGTGTATGTCTCTAGGAATTTGTCCATTTCATCTAGATTGACTAATTTGTTAGGATATAGTTTTTCAGAATATTCTCTTCTACTTGTTTGTATTTCTATGGTGGTGGTTGTTATTTCTTCTCCCTCACTTTTGATTTTATTTATTCAAGTCCCTTCTCGTTTTTTCTTGATAAGTCTGGCTAGAGATTTATGAATTTTATTGATTTTTTTTCCCAAGAATAATTTCCTGGTTTCATTGATTAGTTCTATTATTTTTCTACTTTCTGTATCATTTATTTCTGCCCTAATCTTTATTATTTCCTTCCTTCTGCTTCTTTTAGGTTTTGTTTGTTGTTATTTCTCTAGTTCCTTTGGGTGTAATGTTAGGTTTTTTTTATTTGAGGTTTTTCTTTCTTCTTGAGGTAAGCCTGTATTGCTATAAACTTCCCTCTTTGGGGAGCCTTGGCAGCTCAGTCAGGTAAGAGTCTGACTCTTTTGGCTCAGATCATGGTCCTAGGTTTATGGGATCGAGCCCCACATCAGTCTCTGTGCTGAGAGTAGATCCTGTTTAAGATTTTCTCTCTCTCTCAGGGATGTCTAGTGGGGCTCAGTCAATTAAGCATCTGACTTCAGCTCAAGTCATGCATGATCTCACAGCTTGTGAGTTCAAGCCGTGCCTCAGGCTCTGTGCTCATGGTTCAGACCCTGAAACCTGCTTTGGATTCTGTGTCTCCCTCTCTTTCTGCCCCTCCCACACTTGCTCACAGGCATTCTCTCTCTCTCTCTCTCTCTCTCTCAAAGATAAACATTAAAAAGTTTTTTCAGATTTCTCTCTCTTTCTCTCTCTCTCCCCTCTCCCGCTGCCCCTCTCCCCTACTTGTGCTCTCTCTCTCTCTCATTTTCTCTAAAAGTAAAAAATAAAAAAAACAAACAAACTTCTCTCTTAGAACAACTTAGGCTGCATCTGGGACCATGGTGTTTTCATTTTCGTTTCTTTCCATGTAGTTTTTAGTTTCTTCTTTGATTTCCTAGTTGACACATTCATTGTTTAGGAGCATGTTATTTAACCTCCACGTATTTGTGGTCTTTCCAGATTTTTTTCTTGTGCTTGACTTCAAGTTTCATAGAGCTGTGGTCAGAAAAGATGCATGGTATGATTTCGATCTTCTCAAATTTGCTGAGGTTTGTTTTGGGAACTAGTATGTTATCTATTCTTGAGAATGTTCCATGTGCACTTGAAAAGAATGTGTATTCTGATGTTTTAGGATAGATGTGATATAATGTTTTAAAGCCAGAGTGGTGCTGGATCCACAAGGAATCCTCCCCTTCATAAAAAACAAACAAACAAACAAAAAAAAAAAAAACAGTTCCTTTCTGACATTTTCTAATAATACTGCCCAGCTTTCTTGAAGTAAATTAATCCTGTCTGAAAATGAGTTTAGTCCCCCCAAGAAACAAATATAGCTCTAACCCTAAGATTATACATTTTAACTTTATATTCAAAAATAATGTAGAAAGAAATAATGCTTTTTCTCCAGAGTTCTTATCTGCAACTGTGTTATCCATGAGTCTTCCTAATGATTCACAAGTCTGATTTTTTTAAATGTCTTCAAAGTGAAGACTCAAAATAAACACTAATTATTTCCCTGAAACATTTTAGAGTGTACATTATCTGTATACACATTTCCTTTTTCCCATTACCTTCACCTGAGCAAAGCCTTGTTAGGGTTTGATTGGAGGAGTCCTAAAAGCCTTCTGATGGCAGCTCTGAGGAAGAGAGGGCATTAGCACACATTTTAGGTGAAAACATCCTTAGCAAACAAGCCCCTGCTTGTTTATGAAAAGAGAGGAGGAGGTGCTCTTACGCCAGAAGCACTATTTCACCTCAAGAAAAGAATATTTTTAGTAAAACTTAAGGAAAAGATGTTGTGACAAGACATCCCTTGTTTAGGTTTATGGAATATAAGAAAACCTATTGGGTAGGACAATCATGACTTACAAATCTTGCCACTAAAATATATTGAAATCTGATGTGATTTCTGTAGTCTTGATGAAAAAATTTGTCAAGCAAGGTAGGTGAATATATTTAAAAATTCTGATTCAGGGTGCCTGGGTGGCTCAGTGAGTTAAGCAACCAAATCTTAATTTATACTTAGGTCATGATGTCACTGTAGTGAGATTGAGCCCCGCATCAGGCTCCATGCTGAGTATGGAGTCTGCTTGAGATTCTCTCTCCCTCTGTCTCTCTGCCCCTCCCCTGCTCTCACTCTCTGAAAATAATAACAATAAATAAATAATAAAAATAAAAATTCCGATTCATTATGATTACATTTTTCAATCGACTTACATCTCAGGGGCTATAACCAAAATGGATGGTTTTCACCCAGTATAAGATTCCGTGATTATTTACTAGTTGCCGTGGTCCTTTTACCACACTGCCAATAGGAAAAATCTTTTACCTTCACTCAACACTTTCTGTAAATGGTTTTTGCTTCTGAGACTAGGAATACAAACTAAAATAAGATTGGAGCTCTTCCTGTTAAGAGTCTGTTGACATGTAAGAAAATAATTACAATCCCTTGTGGTAAGAGCTAGATGCTTAGATGCTAAAAAGGTCCTTGAAACAACCAACTTTTTTCCTGGAATGAAAACAGATTTATTTCAAAGCTCTCTTCAAACTGAGGTTTCTAGAATAAGGAGTTGATCAGAATGTATGCAAATCCCGGAAGGCTGGCTCAACGATGAGAATGCAGGACAACAGCCGCAAGGGCAGGGTCATTAACAGGGTTAGCCTGTTCAGAAGACAATTCGTATCCTGATGTGTGCGTCCATGTTGGGGAAGGAGGTACTAAGAACGGAAGGAGATTGGGGCAGAAGAGCTGACAAACGCCAGACTATAAAGGGCTTTATGTGCTCAATATTCTATATAATGATTTTTTTTTAAATTTACTCCGTAAGTTTTGGAGGTCAAGAAGAACCTAAACTAAAGTAGTGGGGATAGAAAAGACGCAAAACACATACAAGGTATTTCTATATCTGGTGGTAATATGTGATAAATTATTTAGTCTAACAACGAACACAACTAAGTTTCAAAAAATAACACATCTGTGAGCAAAGGCATATTCGACGCTGGTGAGGTAAATTTGAGGTGTTCTTTTACTGGATTCTCAATAGTGAATTGAATTTAAAACTTTAAATTTAGGGATAACAAATGACGCTATCGGGTCTTGAATCTAATTTGTTGCGTTCACTGAACTTAGGTGAACTCAAGTCTGGCTTGAATGGACCCTGAAACATCACTCTCCCTTAGGACTTCCTCTGTTAGGCAGTTCAGGTGAATGTCTACTGAGCACTCATCTAAAAACAAGATAAAAATACATAACTGTACAGTGAGAGCTTTGAAAATTGAACTGTAAGCACCCAATGCTAAAATGGAACAGAAATCTAAAAATGCAATTTTGTAAGGGCTTTTCAAGGTCTTAGAGAAATAATTATCATGGAATACAGATTGATAAGAATATTAACTTCCAGTCAAGCTCTTCCAGGGCTAAAGTTTCGTCCTTTCCATAGATAATGGATCAGTTAGAGATGTCGATCCCACCCAACACACACACACACAAGCACATACACACATGTGCACATACACACACACACACACACACACACGAAGTCATCTCCTTCTTTCACACCCCCAATCTTATTTTAAGTACATTCTACTGGCTCTACCTGTAGAATATATCTGAAATATGACCTCCTTTCACCACTGTGATAAGGAATCAGGAGAATAATAAATAGAGGGATGTCAAGAAAGGAAGTTTTATGACAGGCATATGGTTTGTAGAAGGAAGGTGCTGCAAAAGGGAAAAAACTATGGTGGGTGGGGATATAATAGATGAAAAAATGATTTAAAGAGTTTACTGTGTGCTTTTTATCTCCTTCATAGTATTTGGGCAATACACTACGGTAGATACTTTAATTACTTTGATTTAGACTTGGTGAGCTGCATGTCTTTGGGTGATGACTCTACTTCCTATCTAAATCATAATAAGGTCTAGCTTAGTAGAAGAACTTTAGAGTCTCCCTTGATTGTTTTCAGTCATTCCCACAGCCCCCATATTCTTCTGTTTAGGGGATATATTTATACCTCTAGTCCTGCTTTCAGTCCCAGGCACCAATCTTGTACTTTAACTGCCTTCTCCTCAAATATAATACCCTTAAAACTTATTTGCCACTGTGCCTTCTAAGCCTTCCCCTGGCCTTCTGGTCTCTGTGAATTGTTTCCATTCACCTAGTGAAACGAAACCAACTTTGCCTCCTTTCTTCCTTTGCCCCTGACATTCAGTCAGTTGCCAGGTCCTATCTTTTCTGCCTTAGCATCATCACATCAGTAGTGTGTTGAGTAGGTCCTGGAGAGAAGTAGATGGTACACTCAGATTGGGCAGTTTGAAGAGAGGTTAATAAAGGCGTTGATACAATATATACGTAGAGGAGAGCCTATAACTGCCCCCCAGGACCGAAGGGCCAACAAAAGGAAGAAATGGTAGTGAAAACAGAAAGCCACTTAACAGGCTAGACTTAATAGGAGCTATGCCCTTGGGCCACAGCAAGACCATGATGATCCCCACCAAAAGGAGACGGTTGAGGTGGGGGCTATAAACATCCTAATCTCATGCTCTGTCACTCTTCTGATGTCCAGCCAGCACACATCATTATCTGAACTTAACTGGACGCTAGAGAATAAAAATACCCATTGATGTAGTCCAAACTATTCAATTTCTGGATACTGACACTCTACACAACAGTCTACAGAGGGACAAATGGAAGATATACAGGACAGTTAGCATCCTCTTTATCTGCTGGTTACTCCATTAATTTGGGACCCTATTGTCTCTTTCCTGATCTATTGGCTTCTAACGATCTGCCTCTTTACTCCTAATATACCAAACAGCCCTGCCTTTGACTCTAGAAGACACTCTCTCTCTCTTCCATGGATGTTCATTATGTAAACGTCCTTGAAAACAGTCCAGAAGAGTCTAGGTCACCCTAACAACCATCCATTAGAGGTCTGGTCCCTAAATTGCCCAATGCATCTCCTCTCTGGATTTCCATGATACGCTCTACATCACGTCAGCTTTTGAAACGATCACAGGAAGAGACCATTACCTGGTATCTGAAACTAAAAGCTGTATTTATCGTGTACCTAAGTAAGGGAGAGCTATGCTGACCAGGCATACTCTTTTAGGAAAAAGAAAACTGCTGATTTTATTTTATTTTATTTTAATGTTTATTTTTTAGAGAGAGAAAGAGACAGAGCATGAGCAGGGGAAGGGGCAAAGACAGAGGGAGACAGAATCCGAAGCAGGCTCCAGGCTCTGAGCTGTCAGCACTGAGCCCAATACGGAGCTCAAACCCACAAACTGTGAGATCATGACCTGAGCTGAAACCAAGAGTCAGACGCTTAACTGACTGACCCACTCAGGCATCCCCAAACTGCTCATTTTATACAGGGTTTTCAGAAACCATTCATTTCAGAATTGTGTTGGTTATGTGAACAAGAATTACTTGATTCAACATGTTTTCTACTTGTTACAGAGACAGGACTGAGTTAACATCAACTTTAGATGCATATTCATTGGAATGTGTTCACAATCAACTGTCTAACTTTCAAAGTGTGAAGATGTCATTCATGGCTAGATTTCAGATTTGTGCTTAACACAACTGGTTAGTCATTAGTCAATTAAAGAAGTTTAAACGAGGTCTGTTGGTTACTACCATAGCTATAGAATTGCCATCGACTGATTAAAGAAATTTAAAAAGAATTTTGCGGGTTTACTAGTTACCTTGAATATAGAACAATAGTCTTTTCCCTAAATTTATTTAAAAGAAACCCTGTTCTCATAAGACGTTGGCTCTGTGGCCCCCTTAATCATATCACCATGGGCTAAAGGCCCATAATCTGAGATATCCTTTTCCAAGTCTCAAATATTTTTTTTGTTTGTTTGTTTGTTTTATTTATTTCTAGGAGAGAGAGAGACAGCATGAACAGGGGAGGGTCAGAGAGAGAGGGAGACATAGACTCTGAAACAGGCTCCAGGCTCTGAGCTGGCAGTCAGCACAGAGCCTGACGCGGGGCTCGAACCCACGAACCGCGAGATCATGACCTAAGCGAAAGTCGGACGCTTAACCGACTAAGCCACCCAGGCGCCCCTCCAAGTCTCAAATATGAGTGTATTTCTTTCTTTCCCTCGAACCAATCAGAGTGAATGAACTAACTTCAAATGAGAGAAACAGCTCTAATTTAACTCAAACCACTAGAAAGACTACTGTGCCATCCACTCGTCCCTGGTACAAATTGGAATCTCTGCCAGAAGATGTGCCCTTTCATGGCACCTTTGGTCCCCAGTTCCAATATATCAAATCCCCTGCTATTATTCTGTCCACCACAACCTCTGCTCAATCTTTAGAGAGCTAACGTCTCTGACAAGAAGATAAATGGACTGTATTTTAGCAAGTCTAGGAGACGCATACTACCACCACAGATAGATCTCCCAAAAGAAAGGGGGCCATAAATCAGAGAGCAATTTTGGAGTGATGTTCATCTCAGAACATCTGCTCTTTACAGCCCTGATGGAGTAGAAATGCCTGACTGAAGAGTGCATGGTGTTCTGCCTCAGTTTCCCCTGCATCCACCCCCATCACTACCTTGCATACCCATCTCGTGTTCCATCAGACCCTCCAAATCTGCGACTCTGGGGGTTCTTCTTTAGAGTTACGACTCTTTCATAGAAATTTCATTATAGAATATCGAGGATCTTCAGGTCATGAAATTACAGTTTGTGAGTTTGAGCACCGATATGGATTTTGTGCTAACAGGAAGGAGCCTGCTTAGGATCCTCTCTCTCTCTCTCTCTCTCTCTCTCTCTCTCTCTCTGTCCCATCCCTGCTCCCCCTCCCAAATAAATAAACTTAAAAGAAAAACAATATTGAGACTCTTGATAAGGCTGTAAGATGTAAAATGAGTTTGAGAGAATTTTAGGATTTTGAATCCTACCCCTCTACCACTTTCTTTCTACTCTTGGATTCTTAGTAAGAATAAACTCAGTTCCATAAATCTTTCTAAACTGTTCCTAGTTTATCTTGCAAATCCATAACCACTAAGTATCCTTGTATACTTCACAGCACTCATGTTACAGGAAGAACTAATGTTATTAGTGGGCATAATCCATTATCTGGCCAAATGAATGCCTCAGCGACTTGAATCCTACACTGTAGATCAGTGTCCCAACACATTGGCTTCACACTCATCAGAGCAGCTTTGCACAGGTGATGCAGAGCCCTCAGCCAAAACCTGGAGATGAGTGAGAGGAAAGAAGCATCATAAAGCAACTATAGACATGGAACCCTAAGCTGAATTATTCTCAAGTCCATTGTGCCATTTGCAGAAGCCTGGGCATAAGGATGAATATAATTATGCTTCACAGAGTTATTCGAGTGAAATAGAAAGCACATTTTCTGGTCTATAGCAGAATATAGTTTAATGGCCAAAAGTGAAGGAACAGATAAAAACTAAATAATGTGTGAAAAGAAAACCTAAGTGCAGCTAAATACAAACACCCACCCTTCAGTTCACAAGTCAAATGCCAGTCACAATTTCCTGACCACAACAATTTGGTTTTGCTCTTAGAATACTGCTATAATTTCCTTTATTTTGTGTACCCAGTTGTTAACTTTTATGTATGCGTGTGATTATTTGATAAATGTCTGTCCCCTGTGCTGGCCTAGAATCTCCACATAGATGGAGCCCATACCTGCTTTTTACTCACTATTTTACCCCTCCCAAACCTCATCTATGGTCTGGAACCTACCAGCACTACTCAATAACTATTTCTGAATGAATGACTGAGTATGAAATGTTTCCATTATATTTTTATCACTAGTTATATCTTTTAAAATGTACCCCTGGTTTAAATAGTACACTAATGAACTAACTTATTAGGAAATCCTGAAAATATCCCTTCTCTCTCTCTCTCTCTCTCCTTTGTATTTCCGCAGAACCAAAATGATGACTAAAAACATCTGACTAACTTGGGGCACCTGGGTGGCTCAGTCGGTTAAGCATCTGACTTTGGCTCAGGTCATGATCTCGTGGCTCATGAGTTTGAGTCCCACATCGGGCTCTGTGCTGTCAGCTTGGAGGCTGAAGCCTGTGTCCCCCTCTGTCTCTGTCCCTCCCCCACTCATACTCTGTCTCTCAAAAATAAACGAACATTAATAAAACACACACACATCTGACTAACCTATTTTTCCTTATATGGTTGCTGTCCCAGTTACTATTGCTACATAGCAAAGCAAAACTTAGAGATATAAAACAATGATTTTATTATGCTTACAAATTCTGTAGGTCAGGAATTCAAATGGGGCAGAGGGGACTTTGTTGTTCCTGTTCTAAGATGTCTACAGCCTTAGTTGGGAAGATTCAAAGACTGAGGGTGACTCAGTGGTTGGAAGCTGATTTTCGGAAGACATCTCCACTTACATATTTGGCAATTGATGCTGGCTGTTGACTAGGAGCTCCGCTGGACTGTTGGCCAGGAACCCTCAAGTGGCCTCTTCAAGTGGGCTACTTTTGATTTCCTTACATCAGAGCAGCTGAGTCCCAACAGGAAGCATCAGAAGAGAATCAGGAAGGCATTATAGCATCGTTTATGATCTAACTTCAAAACCAAATAGTTTCACTTGCACTTATTCAGTCTCAAACCTTCTGGGCTCAAGTGATGGAGATTCTAGACCCGACCGCTCAATGGAAGGAGCGTTCAATTCACATTATAGGAAAAGCTCGTAGATGAGAAATGGTGTTCTGGTATTTTGGGAATATACAATGTGCCACAGTTGCTTTGATCATCCAAGAGGGTGCTAGGAGAAATGGTAAACTGCATCTTTAGAGTTCACTTTGGTCCAAATCTTAACACTTTGTTAGTTTAACAAAATCCCTGAATCATGCATTTCTGAGGGTTCCTTGTGTCCCATTGGCATCTTTGTACTGTTGTACTGATTCTTGATGGAAATTCGATTCTTAGGAAAAAATGGAAACCCTAATTTTAAAGAGAATGGACAGACAAAAATCACCACTGGAAGTGAAAAAATGATTAATATGGGAAAATCATTAAAATGTTAACGAAACAGTAAGATAATATTTATCTGCCAAATGACAATGTCAGCAAGGACTCTATGCCAACTGCAGGTAGGGAGTGGGTATTATTTATCTACTGATGTGTAACGAATGATACTAAAACAAATAAAACAGCAAATATTTATTATCTTACACAGTTTCTGAGGGTCAGGAATCCAGTAGTGGTTTTGCTGGGTGGTTCTGGCTCAAGAGCTCTCAGCACCAGCAAGGTGTTGGCCGGGGCTGCAGTCATCTGAAGGCTGGACTAGGCCTGGAGGAGGTTTACAAGATGGCTCATTCATATGATTGTTGGCTCTTGGAATGGAGAGGCAGTGGAGCCCTCCTGGAGCAAGACGGAGCTCTCCTTGGGGCCACTTGAGTGTTCTCATGGTACGTCACCTATCTCCCTCAGAGCACGCTATCCGACAGAGCACAAGACAGATACAACAATGTCCTTTCTGACCAACCTTCATTTCCATTATACCATATCGGTTTACACAGGCCAACCCTATTCATGATGGAAGGAACTAATTAGTGTTGGCATAATCACCAATAAGTTGGTATAACCACACTGAAAAGCAATTTTACAATATGTATCAAAAGCCTTAAAAATGTTTCACAGCACAAAGTTGGCTTTCAAAAGACGCCTGTTGCAGGAATGGTTAAATAAGTAACTAACTCAGAGGAGTTCCAGTCCTAGGAATCAATTCTAAGAAACTAATAAGATAAAGATGACAAAGATTTCTTTTTTAAGACGTTTATTATGCATTACCTGAAACAAGGATGAAGTAGAAATAAACTAAATATCCAAATACCAGATTCATGAAATGGGTTACAGCTTATTTTTCAGTCATTAAAAATTAAATCTCCAAAGAATTTTAATGAGATGTTCCTGAAATAACATTAGATGAAAAATGCGCACAGAATAAAAAGCAATCATTAAATAGGATTCCAATCAGTTCATTCATATGTGAAAACAAAGAATGCTGGGACGAAATACAACAAAGAGTTAACAAAGTTATTTCCAGGTTGCGTGTTACAGTTTTTTCCTTCCTTCTACTTCTCTGTATCTTCAAATTGTTTCTGTTGCACTTATAATAGTTTTATAATCAGAAATATTATTTTTTTGATTCTGATTTATTGCTTTTCTCATGTAATTTATTCTCACCAGCTCTTGCAGCCCCACATAACCTTGACGACAAGGTCGTAGCTAAACTTTGGCACTTTTCTATCATGTTAACGTTTTAATGTTATGCACATGGAGAAACCAACCAAATTCCTTATCTCAAGATCTACAATCACTAGAAAGTCAGCAACTGACATAGCAACTTATCAGGCTATAGTTTTGGCTCCTATAAATCTGGGCCAGTTTTTATTTCTATGTCACAAGATTATCTGTTCATGGAAAATACTGCCATTTAAATTATAGAAATCATTGTTTGAGTAAATAGGCAATGAATAGCATTTAGAGACAAATGCATTTTTTGTTTTCTTTCTTTCTTTTCCTTACTCCATATAATTCTGATCACAAATAATCGGTTTGGCGTTTGACCTCCAGCAATTCTGAACGCCACTGTGCCTATTCCATCTGCATGTTATAAAGACCCTAAAGTCTTTCACCCAGAAACTAAATCCTTTAACAAACGGTTTCTTAAAACACATATCCCTGCAGAAAAATGAGAGAATTTGATTATATAAGGTAACACAAGCAAGGCTTAAATGACCAACAGAACTCCCAAAGCAAATTCTGCAAAGTCCTGGAAAGAAAAGCCTTTTTTTTTTTTCTGAAAGACTAGCCTCTTTCATCAATTGTCTTTTATATTCTTGTCTTCCCTTGCAAATAACCACAAATGCAACAAAGAACGTGAACCTTTGCACTGAAATGTCCAACATGCCCCAAACACCTCAATACCACAAATGAAAAATTCCATTTTCTTAAAAATGAGGGCTATCATTTTCCATTATATATTAATAAGATCATTTCTTGGTTTTCTTTAAAAATCAATTAAATTCAGGGGCGCCTGAGTAGCTTAGTCAGTTAAGCATCTGACTTTGGCTCAGGGGATGATCTTGTGGCTTATGGGTTTGAGCCCTACATTGGGCTCTATGCTGACAGCTCAGAGCCTGGAGCCTGTTTTGGATTCTGTGTCTCCCTCTCTCTCTGCCCCCCCTCTACTCACACTCTGTCTCTCTCTCTCTCTCTCAAAAATAAACATTAAAAAAGTAAAAATTAATTAAATTCAACCCATTCTCTTTGAAACAAATACATCCTTGCAGTCTCTTCCTTGTTTGAAATGAAATATACTTCAAACTAAGAACAAAGTTAAAAGAAATTATAGTTCAGACAAGACCAATGAAATGTTTTCATATGTTCATTTTGAGGCCCTTAATATTTTATCTGTTCCATCACTAAGCTCAAAATAAGTCCAATCAAATATGACATTAATTAAAATGTCCTACACTTCTATTAGTGTTGATTAGTTATTAGTATAAAATTGTCAGCATTTTTATGAAACAGCTTAAAAATTTTCCCCCAAAGAAGGTGCAAACCACATATTCAATAACAGATGCCAGAGTGAGATTGTCCTCTCTTTCAAAGCATAATATGCCACTTAAATAGAGAGTAAGAACCAGAGAAGTGATAAGAAATATTTTTCTCCGTAGGTCTTTTTCTATTTTCAAATATAAGGACTGAATACTCTTGTTACAGTAAAGCTGAAGACAGGCTATTTACTGCTGAATTAGTAAGTAACCCAAAATCTTTTTGGCAAATTACCCACCTTATAAAGAAAAATGTGTGAGTTTTGCTACAAAACCTAAAATCAACTAATCTAACATGTATAAAAGTCTTCATTTGGGCTCCGCATACAGTATGAATCAACTATTTACATTTCTTAAATAATTTTTTTAATGCTTATTTATTTTTGAGAAAGAGAGAGAGAGAGAGACTATGAGTGGGGGGGGAAGTAGAGGGAGAGACAGAATAGAAAAAGGCTCCAGGCTCTGAGCTGTCAGCACACAGTCTAATGGGGGGGCTAAACTCATGATTTGTGAGATCATGACCTGAGCTAAAGTTGGATACTTAACCAGCTGAGCCAGCCAGCCACCCCCATCAACTATTTACATTTTCAATTGTATTTCTGATAAACAACACCTCACACACAAAATATATATCTATAAAATGCAAATGTCTATCACTTTAGAGGCATTTGAATAAGTTGATTTAAGATACGTCTGCTCTTTTAAAAACAAATCAAACAAAGACACTTAAAAGTTGATCTCCCTTGGCACCTGGGTGGCTCAGTCAGTTAAGCATCTGACTTCAGCTCAGGTCATGATCTCACAGTTCATGGGTTCGAGCCCTGTGTCGGACTCTCTGCTGACAGCTCAGAACCTGGGGCCTGCTTCAGATTCTCTGTCTCCCTCTCTCCCTGTTCCCCTCCCCTGCTCATGCTCTGTCTTTCTCTCTCTCAAAAATGAATAAACTTAAAAAAAATTTTTAATCGATCTCCCATTGTTCTATTTTTATTTTATTTATTTATTTATTTATTTATTATTTATTTCTAGGAGAGAGAGAGAGAGAGACAGTGTGAGCAGGGGAGGGTCAGAGAGAGAGGGAGTCACAGACTGAAACAGGCTCCAGGCTCTGAGCTGGCAGTCAGCACAGAGCCCGACGCGGGGCTCGAACCCACGAACCGCGAGGTCGTGACCCAAGCGAAAGTCGGACGCTTAACCGACTAAGCCACCCAGGCGCCCTCCATTGTTCTATTTTTAAAGTGCACTACCTATCCTTAACTCACATTATACACTATGTCATATAAACATTATTAGAAACTATCTAAGGGATACAGAGGTTGCTGCTTGTCTTCACATGTAATAGAGAATTTCCAAATACTATGTAAACTTCTTCACTGCTTCTTCCCATCCCAGAGGCCATGGGAGTTAGCAGCTAGGAGCACAGCCTCTGCAGTCATGTTGCCTGCTGGGCTCCAGGCTGTATCACTTAAGAGTTACGTGACATAGGGAAGTTACACAATCTCTTGCCTCAGTTTCCTCATCCATAAAACGGAGATGATTATGCCAGTATATACCACACAGAGAGATTTTGCAAGGACTAAATGAGTAGTACAACAAATAACTTAGAAAAGTATCTGCCATATAACTGATCTGAGTTAGGTTTTTTTTTTTCTGTTCTCCCTGCCGCAGCTTTCATCCAAAAATGCGTATGTTTCCGCAGATGGCTACACCACTCTGTCAACTTCTCTCCTTGCCCGCTCTATTCTCCACATCTAATATGCTTTTTTTTTTCAATTGGAGTATGCTAGATCAAGCATTATAATAGATTCATATGTAGACTATAATGGTTCCATATTTGTATACATTGAAAAATTATCACCCCATTAGGTCTATTTCCCATCTGTCATCATACAGTGTTACAACATTTTTTCTCTTGTGATGAGAACATTTAAGATTTACCTTCTTAGCAACTTTCACATTTGCAGTATGGTATTATTGCCTACAGTCCCCATGGTGTACATTACATCCCCATGACACATTTATTTTGTAACTGGAAGTCTGTACCTCTGCAATCTCCTTCTTTTCAAGACATGAACAAAGAAATGTACCTAGTCACAAGTGCCTTGCTCAAATAATTTTGATTTCCAGTGTTCTCCAGAATAAACGAGAACAAATATCTCATCTTCATGGCCTCTCACAATCTGTCCATAACATAATATTCCAACATTATCTTTCCCTGTCTGCCATTCATGTGGATTCAGGGAAATAGCTTCCCTGTCTTCCTTCAACTTCCTAAGATTGCTCGGCTGTTTCTCCTTTTAGAATGTGTTTCCAACCACCTCCCTGTCTACCCGGCCCCCATTCATTCCTCAAAGCCAATGAAGTACTAATCCCTTCACAAAAATGTCCTGTCTTACCACGAACCCATAGTGATATGACCAGCTATGCCCACATAAATACTAAACCTCCTTATCTGGCTGCTCATTTAAGTCTTTTGCCATGTCTTACCCTAAATTTCAATATTTCAAGGTATAATTCCTGTGTAAAAGTAAGACAACAGCATACCTTAATTTTAGTATTCCTCCCAAACAATTAGCCTGCTTCGCTGAGGATCAGTACTGTGTTTTACTCATCTGTTATTAGAGCTACAGCCAAGCACATAACAAGCATTACATGGAATTGATTTGAATATTTATGATCCCTGTCTAGGCCAACATTATCCTATTAGCATCTTGTAACTGACAAAAAACAGAGGAGGGAAGTTCTGCGGGGAATGTTCATTGGAAAGTGCACAAAGTTCTCAAGTTTGTTACCCGACACTTGTATCTGGGGCAAGAGGAACCCTTAGAGCAAATGTGGCAGCTCTGAGCCCTAGAGGCTTGGTGCTCTGGTCTTGGTTTTCTATAGGGAATTTCTAACGGTCTGGATTTCACCTGAGTCAAGGGACACCGATCCCCGCCAAAGGTGAGGCTGTGAATATTTTAACTTACTGCTGTCAAATGACTAGAATGTCTGACTTTTTTCCTTTTCATGAACTGGGTCATGTTTTGGTCGAATGGATTAGCAGGGTCAGAGTTGGGACGTTGGATATTGGCACCTCCCAGTTCTGTGTGGGAGAATGGTGAGGAAGACTCCTAACTTCCTGAAGTTCTCAGGCTGCACCAAAAAAGGTAAATAGCCACTAATGCCCAGATTACTTTTGTAATTGAGAGATCTTATGGTGGAGTTTGTAAAAAGGACTAGTAGATAGGCAATTTTTAAGAAAATCATTATTATAAAATATATTTGTTAAGCCACAGTTGCCATCTATTTGTCCAGACAACCATGGACCCATATTCCTTCCCAGAAGGCTTTGGAGCCACCATCTCAATGACATATATTTCAGTAATATATATCAACATTGCCCTGCTTTACTACTTTTAGCATTTGGTTTCTCTTCTTCACTACTGTTTTCTGTTTTATTTTCCTACTGGCCATTTATTGTCCCTTTATGTCCTTAACTCCCTCTGAAGTCTTACATGATAATTTATTTCTGGAACAATCTCTTTCCATCCAGGGGAAGACCCAGAAGCACCTTAAGGTATGGGACTATGTCTGCCAACTGGCTATTACGGGAGAAGAAGGACACTCACCGAAGAGGAGGCACAGGAGGCTGGCAGCAAATAAGAGCAGAGCTATGAGTCTCAGGGGGTGGGAATGGGAAGTAATCCGCATCATGGGTGAAGGTCTCATCTCACTGAGATATTGACAGTGTATGAGGTGTGTAGACCATCACAGGGATGCAGAGGTCAAGAGAGTCCAGAATTGTAAGTCTGATCACTCCAGGAGATTCAAAAGGGTGACCAAGAGTAGGTAACAGCCACATTCTGAGAATGGAACCGGACAGGAACCATCTAACCTTGACCCCTGCCGGGACCTCAGCTTCAGCTCCCAACTGGATTCTCACTGGATTCTGATGCCCTGGAGGTGGGGAGAAGGCAGCGCCCACTCTTTCACAGAGCAGGACCAGGCAGCAGCCTGGCCACGCATTCAAGGGGGACCGCCTGAGTGATGCCCGTCCTTGAACACCGCCACCAAATTTCCTGGGCCTTTGCCCTGTGCTTTCGAGTAAATCCTCAATGCCTAGAATTCCCAAGTCCACTCCTTAAAGTAGGAAAACTGCACTTGCCTCTTAGTGTCAAGTGTAACCTGCTCCCTATACCTCACAGGTGAGATGTCCTTCCTCCGTGCTCCCAGGCATAATCGCATCGTAACAGAATTATATACTTGTCACCTCCACAGAGGGTTCCTGGAGCCCAGAAATTATATTCTTTCTGTCTCCGTGTCTCCAGAATTGCCTTTCACATTGTGCTCAATACATGCATGTTGATGAGCAAATGAGCAAGCCCACAAATGAAAGAAGGAAAGGATGATACACTCCTGAGCATTTGTGGTTTTGACAAGGAGACCAGCGACCATTACTGAACCCTGCTGGCACTGAGGGTTTTGGTGAGGGGGATGAACCAAGGGTAAGGAAGGCTGCCTTCTCACTGAGACCGAACAAGAGGCAGAGCTGTCTACGCACATCAGGTGCACATCTGAAACACAGGGATGGCAGAAGGAAAGATTCAAGTGCTGATACCACCTCTAATAGCAATAGTCTTCGGACTCCTAAAACCTCTTTCCGTTTCTTCCTGCCTCCAACCGGAGTTAAGGAATGAGGAAGTGCACACTGCTGATATTTCTCATTAGGGTACTTTACACTGGAATGGACTTGCCTGCTTAGAAATAAGCCATTTAGCAAAATGACTACAACTCTATTCTGTACCCCAGGAAGCATGTTCCCACCACAGAGATAGTAGCAATGACACCTCTAAGGCTAGTGATAAGAAGTTAGCTTAAACTTTTCTGAGAGAACTGAGATTAAAGAAAAGAATAATTACAATATTTCAGGGCAAATCAGTTCCACAAGTTCGAATAAGAGAAAGAGAAAAAAGTCTCAACTCAAGCGTCTGTAGTCAGTGATTTCAAGGGCAGCAGTGGCATTTTATCCTTATCAAGGAGTTTGTTCTCACACAACGCATAGGGCTAGAGAAGAACAACTGAGTTTTAAAAGGAAGAGAAGCTTTTTGCTACCAAAAAGCAAGGATCTGATTCTTTCTTACTAGGTTGCTCAAACAATGTTTCTTGGAAATCATGCTTAGGAATGTCTCATCCAACTGCCCACTCTCAGAGTGCCACCCATTTTGTGCTTTTCAATGGCAGCTATCAGACTGTATCAGAGAAATTGACAAGTCTAGTAATACTCTGAAGCCTGAGTAATGGAAATCAATTAACAGTATTAGGCCTTATAATTTGCATATATTTATGCATTTTTCCACGAATGAAGAAATAAAAATTTTAAATCTAGTATTATAACTTAGAACATAAAGAAAGAATAGCAATGCAAAAGCATGAAACTTACATCATGCAAAAAATCACTCAAAAATGGATTAAAAATCTAAATGTAAGCTGAAACCATAAAATCCCAAAAGGAACATACTAGTAGTCATCTCTTGGACATCAGCATTAGCCACCTTTTCCTGGCTGTCTCCTCAGGCAAGGGAAACAAAAGTAAAAGTAAGCTGTTAAGACCAAAAAGCTTTTGCACAGCAGAGGAAACCATCAACAAAACAAAAAGGCAATCTATTGAATGGGAGAAGAAATTTGTAAATGATATATCCGATAAGAGGTTTCTTTCCAAAATATGTAAAGAACTCCTACAGCTCAACATTAAAAACAGACAAACAGTTGAGTAAAAAGGGGACAGAGAACCTGAATAAACATTTTGTCCAAAGAAGACACACAGATAGCTAGACAGCCAACAGATGCATGAAAAGATGTGTATCGACACCACTAATCAGCAGGGAAGTGAAAACCAAGACCAGAATGAGACATCCACCCACCCCTGTCAGAATGGCTAGATTCAAAAAGACAAATTCCAAATGTTGGCGAGGTTGTGGTAAAAGGTGGTAACCTCATTTATTGTGGTGAGTACTGCCTAATGTAGAGATTTGTCCAATCACTATGTTTTATACCTGAAACTAATATAATATTGTATGTCAGGTATACTTCAGTTAAAAAAAAAAAAACAACCAATAGCAAAGTCTAAATGCAGTACACATTCCTCATCTCTAATCTAAAATATCCCCTAAGTGAAATAGACATATATGTGTCCTTTGATTTTAACAAAACATAATTCCACATTGTTACCCTGTTTTACAGATTAGAAAGCTTAGGCTCAGAATCATGAAGCAGGATGTTCAAAGTCATACAGTTCACATACAGAAGAACTTAGACTTGAACTCGTGTCCTTTGAATTAATGAAATGAAGAATGAAATGAGTAGAGAATTCTAGATGGATAAATCAACTTTGATTTGACTATAGACATTATTCAAATTCCCTAGAGTCTTTTCCTTCTAAATAAAGAAGAATGTGATTTACCATAAATGGGAAAATGACATAAAACAAAGATCCCCCAAGACGTTGCAATAATAACACCAACAATACAAATTACTATATCTCTTTGGGCAACATTTCTAAACTGTGCCCCCCAGGACCATAGTTTTACAATATATTTATAGATATTATATGAAGGGAAAAAAGGATTCAACAAAAATCAGTTGCATTTCTATACACTAACAATGAACAGTCCAAAAAGGATATTAAAAAAACCATTTCATTTAAAATAGCATCAAATTGTATTAACTAACCTTTTTGTAGCAATCATTTCACAATATATACATGTAACAAATCATCACTTAGTATACCTTAAACTTAGACAATGGTATATGTCAACTATCTCAATAAATCTGGGGAATAAATTTAAAAATAAAAATAATATGGCATCAAAAAAAGAATGAAATACTTAGTCATACTTAGTAATAAACTTTATCTGTGGGTGGGGGGGTGCCTCGGTGGCTCAATGGGTTAAGCATCTGACTCTTGATTTTGGCTTAAGTCATGATCTGAAGGTCATGGGATCAAGCCCTGCATCAGGCTCTGTGCTGAGCATGGAGCCTGCTTAAGATTCTCTTTCTCTCTAAAAATATAAATAATAATATAATAAAATGAACTTCATCAAGAAGACAAAGGCTATAAAACTACAAAACATTGCTGTAAGAAGTTATAGAAGACACCAATAAATGGAAAACCATTCATGTTCATGGATTGGAAAACAATATTGTTAAGATATCAATACTACCCAAAGTGATCTACACAGTCAACGCAATCCCTATCAAAATCCCAAAGACATTTTTTTGGCAGAAATACTAAAATCAATCCTAAAATTGATAAAGAATCTCAATAGACCCTGAACAACCAACACAATTTTGAAAAAAGGAACAAATTTAGAGGTCTCATGCTAGCTGACTTCAAAGCTTACTACAAAGCTACAGTAATCAGAACAGTGTGGTGCTGTCATAAAAACAAACATATATTCTAATGCACTAGAACAGAGAGCTGTGAAGCAAACCCTCCCATATGTGGTCACATGATTTTGACAAAGTTCCAGGACAATGCAAGGCAGAAAGGGGGGTCTTTTTAACACACAATCTTGAGAAAACTGGGTATCCGCATGCAAAAGAACAAAGCTGGACCTTACCTTACACTATATTCAAAAATTAACTCAAAACGAATCAAAGAGCTCCTTCTTCCTCATTCCTTTGTATCTCAATAAATGGCAATCTCTTCCTACCAGTTGCTCAGACGATCTGCCTTGGTCAGCCTTGTGTTTTCAATGTCACAGTACATGTTCAGTCCGTTAGAAGACCTATCAGTTTGTCCTTCTACACATATCCTGAATCTGACCATTTCATTACCTCAGACATATAGTTACCTTCTCCTCTGTGCAGCACTGTTATCTGGTTTCCTTTGTTCTTCTCATCTTTATAGATTTTTTCACACTTCAGGGTCATTTCTTTCTTTCTTTCTTTCTTTCTTTCTTTTTTTACAAATACTTTATTGTCAAGTTGGTTTCCATATAACACNGCAGGCTCATTTCTTTAAAACAACCCAGATCATGTCTCTCTTCTGGTCAAAACCCTGTAATGGAGTCTTACCTCATCCTAAGTAAAAGCCAAAGTCATTATGGCGGTCTAAAAGTCCTACACCATCCACACCCCCTTGCAACCTTTTTGAGTCCTTTGATGCAACCCCCTCCTCATCCACTCTGCCCCAGCACATCTGCTTCATCACTTTCCCTGCACAGCACCCAGAATGTTTCTACCCCAACACCTAGGCGCCTGCTAATTTTTTTACCTAGAAGTTCTTCCACATACCTGTAGGCTTGCCCCCTCCTCTCCTCAGGTCTTGATTCTAATATTTCAGGCCTTCTATGACCATCTGATATAAAACAGGTCTGGCAGTACCTGGCTGGCTCGGTTGATAGAGCGTGCAACTCTTGATCTCAGGGTCATGAGTTTGAGCCCCGCTTTGGGTATGGAGCCTACTTAGAATAAAATATAAAAGAAAATAGTTCTGCCTTAAGTGTTCTTAGCTTACTTTTTATTTTACTGCCCAAACCCAAATTTAAGTTTTATACATGGTATATGTTTACTTGTTTAGTGTCTATCTCTCTCCACCAGAAGGTAAGCTCCATTAGCGTAGGGACTTTGTTTTGTTCACTATTATATTCCCTAGGCCAGAGCCTGCCACCTGCAAAAACTATTGTTATGAATGTGAATATTGTTATAATGTGAGTGAATGAATGAACATAATTGCTGCTACATTTATACACGTAACTAACAACTCATGAAATTTACAGTTTCCTTCATTGCGCCAATTAAATCCTTAAAATTGAGTATTATCATTTCGGTCATAAATGGTCATAGCTCAATTTAGTGAACAAAAATTAGCTTTTAAACTATGATGCAGCCTAACGGAAAAAGAAATCCTATTGTCCCTGGTATACCGACTTACATTTTACATGAACCCTTGCTCCAGTGATGTCTTGGTCAGTTGGACCATGCAAGAATCTGAAAAATAACCCCCCAAAAACCCAAAAACAATCCGTTTTTCAAATCTTGCCAGCCATTAGTATTTTCTTCATGGCTAAATGACAAACACCAGAACTGACAAGTGTGGCTCTCACTTTACTGATTTGGAACCGTTGTTACCACAGTCATGTCCCTGTGTTGTGGTAAATTTCTGGCCAAGTAAATTTATTGTTCTTCTCCCCACACTGGATACATGCTGTGTATCAGTAACATCTCCCTAAACTTCTTCCAACTCTAGACAGAAAACAAACACTAATAGTGGTTTCTTTTTACTTGTAGGCTCTTTCTAGGTCCGTACAAAACTAACCTCCATGTAAATTGTCCAATTTTCTTGCTTCAACCCAATAATGGATTTTATACTGCAAATGAGGGGTCCTCTCTAACCCTTTGGGTTGTTGATTCTCTCACACGAGAGTCTGTTCTCAATGTCAACCCTCCAGATTTGTTGCCCAGGGTGAACCTAGGTTCAAGCACTCACTGTGCTCATGTCTTCTCCATGCAAAATGTGTCTCTTGGGCACCTGGGTGGCTCAGCTGGTTGAGTGTTTGAGTGTTGATTTCAGCTCAGGTCAGGCTCCCAGGGTCATGGGATTGAGCCCCATGTCGGGCTCCATGCTGGGCATGGAACCTACCTACGATTTTCTCACCCTCTCCTGCTCATTCTCTCTCTGAAAATAAAAAATAAAATTAAAACAAAATAAAATAATAAAATAAAATAAAATAGCGGCACCTGGGAGGATCATTCGGTTAACCATCTGACTTCGGCTCAGGTCATGACCTCATGGTGTGTGAGTTTGAGCCCCATGTTGGGCTCTGTGCTGACACTCAAGAGTCTAGAGCCTGCTTCAGATTCTGGGTCTCCATCTCTCTGCCTCTCTCCCTCTCTCTCTCTCCTTCAAAAATAAATAAACATTAAGAAAACTAATTTTTTAATAAAAAGTAAAAAATAAAATAAATGTTAGAATGTCATTGTGTAGCATCCCAACCCCCTCAGTGTTTTAAAAATAAATGTACTTCTCATATTTTGGCTAGAACTAATATGCTGATTCAGGCCAAGGTATAATGATGAATAATAACTTTACATGAATATTTTGAAATGAGAAATATTTTTGCAGCACTACTCCAATCATACCACATAGGGAGTTATTTATTATAACTTAATATCATAAGTGCCTTCTCAAGAAGCAAACAAATGTGACTGAGTCTGGCACCAGAAGAATAGTTAGGCAAATTACAGCAATCCACTGAATGGAATGCTGTGATCATTAAAAACGATATTCATAAAGATTACACAGCAAGAGGGGCTCCTGGGTGGCTTAGTCGGTTAAGCGTCCGACTTTCGCTTAGGTCATGATCTCACGGTTCGTGGATTCGAGCCCCGCGTCGGGCTCTGTGCTGACTGCCAGCTCAGAGCCTGGAGCCTGTTTCAGTCTGTGACTCCCTCTCTCTCTGACCCTCCCCTGCTCACGCTGTCTCTCTCTCTCTCCTAGAAATAAATAAAACATTTAAAAAATTAAAAAAAAAAAAAGATTACACAGCAAGATGCAAAAATATATATAATTTTAAGTTAAAATCACAGACATAAAATTGCGTGTAACATGATTATATCTGTTAAAAATATGCATGGATTGAGGTAAAGGCTGGAAAGACACACAAAAAATAGATGCGATTTATATATCAGAATCTTCCAATTTCTTTCTTTAAGGTTTTAAGTTAATTGTATAGCTATTTTAGGTTAAAAAATGTAATTTTGTGGAATGTGTCGTGGTGATATGTTATGCCTTCCGGGTTTCCTTTTGAAACTATTCTTTATATTCTTCAAAATTAAAAGTCTCATATGAGGATATTTTGACCACTATAACTTAGGATCTATCACAAAAAGTCTGCCAAACACCTCATCTACTCAATGTGGAATATTTTTAATGAATTAAACAGCAAAATTTTAAAAAACCTTATTTTTTGACATTAATTTTGTAACTTATGACGATCATGTGGAGAATTTAAACATCCTTCTGTTGTAATATTTATTCCATTAGGACTTTCATGGTATTCTCTTTAATGATATCTTTTACTGAAAACAATTCTTACCTCAAATAATTTTTAAAATTATTATTTATTCCAACAGCAGCGTACACTGTTAGAGAAGATATATTTATCAAATATTAAAAATTATCTATAATTTTTCCATCCTCAGGATTTATTTGAAATGGCAGATTTAATTTAATTTCTGTCAAGCTCTACCTTGAAAAGATATATATCACAAAAATCCCATGAAATCTTGAATTTGTAGCAGTAAAATGTGTGCCTCTGACTGACATTTTATTTTGGCTGCAAATGACTTTGATAAACACTAAATATCCAATAAAAATATTGACCTCAAAGTCAGATTTGGACAACTTGGCCAAAGAGGAAATACTTCTAACATACCCTTGTTTTAGATCATTTTAGACACCTTCTCCCAACATCCTCCCATAAATATAACAAAGTAACAATTCTACAAAACTAGGTCCCAGAAAAAAATTAATCCCTCTCTTGTGAAGAAGTGGTCAAAAGGATCCATGATCACCGGAGTAGGAGAGAAATTTCACCACCAATTTTCACATTGGTTTTCCACTGTAACTCTAAGCAAAGTGCATGTGGAATAACTTCTGGCAAAAAGCATGTGGAATGACCCTTGTATTACCCTGCATGAGCTCAGCAGAGGAGCACAGAATTCTCAAAGGTGATGCCATAGCATTGATTAATCATATGCCCACACATCAGCATTTTATAGATTGTAAGTAAGAAAAGGAAATGCTTCCAGCCAATCCACTAAGAGCCATTTCCTATTTCTTCCATTCATTCATTGAAAACAATATTTATTGAGCACCTGGTATAGTCAGGCACTCCTCCAACACTCAGACTATAACTGCAAAAACAAAGGCAAAATCCCTGCTATCAGGAAGGGATTCTGCTGGAGAAAGGCAACAATCAATCCACTGAATCAATAGGTAGTTAACATTGATATGTGCTCTAAGGAATTAAAAGACTGGCAGGACTCCTACGTCTGATGGGGGTTCAGAGAGGGACTCTCAGATTAGGTGACATGGCATTGGATAGAAAACCTGAAAGAAGTGAGACAGTGAGCTATGAAGCTGATAAAAGTGCTCCCGGCAGAGGCAGCACCATGTGCCAAGACCCAAGTAGACTTAGTATGAGCAGGGATGTCACCAGGAGGTCAGCTTGGCTGGAGCAGAGTGAGTGAGACCAACATTGGGAAGAGCTGCAAAGAAATAGTAAAGGCCATTTTACTGAGAACATTATTTGCCATGGTAAGTGCTTGGAATCTCGCTTTGTGTAAAATTGTAAGTCACTATTGGGGCAGGAGTAGGGGTGATCACAGAGTAAGAGGGGAGCCAGGGAGGCATGAAACCTATTGCAACAGACCAGGTGAGAGATGATGGTGCCTTGGACTGAACACATTTCATCAGTACACTCAAGATTAGGATACATGTTGAAGGCAGAGTTTCTGATAGTTTGAAATAATATTAGGAGATGAAGATGAGATAACCCAAGTGAGTGAATACAGACAGAGATGAGAAAAGATCCAAATCCTATACCTCGAGAGACTCCAATGTTTGAGATCACAAAGCTGAGTGGAATCCGGTCAGGAAAACAGAGAAGCAGCAGTCCAGTGAGGGAGAAACAAAACATGAAGGGAATGATATTCTAGCGAACAAATGCAGACACAGTTTCAAAGAGAAAAGAGTAACCGATGATGTCAGATGCAGATGCCCAGTCGATGAGATGAGGACTGAGGATTCACCACTGGATTTAGCAACATGGACGATGTAGAGGGCATGGATAAGAAACAGGTGTGGAATGAGCAGATCAGAGTGGGTTTTGTGGAGGAGACCACACAACGTGTGGACACTGTTCAAGGAAGTTTCCTAATGGGAAAGGTAAAGAAATTAAAAACTGTGGGATATGAGGTGTCAAGGAAGGTTTTTGGATAGAAAATGGTTCAAACATCTTTTATGTTTTCAAAGATGCAAAACAATCCATCCTTATATTCTCCCTTGGCAAATATCAGACTTTGGTAGCTTCATTCTAAAGTCAATATGCAGCTTCATTATAAAGTCATTCATGGGTTCCTGGCTGGCTCAGTCAGTAGAGCACATGACTCTTAATCTCAGGGTTGTGAGTTCAAGCCCCACATAGGGCATGGAGCCTACTTGCAAAAAATTCATTCATTAAAAAAAAAGCCAAAGAGATATTTTTCTTACTCCCACAATTTTCATGATAATCTTTAAAGCACAGTTTCTAAGAAAACTTTAAGGTACACTTCCTTCATAAAAATGACAGACTTTTGAAGAAAATATATTTTTTAATTCTTTTTTTTTAATACTTATTTATTTTTGAGACAGAGACAAAGACAGAACACAAGCAGGGGAGGACAGAGAGAAAGGAAGACACAGAATCTGAAGCAGGCTCCAGGCTCTGAGCTGTCAGCACAGAACCCGATGTGGGGCTCGAACTCATGAAGTGCAAGATCATGACCTGAGCTGAAGTCAGACACTTAACCGGCTAAACCACCCAGATGCCCCTGTATTTTTTTAACTCTTGATGTAAGATGAGCTGACAATAAAATACAACATTTGGCTTCCCACACAAAAAAAATAAAAATATTATTCATGAAATGGGAAGTAAAAAGAAAGATTATTGTTACCCTATTGCACTTCTCATTTTCAAGAGAGAGGAAATTTCCTGCTAAGAATTTTATTAAGAATATTTAATGACACATGGGGCACCTGGGTGGCTAAGCTGGGTAAGCGCCTGACTCGTAGTTTTGGCTCAGGTAATGATCTCATGGTTCGTAAGTTCAACCCCCACATTGGGCTTCATGCTGACAACTGAAAGTCTGGAGCCTGTTTCAGATTCTCTCTCTCTGCTCCACCCCTGTTCTCTCTCTCTCCCTCAAAATAAATAAAAAATAAACTTTAAAAAAAGAATATTTAACAACATGATGAATGTTACTAAATGTGTGTTTCTTCAATGACAATATATATTCCACGTGGGTTTTTTTTTTTAATGTATCTTTTTTTTTAATGTTTTATTTATTTCTAGGAGAGAGAGAGAGAGAGACAGCGTGAGCAGGGGAGGGTCAGAGAGAGAGGGAGTCACAGACTGAAACAGGCTCCAGGCTCTGAGCTGGCAGTCAGCACAGAGCCCGATGCGGGGCTCGAACCCACGAACCGCGAGATCATGACCTGAGCCGAAGTCGGACGCTTAACCGACTGAGCCACCCAGGCGCCCCCCACGTGGGTTTTTTTTATAACAATCTTCTAACAACATAAGCTTAGAACACACATTATAATTCTTTGAGTAAATTTCTACAGCAAATTAATGTCATCTAAAATATTGATCTATGTATGTTTTCACTCATATGTGGAACTTGAGAAACTTAACAGAAGGCCATGGGGGAAGGGAAGGGGAAAAAATAGTTACAAACAGAGAGGGAGGGAGGCAAACCATAAGAGACTCTTAAGTATAGAGAACAAGCTGAGGGTGGATGATGGGTGGGGAGAGGAGAAAATGGGTGATGGGCATTGAGGAGGGCACTTGTTGGGATGAGCACCGGGTACTGTATGTAAGGGATGAATCACAGGAATCTACCCCCAAAACCAAGAGCATGCTGTACACATTGTATGTTAGCTGGTTTGACAATACATTATATTTTAAAAATAGGGGTGCCTGGGTAGCTCAGTCGGTTAAGCGTCCAACTTCAGCTCAGGTCATGATCTCACAGTTTGTGGGTTTGACCCCCACATTGGGCTCTGTGCCGACAACTCAGAGCCTGGAGCCTGTCTTCGGATTCTGTGTCTCCCTCTCTCTCTGACCCTCCCCTGCTCACACTGTCTCTCTCTCTCTCAGAAATAAATTTAAAAAATTTTTTTAAATAATAACTAAAACAAAATAAGGTAAGATAAGATATTGATCTAGGGGCACCTGGGTGGTTCAGTCAGTTAAGCAACTCTTGATATCAGCTCAGAGCATGATCTCACCATCCATGAGATTAGGCTCTGAGCTGGGCGTGAAGCCTGCTTAAGATTCTCTCTTACTTGAGAACAAACTGAGGACTGATGGGTATGGGGGGGGAGGGGAAGGGGAGTGATGGGCATGGAGGAGGGCACTTGTGGGGATGAGCACTGGGTGTTATTTGGAAACTAACTTGACAATAAACTATTAAAAAATAAAAAATATATATTCTCTCTCTCTCCCCCCCTCCTTCTCCACTTGCACATGGACACGAGTACACATGTGCTGTCTCTCTCTCAAAAATCAAAATAATCTAACTTTCTGGTGATATTATATTAGAAAACCCAGGATACGAGGGATCAGCTGACCTCTTCGCTCATGCCTTTTCAGGCACGCACGCACACCCCTCCAAGGGGTCTTGAACAAGCCTACCTACAACAGCAGAGGACAAGGGACTCAGAATCTCTGCAGACTCTCAATCCCTCTGTGGCAATACCAGCTG
Organism: Crocuta crocuta; assembly: GCF_008692635.1. NCBI lineage: Eukaryota > Metazoa > Chordata > Mammalia > Carnivora > Hyaenidae > Crocuta > Crocuta crocuta. The sequence continues at coordinate 7,450,985 of NW_027531522.1, forward strand.
AGAAGAGCCTTAGATTATGACTCTCACACATGAATTGTTTTCATCTGTCTTTTGAGGCAAAACAGTAAAATCCAGCCCAGACTCTCGAACAGGTACCTAAGATACAGAATTAAGAGAGCCCATTTGCTGATAGGCCAAAAACAAAGTTGGTTTGTCGCTATAAAATTTTAGAAACCTATCTGAAACTCTTTTTTATAAGAAGGAAAATTCTAAAAGCCCCTGTAGCCAGAGATAAAGGTGTCCTCCCTCGTGTGGCAGCTTCAGATTGATTTAAAGGCTAAGATTAAGGGAATCGGCAAGAAGATCTGTCAGGATTACAGAAAAAGAATAATATAGCTTCTATTTACATTTATTGCTATTTGCATTTCATCACTTTAAAGTATTTTGTATATGCTTTATAATAATCATAATATTTAGTAGAGTTGTACATTTATATAATATACGTATACACATATTTTAGAGGAGATGATCAAAAAAAAATCTTGACATGGTGTTCAATAAAAAAGTTCAGGGATGACTGCATAAACGTGGTCTGAAAACTATTTTGGCTTAGGGGCACCTGGGGGGCTCAGTGAGTTAAGTGTCTGACTTTGGCTCAGGTCATGATCTTGCAATTGGTGCATTCCAGCCCTGCGTCGGGCTCTGTGCTGAGAGCTTGGAGCATGGAGCCTGGTTCAGATTCTGTTCTCCCTCTCTCTCTGCCCCTCTCTCACTTATGCTCTGTCTCTGTCTCTCAGAAATGAATAAACATTAATTTTTTTAAAAAAAAAAAACTACTTTGGCTTGGGAATGCATAGAGGATAGCATTATTTTTTTTTTAAATGTTTTATTTATTTCTAGGAGAGAGAGAGAGAGCGTGAGCAGGGGAGGGTCAGAGAGAGGGAGTCACAGACTGAAACAGGCTCCAGGCTCTGAGCTGGCAGTCAGCACAGAGCCCGACGCGGGGCTCGAACCCACGAACCGCGAGTACATGACCTAAGCGAAAGTCGGACGCTTAACCGACTAAACCACCTAGGCGCCCCGAGGATAGCATTATTTACCTTCCACCTTGGCTGAAGATAATCCCAATGTGGGCACTCTAAAGGTCACATTTTTGAGGAGTATCATGTTCCAGTATATCTACCTTTGGGGAGGTGCCAATGGTTTAATGGCTTATAAATACAATGGGGAGAGGTACAAGAATCCCCATTACATCCTGAGTCCTGTATTCATGGACCATATCCCACCATGTTTCCAATGCGTGGAACAGTGCCTGGCTCATAATAAGTGCTCAATAAATATCACTTCCAAAATTATTAATTCACCAAATATTTTATTTATTTTATTGACTTACTACACACCAGGCATCAGGCACCAGGCACCAGGCATATAGCCGATCATGAGAAGAACACTTGGGATGAGGGATAATAGTATGGAAATCTGATACTGATCTATTTTTTAAAAAACTTTTTTCCATAATTGGATTTTGAAATACTATTTGGGAACAGTCAATAAGATCACGTGCTTTTTAAAAGACCTCTTTCAGGTTTATTTGCTTCAATCGTCATCATTCAATGTAACAGCAATTAGACAACACAAAGAAATAAAAGGCATCCAAATCAGCCAGGAGGGAGTCAAACTTTCACTCTTCGCAGGTAACATGATATTCTGTATGGAAAACCTAAAAGAATCCACCAAAAAACTGCTAGAACTGATCCCTGAATTCAGCAAAGTTGCAAGATATAAAATCAATGCAGAAATCAGTTGCATTCCTATACACCAATAATGAAGCAACAGAAAGAGAAATCAAGGAATCAGTTCCATTTGTAATTGCACCAAAAACCATAAAATATCTAGGAGTAAATCTAACCAAAGAAGTGAAAAATCTATACAATGAAAACTATAGAAACCTCATGAAAGAAATTGAGGAAGACACAAAAGAATGGAAAAATCATCCATGCTCCTGGATAGGACGAATATTGTTAAAATGTGAATACTACCCAAAGCAATCTACATATTCAATGTAATCCCTATCAAAATAACACCAGTGTTCTTCACAGAGCTAGAACAATCTTAACATTTGTATGGAAGCAGAAAAGACCTTGAATAGCCAAAGCAATCTTGAAAAATAAAACCAAAGCTGGAGGCATCAGAATCCTGGACTTCAAGTTATATTACAAGGCTGTAATCATCAAGACAGTATGGTACTGGCACAAAAATAGACACTTAGATGAATGGAACAGAATAGAGAACCCAGAAAGGGACCCACAAACATATGGCCAACTCATCTTTGACAAAGCAGAAAAGCAAACTTTATTTACTCATCTTGGAATAAAGACAGTCTCTTCAGCAAATGGTGCTGGGAAAACTGAACAGTGAGATGCAGAAAAATGATCTTGGACCACTTTCTTACACCATCCACAAAAATCAACTCAAAATGGATGAAAGATCTAAATGTAAGACAGGAAGCCATCAAAATCCTCGAGGAAAAAGCAGGCAAAAACCTCTCTGACCTCTGCCACAGCAACTTCTTACTCAACACTTCCCTGGAGGCAAGGGAAACCAAAGCAAAAATGAACTATTGGGACTTCATCAAAATAAAAAGCTTCTACACAGTAAAGGAAACAATCAGCAAAACTAAAAGGCAACCAATGGAATAAAGAAGATATTTGCAAATGACATGCTGGATAACAGGTTAGTATCCAAGATCTAGAAAGACCTTATCAAACTCAAAACTCAAAAACCAAAAAAATCCAGTGAGGAAATGGACAAAAGACATGAATAGACACTTCTCTAAAGAAGACATCCAGAATGGCCAACTGACCCACGAAAAGGTGTTCAACATCACTCATCATCAAGGAAATAGAAATCAAATCCACAGTGGGATACCACCTCACACCTGTCAGAATAGGTAACAGTAACAACTCAGAGAATAACAGATGTTGGTGAGGATGCAGAGAGAAAGGATCTCTTTTGCACTGCTGGTGGGAATGCAAACTGGTGCAGCCACTCTAGAAAACAGTATGGAGGTTCCTCAAAAAATTAAAAATAGAACTACCCTATGACCCAGCAATTGCACTACTAGATATATATCCAAAGGATACAGGTGTGCTGTTTCAAAGGGGCACGTGCACCCCATTGTTTATAGCAGCACTATCAACAATAGTGAAAGCATGGAAAGAGCCCAAATCTCCATCGATGGATGAATGGATAAAGAAAATGTGGCATATATATACAATGAAGTATTACTCAGCAATCAAAAAGAATGAAATCTTGCCATTTGCAACTATGTGGATGAAACTAGAGGGTATTATGCTAAGCGAAATTAGTCAGTCAGAGAAAGAAAAATATATGACTTCACTCATATGAGGACTTTAAGATACAAAACAGATGAACCTAAGGGAAGGAAAGCAAAAATAATATAAAAAGAGGGAGGGAGACAAAACATAAGAGACTCTTAAATATGGAGAATGAACAGAGGGTTGCTGGAGGGGTGGTGGGAGGGGGGATGGGCTAAATGGGTGAGGGGCATTAAGGCATCTACTCCGGAAATCATTGTTGCACTATGTGCTAACTAACTTGGATGTAAATTTTTTTTAAAAGTCATCTCAAAGCAAAATATGAAACTAGTCCATGGTTCCCCAAAACGAATGACTATTAAACAAGTTTGTTTTTTTATGGAGAGTATTTTTGTTTGTTTAGACCCTGCTCGAAAATAATGCAGATATGCCTCCTACAATCTCTTTTCTCCCCAGAAGCCCAGGAGAACTCCATCATTTTCTTCCAAAATGGAAAAAAAAAAACACCCAAAAAACCACAAAGCCTTTTGATTTAATGATTTTACAGAAGTGAGAAATGAGGCTAAAAGACAAACGTCGGCAGCCATGTCCTATGTGATAATGACTGGGAAGTTCAAGATTCCCGCCCCCAATCCAAAAAAAAAAATTTCTTCCTTGAGAGAACCCAGCTTTTGCGGGGACAGGGAGGTGTACAATGAAAAGCTGGCAGTGAGGTTGAGGAGGGTTCTGGAGCTGAAATATAAAGGGGGAGAAGGCTTTGAGAAACCTGTTATTTACACTCGCAGAACAAAGCTATTTCCACATCCAGAGAAGCTAAGCACACCCACAAAAATGAAATACCATCCATGCTCAGAATTCAGTCAAGTATATTTTATCGAGTTGTACTACTCCGTGTGAAATGAACTCACAGAGGAATTACAGTCCAAGTACAGATGCTTTCGATCACCAATTTCTCCAGCCCTGGAAAATGACACATCCTTCAGAATGTTTTATATTAGAGGGTTTTACAGATGTGCAGCTTTCCAGGAAGCTTGGGCGTTCTCATTTCTTCTTATTAACAAATGCATATGTCCAATGGGGGAGGGGGGGATCATTAACAAGAAACGACATCTATCATTGAAAAAAGAAAACAAGTTTTTCTGGATTTTGTACTGTCCAGAGGGATAAACGTGTTGCGGCAGTTAGAACTGATGGATGGTGTTAGTTACTCAGTACTCACTTGGTGGTGCCCTGGCTCCTCATCAGTCTTGCGCCTTAGCCACGGCACAAGTACATGCGTGTGCACACACGTGTGTACACCTTAGTATATCTGACATTGCATGCTAAGTTTCAGAGCATTCAGGGACAATGAATACAAAAAGATCATCTTTGGGAAATGATTCAATTTAGATTTAGGTTAATATAAACACAAACGGCTCACTGTCAGGAAAGCAATCCTATTAAAGTATTATTTCCAAGGCCCACAAGTTTTTATTATCACTTCATTATGGGGATGCTTATGATGGGCCAACGCAGTGACATGCAGGCACTGTGACTTGAATGTTTTTCTCTAAGTATTAATCCTATTTGTATGCCAGTAGTCCCTTACAAAGTGAACGTCATAGATATTCAATAAATACTTCTTAAATTACAGAGAATAAAGTCAATGATGACATAAATCCTTTACAGCTCATGATGTTCATTTGAGAAAGGCCAAATAGGCCTGAGGAATCAAGGATCAAATTTAAAACCAAGCAATTTGTGAACATTTAATAACGTAAATGCTCATTTCTTCTTTTGATCACAAAGTCATGTCTTCATGAGAAGATGGCGAAGAGCCACACTTGAAGACCTTTGCTATCATGGCCATGGACAGCATTAGAAATAGATTTCGGGGCGCCTGGGTGGCTCAGTTGGCTAGGCATCCGACTTCGGCTCAGGTCATGATCTCACAGTTCATGGGTTCGAGCCCCGCATCGGGCTCTGTGCTGACAGCTAGCTCAGAGCCTAGAGCCTGTTTCGGATTCTGTGTCTCCCTCTCTCTCTGACCCTCCCCTGCTCACGTTGTCTCTCTCTATCTCAGAAATTAATTAATCAATCAATTAAATAATTGAATTAATTTAATTAATTAAATTTTTCTATCTATATGATCTGTCATTTCTGAAATGTTACTTCACCAACCTAGAGAAAAGAAATGAATTGTTCCTTTTTCTTCTTCTATCACAAGTGCCTTAAAAGACTTTCTTCACAGCTACCAAATTTTGCTTCCTGTAATTTGAGATCATTCTGAAATTGAGATACAATTTCTAATGAGAATGGTTCAGAAGTCATGTACTCTTTGCAATATCATCTCCTATTCAATGCAAAAGTCTTTGGTTTCATTGGAATCTCGTTGTGAGTAGACCAGGGATTATTCAAAACAACCAGAACAAAATCTCCCCAGGATCATCTGACGTGTTTTGTGTTTATAAACTCTTTTTATTTTAAGTTTCTAAATAAAGCTTTAGACCCTGAGCTAGGTAGTGATTAAGGGAGAATTGTTAAAGAAAAAATGTCAATTGTAATAGATCTATCACAATGCAATGTTTTAAACAGAGTCATCTGTACCACGCAGTTCCATTTTCTTTTTTTTTTTTTTTCCCATTTATTTTTGAGAGAGAGAGACAGACAGAGACAGAGCATAAGCAGGGGAGGGGCAGAAAGAGGGAGACAGAGAGCCCAAGGCAGGCTTCAGGCTCTGAGCTGTCAGCATAGGGCCTGATGCCTGGCTTGAACTCCTAAACCATGAGATTGTGACCTGAGCTGGTCGGATGTTACCTGACTGAGCCACCCAGGTGCCCCTCCTTTTTCTGACATTACAGGCTGGGTTCCATAACTGATCCTCCAATGAAAAACAAATTAAAATGCTAACTCAGATATATTTGTGAATCTTTTCAAATCTTGCTATATCTAGCAAGAAAGTAATATTCAGTTGCCAAAATATAAATGAGGGCAGAAACCCAGCAAGGTAAACAGAGAATTTAAAATAGATTATTCTTTGAAGAAAGCCAATTTCTGAGCTTAGGAATTTTAAGCCTCGGCTTTCATGGCTTAAAAAGTACAGGAAGAGGAAACAATGTCCAAGACGTGCACAAATAAGAATAATAGAAGGAGAGGGGAAAGAGAATGAATTATGGGAAATATTTGAATAAACAAGGACTTCAACTTTAAAATTTACAGAAGACGCCTCTCCACAGATTAAAGCAGCTTCACAAATATCAAGCAGAATAAGGGAGAAATCAACATCACAGTGAAAATACTGAAACCCAAAGAAAAAGAAAAGTTCTAACTAGAACCAGAGGGGGAAATGACAGATTACCCATAAAGGAATAATAATTACATTAGCAGGGGCACCGGAGTGGCTCAGTCGGCTAAGCGTCTGACTTGGACTCAGGTCATAATTTCACAGTTCATGCTTTCGAGCCCCAGTCCCATACGGGGCTCCACACTGACAGCTGGAGACCTCTTGGGAATCTCTCTTTCCCCCTCTCTGCCCCTCCCCTACTCACATTTTCTCTCTCAAAAATAAATAAATAAACTTCAAAAACAATTACATTAACAGTTGATTACCATTAGTAACAGTAGAACCCAGAAGATGGTGGAATTACACGTATGCTGAAAAAATTAGCTAGTAGCGTTCGAAACCTGATTAAAAACATGTAACCAAATGTATTGGTATATAATATATTGAAAATGAACTTCAGGCATTAAATGTGTACAATTTCCTCAGGCTCCTCTGTAGGAACCCCCACCCTTTACCGCTGGCAACAGGCAAGCACAGATACATATTTTTACCAGTGTAGCATTTTCTATCCTTTTTTGGATGAATGGTGTCATACAAAATGTTATTTTTTCTGCAGACCCTTTCCCTTAGCATAGGTTGATTCATGTTTTATTATGAATCAGCATTTCAATGTTTTTCTTAATTTCTAAGTAATATTCAGTTGAATAAATATGCCGCATTTTTAAAAATTCACTGACACGCATGTGAGTGGTTTCCACCTTTCAGCTGTAGTGAATAAAACTCTTACAAACATTTTCCCTTGTCTAAACATTTCATTTTAAATGCTTATTTTTATTTCTGAGAGGGAGGGAGGGAGGGAGGGAAGGAGGGGGAGAGAGAGGGACAGAGAGAGGGAGAGGGAGAGAGCAGGGGAGGGGCAGATAGAGAGGGGCACAGAGGATCCGAAGCAGGCTCTACTCTGAACAGCGAGCCCAATTCAGGGCTCGAACTCACAAACCATGAGATCATGACCCCAAGCAAGTCAGACGCTTAACCGACTGAGCCACCAAGGCGCCCCAGTGTGGATATTTTTTCATTTCATCCAGAGAGTGAAATGCCTGGATCAAAAGGTAAGTATATGTTTACTTATGAAGGTAAGTGTCAATTTTCCAAAGTAGTTGTAATCCTATGAGAATTCCAGTTGCTTCACATTCTCATGAATATGTGTATTCTTAGTCATTCTAATACCAGTGTTCTACTGGTAAGTAGTGGCATCTCATGCCCTCGAATGGCATTCTCCTAATGATGTCGATCATCATTTTATGTCTTGTTGACCACTGTTTTCTAAAGTATCTATTGAAGCTTCTTGCCCATTTTTAAAATGGGTAGTTTATGGGGCGCCTGGGTGGCTTAGTCGGTTAAGCGTCCGACTTTCGCTTAGGTCATNCTTTTTCTTTCTTTCTTTCTCTCTCTTTTTCTCTCTTTCCTTCTTTCCTTCCTTCCTTCCTTAGAGAGAGCATGAGCAGAGGGAGAGAGAATCTCAAGTAGGGACCATACTCAGCACAGAGCTCGAAGCAGGGCTTAATCCCATGACTTGGGATCGTGACTTGAGCCCAAATCAAGAGTCAGACACTCAAGTGACTGAGCCACCCAGGCACTCTTAATTAAGAAAGTCTTTATATATATTCTAGATATGTCTTATCAGAAATATATATGGCAGATAATTTATTCAATTCTGTGACTTATCTTACATTTTCTTACTGGCGTCCTTTGAAGAGCAAAAGTCTATAAATTTGGTAAAGACCAATTTACCGATTTTTTTTCTCTTGGAGTTCATGCTTTTGGTGAGGTATCTAAGAAAACTTCCCTATGCAATGTTGCAAAAAGTATTTTATTCTATGTTTTCTTCCAGAGGTTTTTTTCTTTTAAATTCTCCATTTAAGTGTATAATCCACTTCAAGTTAAATTTTGTTTATTAAGTAAGCATTAATGTTTATTTTTATATGGAAATCCATTTTTTTCTACCAGTATTTGTTGGAAAGACTTTCCTTTCTTCAATAAATTGCGTCATTACCACCGTTGAAAACAAGTTACTGCATAGAAATAGGTCTAGTTCTGGATTCCTAACTCTGTTCCGTTGATCTACATATCTATCCTTTCACTAAAACCATTCTATGGGTAAGACACCCTAAATAACAAAATAAAATAACAGAGATTATTATAAATATGTTATTAATTTAAAATTATGTATCAACTAAATGTTTTAAGTTAAAAAAAGAAATTACATTTAATTCAGTGTATCTTATTTGTGGAAAATATATAAAAACAGAGATATAGAAAATACAAAAGCATAAAAATAGAAGTTTATATGCTAAGGGGAACCTGGATGGCTCATCAATTAAGCATCAGACTCTTGATTTCAGTTCAGGTCATGATCTCACGGTTCGTGGATTTGAGCCCCACATCAGGTTCTGCAATGACTGTGCAGAGCCTGCTTGGGATTCTCTCTCTCTCTCTCTCTCTCTCGCTCGCTCGCTCTCTCTCTCCCCTTCCTCCACTCTCGCTCTCTCAAAATAAATAAATAAACTAAAAAAAGTTTTAAAACTTTACATGCTAAGCAAATATTAACCAAAGGAAAGCTTTCATAATTCCCTTAATACCAACACTTCACTAATAAGCTAAGATCCTTACTAGAAATAGGTCAATTCATAATGATAAAAGTTTCAAAAACCAATTTCAATATATATGGAAGAATATCAGTCCTAAAATTATATGCAACCAATAACATAAGTTCAATGAATATAAAGCCAAAAAATTAAATACACACAATGATAAAAAGAAACATCTACCAACATAGTAAAGTGTGGTACCACATAACAAAACAGCTCAAATGAAAATGCAGAAAGTGTTCTTAAACCCCAGACATCAAAAGAAACCCACTCAAAATATTCCCACCAACAATACCACATACAAAAATATCTGAAGCCCTCCACGCTCGTGGATTTATCATCTCATTATTCTCTTCCAAAATTCCAAGTTTTAAATGTGCCTGAACAGGCAAAGAAATATGATTGTTTTTGCTTGGATCAAGAAGAATAACACAGAGTTCTACAACAAACAAATCTAATAAATTCCAATTATTTGAACAAAATGAAAGTTTCTTTTTTTATTCCCATTACAATCCAATTGAAGATGTTCTTCTACATGGTCATTCAGGGACCCAGGTAACTTCCACTTAGTGGTTCCATTTAAGTCCATAGGAACTTAAATTTGTTGCTAGATCTGCATCTATCCAGAATTTGGAGGAAGAGAAAGAATGGCGGGCTATGCATGTTTCTGGGCCAAGCTTGGAAGTGGCATGAAAACTTCTACAGGATTTTGCCATACGGCCAAACGTAATTGCAAGGGAGACTGAAAATAACCATCTGATAGTGAGGCCAGGAGGTAGATAAAATGGTTTTAAAAAACACATAGCAGGGGCGCCTGGGTGGCTTAGTCGGTTAAGCATCCGACTTTCGCTTAGGTCATGATCTCGCGGTTCGTGGGTTCGAGCCCTGCGTCGGGATCTGTGCTGGCTGCCAGCTCAGACCCTGGAGCCTATTTCAGAGTCTGTGTCTCCCTCTCTCTCTGACCCTCCCCTGCTCATACTGTCTCTCTCTCTCTCCTAGAAATAAATAAAAATATATTTTAAAAAAACACATAACAGTGTCTGTCACAAGGCCTTACCATCCTACTTAACTACAGAGCAAGCAATTCTATCCCACTCTCTGTAAATGCTTTCTATCTATACTATCCTTTGTAGGAGAGGATTATATAATTCCTTTCCTAACTTCTTGTACTCTTTTCCTCTCTACGTCCTTGAGGCTTTAAGAACTGCTTCACAAAGGAAGGAAGATGCACTAAGGGAACAATTAAATAAAAACCATTGCTTTTTTTTTTAATTAAGACATGCTCTCCATATAGTAAAACCCCCATTTTTGTGAACAGCTCTAGGAGTTTTGACAAGCAATAAAGTTGTTCAGTCTGCACCACAATCAAAATCTAGGGGCGCCTGGGTGGCTCAGTCGGTTAAGCGTCCGACTTCGCTCAGGCCATGATATCACAGTTTGCGGGTTGAAGCGCCATGTCGGGCTCTGTGCTGACAGCCAGCTCAGAGCCTGGAACCTATCTTCGGATTCTGTGTCTCCCTCTCTCTCTGACCCTCCCCTGCTCATGCTCTCTCTCGCTCTCTCTCAGAAATAAATTTTTAAAAAATGTTTAAAAATATCTAGAATAGTTGCATTAACCCTTCTTCCCCCGCATAAAACTCCCCTTTGCCCACTATAATTTTTACCCCTACTCCCACCCCTGGTAACTACTGATATATTTTCTGTTAAAAACTAGCATATGAACTCTCCACAATAGCTAAAACATGGAAAGAGCCTAAGTGTCCATCAACAGACGAATGGATCAAGAAGATGTGGTTTATCTATACCATGGAATACTCCATGGCAATGAGAAAGAATGAAATCTGGCCATGTGTAGCAACATGGATGGACCTTGAGGGTGTTATGCTGAGCGAAATAAGTCAGGCAGAGAAGGACAAATATCATATGTTTGCACGTATAGGAGGATTAGGAGGAACTTAACGGAGGAACAAGGGGGAGAAGAAGGGGGGAAATGGTGGGGGAAAGGGAGAGAGGCAAACCATGAGAGACTCTTGAATGCTGACAAAAACTGAGGACTGATGGATGTGGGGGGAGGGGGGATGGGCATGGAGGAGGACACTTGTGGGGATGAGCACTGGGTGTTATGTGGAAACTAATTTGACAATAAACTATTTGTAAAAAAAATTAAATTAAATTAAATTTAAAAAACTAGCATATGAATTGTTTTAGCAGCTTTATTCATAATTGCTAAAAACTGCAAATAACTCAAATGCCCCTCCACTAAGGAACAGATAAACAAAACTATTATTTTTCAGTGGCCATTTATGAGCACAAAACAAAGGTTGTAACGTTTGATACATGGGCAAGTTATCTCATATTAAACTGTCATCTTAGCTCTATACTACCATTTTAGAACCAAAGTTTGCTCTTTTGTTTTTGTTTTCTCATTTCAATGAACTATCCGTTCTCTTCAAGGAAACAATGGAAAGAGAAGAGAGCCGATGTCTGTTCAGCGAATGTGTGAGGTTGAAAAATATCTATTAGGCCAAAAAAAGATTGGGCGAAAGGCTGCTCCAGATGAGACAGTCAGTCGTTGGCGCTAAGCAATTTCAGCTGTGTCCTAGATTCCAAAAGCAAAGTCAATACTGAGCATAGAGCTTCTCCAAGAGCTAACGAAGGTCTTATTGACGGCGGGGCTCTCACAATGAATATCCATTTCCTAACCATTAGGCAAAAGTTGCATCCAACACATTCTTAGTAAAATAGGCCAATTTTAAAGACAACATTATGTGTGAGTCATCCAGACTTTCAATATGCCTAGGCAAAAACCTAAAACTACTTGGTTTTAAAGAAATTCTTGTTATGTGTTATCTTTCTCACCCTTACCTTTGTTTTATTTTTTCACTGAGGTGTAATTGACAAGATCACATTAAATCAGTTTCAGGTGTATAACATGATTCCATATTTGTATAAATTGTGAAATGACTGCCACAGTAAGTCTAGTTAACATCTGTCACTACACTCGGTAACAATTTTTTTTCTGGTGATGAGAACTTTTAAGATTTGCTCTCTTAGCAACTTTCAAACATAGAGCACAGGACTATTCACTATAGTTCCCATGCTGCACTTTTTATCTCCAGGACTTACTTATCTTATAACTGGAAGCTGATATGTGATCCTTAAGTTTAAGTGTTATATTTTGGTTTGGTTTTTTCCTAATTTTTACTGGTTTCATGTTTATTTGTTTATAACTAATTTGTAAGTTTTCTCTAATTGTTATAGAATATTCCCAATTTAATTCCCCACAACGTACTTGCAGAAATCGACATGATACATTTGCAAGGGAAAAGCTTGTCACCTATGTACTGTAAAAGCTTTGACAAGACTGGGGTCTCAGTCAGTTAAGCGGCTGACTCTTGACTTCAGCTCAGGCCATGATCTCACGGTTTGTGGGTTCCAGCCCCACATCAGGCCCTGCGCTGACTGCTAGGATCCTGCTTGGGTTCTCCCCAACTCGTGCTCTTTCTCCCTTTCTCTTGAAATAAACAAACACTAAAAAAAAAAATAAAAAAAAAAAGCTTTGACAAGACCCATGTTTAATCTGTTGACAGAATCCTAGGGAGGTGACTGGCCAGAAAAAGAAGAAATGATAAGGCCCCAAATCCAGAGATGTGGGGCTGATGCAAAATGGAAGTTTTTCAAGGGTATTTGAGGCCCCGCAGAAGGGTTCAAGGACACTTGCTGGAGGATCACTTTTACATCCTAAAAGGAGTGTCCACAACAGGAGAGTATGAAAAAGATACAGGTCATAATCACCCACTGCAGGAGACTCAGTCTCCTGCCTGAGGCCTCAGGCACCCACAGAGTGAACACATGTGGCCCGAGTATCAGCAGCTGGGCTACGGACAGATGCCGAGCGGGGCATCAGAGCAGGCCCAGCGAGCCCCAGGCTTCAGGTTCTTAGGGGGGCCCCTAGGCAGGCACTCCAGAAGTGAGACAGCCCGGTATCAAGTGGAACAAAGAAGATCCAGGGCAGTTAGTGTAACACCTCCAGAACCACCCATTCCACTCCCACACAGGGAAAGAACTTTACACAGAGGCTAGGCTCCAGTGCCCCCTGGAGGCGGCTGATGTGAACTGCAGAGTACCAGCTTGTGGCCTGGAGAAATCAGTGTCAGAACAGTGATATGTAGGAGCGCCTGGGTGGCTCAGATGGTTAAGCATCTAACTTTTGATTTAGGCGCAGGTCATGATCTCACCCTCTTGAGATCAAACCTTGCATAGGGCGCTGGACTGTTGAGGAGCCTCCTTAAGAGTCTCTCTCTCGCTCTCTCTGTCTCTCCCCTCCTCCCCCCAAAAAGAACAGTGATATTTTATTGCTATTTAGTATTCAGCAAAAAGCAAGCAGTTCATTCATGTATTTGCTTTGACTAAATACATGGTAAATAGCTCTCAGAAAAATATCTCCCAAAGCAACCCTGGACTTTTCCTCACAACTAAAAGAAGTCCAAGTTAAATTTTATTTTATGTTATTTTATGTTATTTATTTTTCAAGGTTATTTATTTAGAGAGAGAGAGAGAGTGAGAGGAGAGGAAAAGAGAGAATCCCAAGCAGGCTCCACATGGAGCGTGGAGCCCAACACAGGGCTCGACCCTAAGACCATGAGAAACGACCTGAACGAAATCAGAAGTCTGACACTTAACTGACTGAGCCACCCAGGTGCCCCAAGAAGTCTAAATTTTAAATGGGATAGCATCCAGGGTTAATTTTCCGCTGTCATTTCTTATATTCTTATTTTAACTTCTATAATGTATTGAAGACTAGTAGCATTTTAATAGTAAAAAAAATTGAGTCACAGTCAATCAATTCTATTCTGACAGGTTGAAAAGATATTTGTTGAGAGCACACAAGGAACAGTAAAGGTTAACACACTATTTTGAACTCTTTTGGAAATCAACTGCAATGACTCAGCGTTTTTCCACAGATAAAACAGAAGATGTTTTTCTACCAAGGTTAACTTTCTCAGAATTTACTGGGTGAAATCACACAAGTAAGTATAAGCAGAAATCTCTAGATGACCCAATATTTTAGAAATAAAAAGATTGTCCCATATTATCAGAAGAATTAGAAGTCAACTCTATATTGCATCCATGTTCTAAAAAAATAGTATTTGGATATATGAATCAGCTGAATGACTCTTTTTTTCTAATTGGTTAAAACCATCAGAAAAACAACTTTTTAAGGAGATACTATACCACAGTGGCTGACTGATGACAATCCTTGTGTTATGGAAACTGGTCTGAATCACCCAGCGGAAGATCCAAGCGGCACTCGCACACACTCTTGGAAGGCAGGAGGTTGATTTTACACTCTCCAGGCGCATAGGAGATGGCTCTCCAGACATCTGAGTCCGGATCAAGCAGAGGGAACAATTTATAGTCTGTTACTTCCGCATTCGGCATTAGTAGTAATTTGGCGCTTTTTCGTGCCTGCGTGTGCGCAGCAAGCAGGGCGGGAAGAAGGACCCAGAAGGGGAGTCATAGGTCAGAGACAGGAATTTCCCTATCAGTCCTGTCAGCCATCTTATAACAGACTTTCCTCTGTTACTTGGGGTCAGTAAATTTGAGTTGAAATCCTGCCTCCAACTCCCCCCTCAAACTAGGCCTGTCTTCTTTAGCAATCAACTTCTTCTCACTTTTTCACAAGCGAGAAGACAACACCAACACCCCCCTCACGAGCGAGCAGGTCAACTACTCTGTGGACTCTAGTTCCTCCAGCTGTAAAAGAGGGCCCTTGATACCGGTCTCACAGCCTCATTGTGAGAATTGACAAAACCTGCTAAAAGACATTACCTGTGAGGAACCGTATACATTTCCTAATTGTGTTGCTTTTTATTATTTGTGGAACACAGTGGTGTATAAATTAGTAACAAATAAAACATATATAATCATTAACATAATTTGTCAGTAGAATTACCTAGTCAATTGTCAAACAGGGCCTCAGGCTCACAGGCTAATTAGAAAATCACATTTGTAAATGGCCTGATTTACACAACCCTTGCCTTTGTGTCACCGAGTGGGTTTGTTATGGAGATAAATGACCTCCAGGCATGACGAGACAGACCCATTTTACCTCACGACCTGGTCAAATCTAAATGCAGGTGAGCATGTGAGGTAAAAATGTGGCTGAACTTTGGCACTATTCTTACTATATCAGTTTTCAGCTTGGGTTTCTTCCAGAAGAGAGTTTTGTTTTTTTTTTAATTGCTTCATCTCGGTCTCTCAAGCCCTAGAGTATAACATTTCTAGAGATTTCTGCACAGCGATGAGAATTTTTTCCACACCAAAAACAATGTCTCAGACTTGCTGTTGTTCTGACATATTCCTTATATCTTTTCTCCTTCAGACCCCAATGCTAAACTGGAAGGTGACTTTTTTAAACTTTTTTTCATCTCACACAGTCATACAGAAAACTTTAATACAGTTGCAATATCCTTGAAATCTCCTTTTTTAATGTCCCCATGTGATAGCATTCATTATTATCACTTTCATTACAATTGTTTAAGGAGGGGAAGTGTTTCTTAAATAGATCTTTAAGGTAACAACCAGTACCCTTACTATAGACCTCAGAATTCACTGCACTCAGGAGCTGACAGCTTCCTGATATTTAAATATATTTGAGTGTCTCTGCCTGAGCATATTGTCAATTTTGGAATTTGTATAAGGTGGGTGTAATAACATACATAAACACTTTTAAGTCTTTATAATGAAATATTTAACACATACAACTAAAGACTGTCCTCTTACTGCTTCCAATAGATACTCCATTGTCTGGATTTACCGGTTTATTTATCCATTCACTTACTGAAGGACATCTTGGTTGCTTCCAAGTTTCGGCAATTGTGAAAAACGTTTCCATATACGTCCAGGTGTAGGAATTTGTGTGAATGTGAGCTTTAGGTACCTGCTGAAGGGCACAATCACTGGATTGTAGGGTGAGCGTATGTTTCATTTTCCACCAGCATTCAGTCTTATCAGTATGCTGGATTTGGACCATTCTCACAGGTGGATGGTGGTATCTTATGGTTGTTGACATTTGTAAGTTCCCAATGACGTATGATGTTGAGCATCTATTCATACGCTTATGTCATCTGTACATCTTTTATTCTGGGGACGGGGACAAATAGAGACGTGCCACGGTTCAATTTTGCTCCAAGTGGATAACAAACTATGTTGTAGGAGCAGAGGGGCAAGAATGGAAGTAGGTGAAACACCTGGGAAGAGTTTGCAAAGTTCATGCAAGAGATTATGATGACCTGGACCGGAAAGTAAAAAGATGGTGAACCGGCCAGATTCAATACAAATTGTAAAGGCAGGGCTCATAAGATTTGCACAAAGATTGTATCGGGGGAATAAGGAATGAAAAGGTGTAAGGAAGACTCCTCCTCCCCACCACCACCACCACCACCATCAGCAGCAGCAGCAGCATCGCTAATATTATATTCATTATGTATCAGGAAGTACGCTAAGTCCATTTCTTTGCATACTTTTTTCCCTCCTCTTCTTCACAGTAACCCTTTAAGTATTATTGTGGTATCTATTTTACAGGTGAAGAAACAGAGGCTCAGAAAAGCTCAGTAGCCCAGCTAATTAGGAGAAAAGTCAAGATTTCAATTATGTCCTCCCAGGGGCGCCTGGGTAGCTCAGTCAGTTAATCGTCTGACTTCAGCCCAGGTCATGATCTCACAGTTCGTGGGTTCAAGCCCCACATCAGGCTCTGTGCTGACAGCTCAGAGCCTGGAGTCTGCTTCAGATTCTGTGTCTCCCTCTCTCTCTCTCTCTGCCCCTCTCCCATTCATGCTCTGTTTCTCTCCATCTCTAAAAAATGAATAAACATTAGAAATATATTTTTTTAATTCAGTCCTGGTATGAAAGTCCACATTCCTCCCACTAGATCCCTGACCTTCACGCTGTTACAATTTCTATGGTATTTTATGCTTACTCTTCCCTTGAATACTGCATGCTCAGCCTTTTGCTGAGTAATCACAAGACATCATTTTGTTTCTTATTTAAGTTTTTAGTAAGTCGATTTATGCAAGGCTCTTGTGATATAGTTTAGCATCACAGTTTTCATTTCAGCTTTCTACTTATCCATTTATCTTGCTTAGGAAGTAAGGCTTTTATTCATACTTCTTAGGTGCCAGCCTATTTGGAAAAACTCCCTATGTTCTATTGGCCAAATTGCATAGTTTTAAATTGGTGAGGGTAGCAGTATGAAACAGTGTTGTACTTCATGTTTCTTAAAATGTTTATGTATATATTTTGAAAGAGAGAGAGAAAGAGCTTGAGTGGAGAAGGGGCAGAGAGAGAGTGAATCTTAAGCAGGCTCTGCACTGTCAGAGCAGAGCCTGACACGGGGCTCAATCTCACAAACCATAAGCTCATGACCTGAGCTAAAACCAAGAGTCGGACACTTAACTGACTGAGCCACCAAGGCAGGCTTGCCCTCTTTTTTTTTTTTTTTTTTTTTAATAATGCTGAGAAAGAGAAAAGCGGTCCCTCGCATCTAGGAGTTGGCCTGGCACTCACAGGTAGGACTCGGCATATTCCTATTGAACATAAACAATTTTACAGAAAGTCAACATCAGATAAAGGCATTCTATGGCCATGATGGATCAAGACAAAAACAAGATCACTGTGTGTGCCCAACACAGGCAAAACATGAACATTGGTGAAGCCACATTAATGAACAAACATCCCTATCCTAGCTAATATGAGTAAATGCCTTACCCTAGGCTGACCCTCTTCTAGAGAAAATTATTCAAGACATCTTCTATGGGCTGAATTGTGGCCCAGCCAGATTCATGTGTTGAAGCTCTAGCCCCTAGAACCCCAAAAGGGACTAATTTTGGAGGTAGGACCTCGGAAGATTCAGTAAGTTAAAATGAGGTCACCAAAGTAGGTTCTAGCTCAATATGATTATGTCCTTATAAAAAGAGATTAGGACACAAACAGAGAGAAGACCATGAGAAGGCGCAGAGAGAAGATGACTATCTACAGGCAAGAAAAGAGGCCTCAGAAGAAATCAAGCCTGCCAATATCTTGTTCTTAGACTTCTAGCCTCTAGGACTGGAAAGACACAAACTCTGTTTTCTAAGCCATCGAGTCTGTGGTATTTATTATAGCAGCCTTGTCATATAATAGGAAATATATTTGGTCTTCATCCTGGTTTCTGACCCAAAGCTAATAAACTCTAGTAATTTCCTAGGTGACAGGGGTGTCTTGTTCTTCACAGCAAGCCCTTTGGATCACACCTGAGTTTAGGCTAATTGGTTGACTTAGGGTGGGGTCCCTCCTTGGCCGTAGGATGGAGCTGGTCACTAGAAAGACCAAGTGATTAGAAGGCTGGAATTTCAGTCCCAGCTACCAACCTCCAGAAGGAGAGGAGAGTGGTGGGCTGGAGATTAAAGCTCTCTAAAATTCTTTTTTTTTTTTTTAATTTTTTAATTTATTTCTAGGAGAGAGAGAGACAGTGTGAGCAGGGGAGGGTCGGAGAGAGAGAGAGTCACAGACTGAAACAGGCTCCAGGCTCTGAGCTGGCAGTCAGCACAGAGCCCGACGCGGGGCTTGAACCCACAAACCGCGGGATCATGACCTAAGCGAAAGTCGGACGCTTAACCGACTAAGCCACCCAGGCGCCCCAAAGCTCTCTAAAATTCTTGACCAACGAGATTTGTTGGGCTGGTGAATATCATGTGCCTGGAGGGTGGTATAGCCCAGTTCCATGGGGACAGAAGCTCCTGCTCCTGCGACCCTTCCAGAACTCACTTCATGTATCTCTTCACCTGGATGTTCATCTGTATTATTTATGATAAACTGATGAGCCAAGTAAGTAAATGTTCTCCTGAGCTTTGCAAGCCATGATAGCAAATGATCAAACAGCAGGAAGAAGTTGAGGGAAACCAATTTAGAGCCAGTCAGTCCAAAATACAGGTGACAATTTGAATTGGCATCTGAAGTGGTGGCAGCCTTGTGGGACTGAGGGATCTCAGTCTTTCTACATAGAAGGTGTTAGAATTAAGTTGAATTTGTAGGTCACTCGGCTGGTGTTCGCTGAGACTTGGAGAATTACTCGGTGGTGTGAGCAAATGTTCCAGACAAGTAGACCAACACAATACCTGGTCATAGACTTTTCTACTTCTTCGCACCACCACTGTCTTCCTTACAGCATCCAATCTAGAATAAAGTTCTGCTTTCCCAAGCCATCCCCTACATGCCTAGCACAGGCCCAAGTGCTGAAAGTCCTTTCATACTACTTCTTACCGAAACACCTCACTGTCCCTAAAATGTGTGTCCCTGGTCCCATCTATAGGTGTGTTCTCAGGGGGCTTTGGCTGAAGGGCATCGACAGTGTCTTGAGGTCATTGAGAGGCTTCCTTTGTTAAATGCTCTCGACTGCTTATAATCATGAGCTTTACTAAAGTACGAGGTATTTTCCCACCCAAGTGGTTACACTGCAAATTGAGGGAACTCAGTTTAAAAGACCAGGCCACCATCATATACCCCATCCCACAAAAGACAGCCCCAGGGGTCTTGTGTCAGGAAAACACCCTCAACACTCTTGGTCAGGACCCACTGCACTATCGGGCAGGATGCCAGGTGCTTTATATAACTGGTGTCGTTTAATAAGTGCTTCCAGCAACCCTATGAATAGACATTAACTTCCTCAATTTAAATAAAGGCTACTTCAGTGAAATAAATGCCAAGGCAGAATTTCAATTCAGTCCTAACTCCATCTAGGGTTGGAGAGGTTTCTGTAAGACTTTGAGAACTTGGGGCACCTAGGTGACTCAGTCAGTTGGGCTCAGGTCATGATCTCATGGTTCATGAGTTTGAGCCCTGCATTGGGCTTGCTGCTGTCAGCACAGATCCTGCTTAAGATCCTCTATCCCCACCCCCCCACTCATTCTCTCTCTCTCTCTCTCTCTCTCTCTCTCTCTCTCCCCCAAAAATGAATAAGTACTTATTTTAAAAAAAGACTTCGGGAACTTAAATCATCCATTCCAAAGGACACTTCCAAATTTAGGGAAATCACCCACTTGGGGATAATCCCCAGTCTCAAGTTGCTAGAGACTGCACTAAAGAAATAGCAAAGGGAATGGAAAACACTTTGTGGTCACGTTCCAAACAAAAATTCCAACAGCAGTTCCTTTTTCTCTTGTTCGTGCGTGGTTGTATGTACTAGTTAGAGAGGCACCATGTTGGGTGAAAGAAAATAGACATAATACATTGATACGTAAACTGCTTTTACAGATTAGATATTTTGTAAATTAGATTAGCTATCAGAAGCTTTCAGAAAATGAGTATTCAGGAAAATTTTTTGAAAGAATGAATGAACAGTGTTACATTTTCACATTCTATCTTCACAAAAATCCTCTGAGGTTAGGAAAAGTGGCCCCAGGAATGCTTCTTGCTGATCAAGAGATGTTCTTTTTTAATTTACTAAGAGTAAGGGAATCATTACTAATGTTTTTGCTTCAAAGACAAAGGCGCTTATTTTTTCCCCATTTTATAGCACACCTTCTTTCGTATCAAACAGACCTATAATTTATCATTTTGTAATATTATGCTCTTTTCTTTGATCGACTTACTTCTGGGACACTTGGGGTATAATAGATAGGAATAATGGAATGACACTTGGGGTATGATAAATGACATCAATTTTCTGATTAAAAAGCCATGAAGTTTCTGTCGAAATGAATTTCAGTACACATGCTTATATATTTATGAAGTACAAAATCATAGTGGCTTAATAATAAATAAGTTTATTTTAGTTTTTAAATAATAAATCATTGTATAACATTACTGAGGCTTCCATTTAGAAATCTTCAGAATTACATGGGTGCCTGGGTGGCTCAGTTGGTTGAGCATGAGCCCCCACATGGGGCTCCATGCTGAGTGTGAAGCCTGCTTGAGATTCTCTCCTTCCCTCTCTCTCTGCCCGTCTCCTCCACTTACTCTCTCTCTCTCTTTCTAAAATAAAAATTTTTATAAACTTTCAGAATTACAACAGCAGATAAACATCGTTCTGATTATTATCCGCTGCTTCCTCAGAGCACATCATGTCTTGGCAAACGATTAGGGAGTGGTTAAGCACCCTAACCAGACTACTCTCCCACGTGGTTTACTCAAGACTCCGGTCAGCATTCTCATGCTGGAAGGAGAGGCCGCTTATTTTTGAGAATCCCTGAATATTCTGTCTGCCTAATTCTGAGCACCATCATTAAAATTTTAGATTTGAGAGGAACAAACACAGAATAAGTCCATCAAGTTCTCTCAGGTATTTTTCAGGCACAACTTCAACCATCAGAAGGTTCCTGTACAGAGTAAGCAAACCTTGACTCTGACACATACTAGTTTATCAAAAATTCACACCCTAGTGGCCTGACAGAGTCACTTCGTCCAAATGTGAGAAAATTACTCCTGGGCTTAATATGGAGAAAATTATAACTGATAGAATTCCATATCTTGAGATCTTTCAAGTAAAGATTTTTATTTTTATGTAGAGAGTTAATATTTCTTTCTTTTTTAAAAAATATTTTTATTTATTTCTAGGAGAGAGAGAGACAGCGTGAGCAGGGGAGGGTTAGAGAGAGGGAGACACAAACTCTGAAACAGGCTCCAGGCCCTGAGCTGGCAGTCAGCACAGAGCCCGACGCAGGATCATGACCTAAGCAAAAGTCGGACGCTTAACCAACTAAGCCACCCAGGCGCCCTGAGAGTTAATATTTCTGAATGGATTCTGAATCGCTGTTATTTCTTTTCTTAAATGTGCTACTCTAAATGGAGTCAGTTTCTAATAGACACCGGAGAGACTAGGTAGCAGGCTTCTGTCCCACTTTGCCCACTTCTGTCCCATCTGTCAGCAGAGGGGAGCAGTTCCTATATAAAACTGTCCATATGTCTAGTCACATTGAGAATGGTATAAGAAAAGCCATCTTTTCTTTGACAAAGTTTCCCCACATCTATTAAAACATCATAATTGATAACATGAATTCATAAGAGTATTGAATTTGTAGTGTATAAATTAGTGCAGGCTTTTTTAAAAATTTTTCACATTTATTTATTACTGAGAGATAGAGACAGAGCACGAGCTGGGGAGGGGCAGTGAGGGGCAGAGACACAGAATCTGAAGCAGCTCCTGTCTCTGAGCTGTCAGCACAGAGCCCTACGCGGGGCTGGAACTCACAAACCATGAGATCATGACCTGAGCCAGTCAGATGCTTAACCGACAGTACCACCCAAGCACCCATGAGCAGGCTTTCTAAGATTAAAATGTTCTAAAAAAGTAAGACTATGACTAAGGATATCATGTTTTAACCTGAAATTTTCATCTTAAAAAAAGCATAAAGGAACTAGAAATTTCTGATACAATAATTTGGAATGTACAAAATAGGACTTTAAATTCTAGAATTCAGGGGGTGCCTGGGTGTCTCAGTTGGCTGAGCATCTGACTCTTGGTTTTGGGTCAGGTCATGATTTCATGGTTCATGAGTTCAAGCCCTGCATCAGGTTCTGCGTTAACAGTGTGGAGCCTGCTTGGGATTCTCTCTCTCTTTCCCCCCTCTCTCTGCCCCTCCCCTGCTCCTGCGCGCTCTCTCTCTCTCTCTCTCTCTCAAAATAAAAATATAAATAAATAAATAAAACCTTTAAATTCTAGCATTCTGGGGTGGGGGGTGGGAAAAATGGGTAAAAGTGGTCAAAAGGTACAAACTTCTAGTTATAAATAGAGAAGTCCTAGGGATGTAATGTATAGCATAGTGACTATGGTTAATAACACTGTGCTGCAAATTTGAAAGTTGATAAGAATAGATCTTAAAAGTTCTAATCACAAGAAAAAAAAAATGTGTGCTGTGATGGTTATTAACAAGACTTACTGTGGTGAACATATATCATTTGTATGATATATACAAATATTGAATCACTAAGTTGTACATCTGAAACTAATACAATGCTGTATGTCAGTTGTTTCTCCATAAAAAGATAGTATAACGCGCCTGGGTGGTTCAGTTGGTTAAGTGTCTGACTTCAGCCCCCTCGTCATGATCTCACAGTTCGTGGGTTCAAGCCCCGCACTGGGCTCTGTGCTGACATCTCAAAGCCTGGAGCCTGCTTCAGATTCTGTGTCTCCCTCTCTCTGCCCCACCCCTGCTCGTGCTCTGTCTCTCTCTGTCTCTCAAAAAAGAATAAACGTTACAATATTAATTTTAAAAAAGATGATAAAATTCTGAACACTATTTCCTCATGGATGGCACATGTATATTAATGCACACGCACACATACACACATCTCTCTCGTGCTCGCGCACGCACCCTCTTCCTCATTCTTGTCTCCCAGAGAAAACAAGCAGACTTAATCAGCAATAGGTTCAATGTCTGTTCAAATAAGCTTATAATTTGTTAGAAAGTGAGTAATGAGGATTTTTTCTCACATTGGCCATGCAGAATCTGGGGAAGAACAGCAAAAGTTCTCAAACAAATAAATACCAGAGAGTAGGAAAGTGTAGTTCCTGGAAATCAGATAATTCAGCTTTTTGAGGACATTTCTAAACTTTTCACATTCTTAATGGTCTCTGGATTCTATGAGGCTTAAAGAGCTGAAAAGAAGCAGAGAATGACATGGCCATGAGGGCACTTGAGACTAAGAAAGTGACAAAATGGCAGCTGAGTCACAGAGCACAGTGGAGGCTTGCTCTGGATCCACTGAGCCAGAGAGCAGAGGTGTCCCTGGGGACAGCGGGGACAGATCTGGGCTGGTAAGTCACTCTCAAGGATGGCTGGTGTGGAGGGAGCTTGAATGACAGTTGGCTTCTGGATGTAGGTCCTTTCTTATCAGATAATAACGTGGAGTGAAGAGCCCAACAGTCTCCTGGAAAGAATCACGGCGCACATTCGAGGGGGCGTTCCCACTATGTGCTACAGCCCCTCTGAAATGGAGTGTCGAGAAAATGAAAAGAGAAGCTCTGAGGTGAAACAGGAGAGAGGAAGAGTATCAAGAATTTTCAGCTTCTGCTGGTTCCGATGAATAGAAATGGTTCGATTTTCTTCTGTTTTAAGTAGGTCATTTTGTTTGATATAAACTCATTGCTATATATACCTCTCTTTTAAATTGCCACAAAGTGCAGAAAGAAAAATTCTCTAAACATCCAAATTGACCCAAAGGTTACAAAGCTCTCAGAAAAGAAAAAGTGTGTGTTTCTTATCTGTTATTGAATTGGGCATGTCGTTTTCCCATCTTCTCTTTCCAGCAGAAATAAAGGATAACACCAAGTTATGTTCATGAAATCTGATTGGCCCAGTGTCAAGGCAACTCCCTGGCAGAGGAAGTATGGACTCTTTCAGTCCTACACGGCAATATTTATTTAAACGCCTCCCTAATAATTTTTAAAATGAATATATCATTGGCATATAACAAAAACACTAGCTGAATTAAAGGAGCCATAAAAGCATCTTGGTACAACAACAATTCATTCTACCCAATAAATGAAAGAATTTGAGCCCAATGCTCCAGAACGATTAGCATCCGACACTTTCTGAGGAATTTCCAATAAACTACCTGTGAGTTTTCACAAAATCATATTTCACCAAAAAAAAGTAGTTGTTCAGTTATTTGAAATTGCGACAATAATTGAAGTTACAGGGCCCTTCTATTATTACCACTTATTACCAAACCCTTGTGCGCCTGCCATAAAATCTAGGTTGACGATGTTTTTTTCACTTACATTGAATGTTGCAGCCACTGACTTTTAAATAAGAGTAAGAATAAAAATCTTTTTCCTGTGCTTACACAAAAGAGCACAGAGAAACAACACATTTTTAAAAGCACTTCCCTCACACTTCTGACTTCTAATACTACTACCTGCCCCCAAAGATGACATTTTGTCTTTCTTTACCTTAAATTGTTTGCCATCGCAATGTCAATCAAAAGCAAATTTACACTCAATTCAGATGCAGAGCATAGCTTTTCCATAGCATTTTCTTTCTTTTCTTTTTTTTTAAGTTTATTTATTTATTTTGAGAGAAACAGAGACAGCATGAGTGGGGGAGGGGCAGCTAGAGAGGGAGACATAGAATCCCAAGCAGGCTCCGCCCTGTCAGCACGGAGCCAGATGCGGGGCTCGAACACACGAAGCTGTGAGATCATGACCTGAGCAAAAATCAAGAGTTAGAAGCTTGGCCGACTGAGCCACCCAAGCAGCCTTTCTGTAGTATTTTCGAGGGCAAGGAGTCGTATGCCCATTAGCCCCAGTCTACACCGTCATATTCACAAAACAACAGGAACTCTGCAGTCTGTGGACAGCCTGAGCTCCTTTCAGTGGGGCAGGATCACTCACAAATCTACAAGCCACGGAGCGGCCTGTGGGACCACTTTTGTCCCCTTGCTGAATCCTCTTGACTGTCACTACCTTGAGGGAGAAGGGGGAGAGAGTTCTCATAAAAAGTGTAGCTTCAGCAAAGCCATCCAACAGAGGATCTTGCCCTTTTAAAAACCTCAGGCCCCTTTGAGGGGCGCCTGGGTGGCTTGGTCGGTTAAGCGTCCGACTTTCGCTTGGGTCATGATCTCACGGTTCGTGGGTTCGAGCCCCGCGTCGGGCTCTGTGCTGACTGCCAGCTCAGAGCCTGGAGCCTGTTTCAGTCNTCTCTCTCTCTCTCCTCTCCTAGAAATAAATAAAACATTAAAAATCTTTTTTAAAAACCTCAGGCCCCTTTGAGAATCCAAGAAAAAGTTACGAGTAATTTCCCCAGAAATACACACACGTGGGGATAACCACAAACACGTGTGCGGTTTCAGGCCTTCTCCCATTTCCGGAGCTCAGTCGCGGACCCCAGGTCACAGTGCTCCCCCGTGGCTGTTGAAAGGGGTTCAGTCGCCCGGGGAGGTTACTGCTTATTAGTTCCATGCTACCCACATCTGCACAGTGGCTGGAGATGGTGACAAGCGGACAGAAAACATTTGACTCTATTAACTGCTGTCCAAAAATGGCTGGAGTTTTATGTCCCTACAATCAGCCCCCGCAGCATATTCCGTTTCTCCCCGTGAACTCAGGACAAAGCTTACAATACTCTT
>NW_027531522.1:7477678-7542138 GCF_008692635.1 Crocuta crocuta
AGCGTGAGCAGGGGAGGGTCAGAGAGAGAGGGAGTCACAGACTAAACCAGGCTCCAGGCTCCGAGCTGGCAGTCAGCACAGAGCCCGACGCGGGGCTCGAACCCACGAACCGCGAGATCATGACCTAAGTGAAAGTCGGACGCTCAACCGACTAAGCCACCCAGGCACCCCAGTCCTTTCCTCCTTCTACCCACAGCCCAAATTTTTAGAAATTCTCCTCCCTTAGGACACTTGTGGGGATGAGCACTGAGTGTTATGTGGAAACTAATTTGACAATAAACTATTTGTAAAAAAAAAATTCTCCTCCCTCAGAGGACCCTTACTATCTATTTTAGCCACATGGGACCCCGAGGCTATGCACACTCCCCAACATTCCATATGTTGCTATAACTACATCCCCAACCCTTCCTTTTGTCAAAGATGTTTCCTTACTCAATATTAACTGCTGGTTAAATACACCGATTGGCTTCCTCACCAGGGGCTTCACGTTTCTGGGTTCCCTAGTACATTTTTTTGGACATTTTTAAAACTTTACTTATTTTTTAATCTGCATCCAAGTTGGTTAGCATATAGTGCAGTTATGGTTTCAGGAGTAGATTCCAGTGATTCATCCCCTATGTGTAACACCCAGTGCTCACGCAACAAGTGTCCTCCGTAATGCTCCTTACCCATTTAGGCCACTCCCCCACCCATATCAGCACCCCCAGCAGCCCTCAGTTTGTTCTCTGTATTTAAGGGTCTCTTATGTTTTGTCCCCCTCCCTGTTTTTTTAAAAATTTTTTAATGTTTATTTATATTTGAGAGAGACAGAGACAGAGAGACTGTGAGTGAGTGGGGGAGGGGCAGAGAGACAGACACAGAATCTGAAGCAGACCCCAGGCTCTGGGCTATCAGCTCAGAGCCCAACGCAGGGCTCGAACTCACGAGCTGTGAGATCATGACCTGAGCCGAAGTCGGGCAGCTAACTGACTGAGCCACCCCAGCACCTCCTCACTCCTTGTTTTTATATTATTTTTGCTTCCCTTCCCTTATGTTCATATGTTTTGTATCTTAGTTTCCTCATATGATAGTTTTCACTTATGATATGTGAAATATCATATGATATTTGTCTTTCTCTGACTGGCTCATTTCGCTTAGCATAATACCCTCCAGTTCCGTGCACGTAGTTGCAAATGACCCTAGTACATTTAGAAAGCATCAGAGAGTAATTGTCAGGCCCTCTGTCAAAGTCCTTTCAGGTTACAGGCCTATCTCTTGGCCTTGACAGTGAGAGTAAGAATTCTGTGGGCTAATCTATGTCCACCCACCAACCTCTGCTGAACTCACTTATCATCTCTCTTTTTAATTCGTATTGTATTTTCTTAATTAGTAATTTGTATTATCTGATGGACTAACCTAAAGAGATCCCGTTCTTAATGAACCAGTAGCATTTTCTTTTTCCACGACACAAAGGTCTGCTCTTACTAGGTCAAAGGCCAGAGGAACCTAATCTCCTAGGAGTTGGTAATGGCAATTGCCAATCTCTCTGTGTATACAAACTGTTGAAATATATCTACTTTACTCCAGTGCCGTTTCTGTGGGTTGTCAAGTAACCAACCAAGAAAAGAAATAATTTATTAATTTATTCATTCAAGAAATATTTCCATAGCTCCACATCAGTCTGGAAGTGTGGAAGGAAAAGAGACAGATAATGCCTTTCCTCCGTGAAGTTATATTTTTGTGAAGGGATGACCAAAGGTAAACAGAGGATTGTATAAGATAAATTCAGGGGCACCTGGGTGGCTCAGTCAGTTGGGTGTCCGACTTCAGCTCAGGTCATGATCCAACTGCTCGTGAGTTCGAGCCCTGCATTGGGCTCTGTGCTGACAGCTCAGAGCCTGGAGTCTGCTTCAGCGTAAGGTCGGAATGAAGCAGGCAATTTATCTAGGAACAGAAAGATGTCTGTGTGAGGACAGACATCACACAGCAAATGGGAGCAAATGGGAAAGTGTTCATGAGATAAGGCTGGTGAGAAGGGGCTCATTCCCTTCAGCTTCATAGCACGAGCAAGGGAGTTTAGACTTTAAATAGAAGAAAACCAACAGAAAGTTAAGCAGAGGGTGAAATAATCCTATTTACATTGCTAGAAGATTACTCCAGTTGTTATCTGCAAATAGAATGTAATGGGCCAAGACTAGAAGCAGGAAATGAGAAAAATCAACCATTGGTGCTCTGTGCTGAGGAGAAACTACTATTCCTCACACAATTCTTGAAAAGTGATTTTGGTTTTCGGGGGCCTCCTAACAATGTAAATCCTTCCAAGAGAAATCACAGCATGGTAGAAGGCTCCCTCCTTATCCGGGGATTTGCTTTCCGCAACAGTTTGTTTCTCAAGGTTAACTGTGGTCTGGAAGCAGACAATCTCCTCCTGACAGCATGGAAGCATCCACAGGTCAATAGCAACAGGACGTTAGGTCACAAGGCCTGAATCATTCTGCTCACCTCATCTCACATGCAGGTGCTTTTTCACCTCACATCGTCACAAGGGGGAGTGCCCTACAATAAGATTTTGAGAAAGAGAGAGAGAGAGAGAGAGAGACGACATTCACATAATTCTTATTATAATTCTTCTATTTTACTATTGTTACTGGTGTTCATCTCTTACTGTGCCTAATTTATAAACTAAATTTATTTTAGGTATGTATGTATAGAGAAAAATAACAAAGTTTATATAGGATTGGGTAGTATCCGTGGTTTCAGGTTTGTGGGTTTGAGCCCTGCATCAGGCTCTGGACTGACAGTGTAGAACCTGCTTGGGATTCTCTCTCCCCCTCTCTGCCCCTCCTCACCTCAAAATAAATAAATAGACCGGAAGGAAGGAAGGAAGGAAGGAAGGAAGGAAGGAAGGAAGGAAACATATATAATATGATATTTTAGTTGTGTTTTGACCAGAGCTTTGAAGTTTTAAATAACAGTATAGTGCTTATAATGTTATAAAACTGGATACAAATTCTTGGAGCTGCCTGGTAATTATGCAGAACAGGGATCCACACCTGGGTAAAATGGTTTCTCCTGCTATTACTAAGCTTTCAATCATATTAATTGCATTTTAAACAGAAGGAGCAGCAAGTGTGGCTAGTAGTTCAAAAGAAAAGAGAAAAATACAAAACTGTGTTGATATGATACAAAGGCCTACTTTTCATTCATCGACCCTGAATATCTGAATCTTCCGGAGCCACGGCATGACCTATCGCTCTAGAATGTTCGGCGTATTCATTTCGCCCTTCCTTCCGGTATCAGCACAGCCAGTCCCACCTTTTTAATCATTGTCCACTGCCCAGTGCACCCGCATTCTATTTTAGTGGCTTTTTCTCACTGTGAGGAGGGAAGCAATTAATCTAGAATGGCCTTGGCTATTCATGTTTAAGATATTTCTCTGTCCTGATAAGGGGCATTCAGAAACCCAAATTAGGATGCGAAGATATAAATGTCATTCTAACGGGACAAACTACAGGCACCGCTGGATGCTCGAGAAACCCAGTGATGTAGGCAGCCCTCAGGCTCTGCCTCACTCCTATAACTAAAGCTCGACGTGCATCCCACATGGAAACTTACCTTATCGATCGCCGTTGCCCGATCTTTCCCACACATGGAAATGTGTTTGAACGTGGTCCAGCTGGAGGAGACTCAGTTGGGGAACAAAGACCACCAGATTTTCCTTCCCTGAAGTTCAGTGTTCTGTAAAAGTGCCAAGGCTTTGTAACTCTAATGACTTCTTCCTCTTACCCAGACCTTTCCCATAGATCCTCTTTCTAAAATCTCAACTCTCACTGTGCCAAACAGTGAAAGGCACACATTCAGCACTGTACATTTTTTTTTAGCTAATTTGCTAGCTATTCGCATCATTCAGATTTGACAGGCCCAAATTTTTAAAAAAGTCCATTTCTGTCTCTGATGACAGATACGAAAAGCCCAAGTATGGTGAAATGGTGTCTTTGTCAATGCTTAATGAATAAACCACATAAAGGAATAGCCCGATATATTTTTTTTCTCAGAAATCAATAGGTACCCTCTCCATTTTTATATTAATCCACTCTGCATTAAAACCCAGAATTGCAGATTAAGGCTTTCATGTCTCGGTGCTCATTTCCCAAGCTGCCCTGTTTGGCAATGTGTTTTTCCTAGGCATTGAATAATTGTCAGTCACCCCTGCATTTCACCAGCTCGCTGCAAAGAAATTATTTGCTGACATGCTGATCTATTAAGCAACATGCAAGGAAATCCACAAGCTTGTGTTTCACTGAGTCATAAGAAGTTTAAGAAAATCCAACAAAGGGCAGTGAGCAAAGGGAACCTTAATTAGTTTAAGGGAGACTGACTCAGATAAATATGCTAATTTGCTGACTCCACCAGGATCTGGTTTTCTCAGGAACAGACTTCCTTGTCTGTTTCCTCTGTGCTCAGTTTTGACTTTCAAGTCATATTTGTGTCTGTGGAGTGTGTCACAGGCCCCGCCCTTCTGAGCCAGGGTTGACGTGGGCTTGGTGACAAAGACCAGCCAGGCCAGAAAGCCAGGCCTGGCTCAACATGGGCTGTTCTCACAGTGACGTCAAAGAGGGCTCCTCCAAGGAGGGGGAAATGTCACGGGTCCCCAAGGAGCAGCTGAGAAGACATGGAAAACCGAGGGCAGAGTCGGCCCTACTCAGGAGGTCAAAGCACAGGTCTGAGCTAGTTGGTGAAACTAAAAAGGGGTTGACGTGGGGCAGATTGTGTGCGTTTTAGATGATGTTTGGAATAAAAGGTTTTCTTCCACCCCCACACAGGTGACTTCAGGTACCATTGGTCAAGTGAGAATTATATTTTGGTCTGAAGGAAATCCTTCTCCATACCTCTGAAGCAGGGCCTGCCTTGATAAGCAAAAGTGTCTTAGGGTAGGATGGTAAGAGAAATCCTGAGCCCCCAGATACTAAAATACAATCAACATTTGCCTCAGAGCTTTCATGGGAAAGACACATTCCCGAGGTGGTTTTAAGTCCCCAGGATGGAATCCCAAGATGGCCGTGTGGGCCTGTCTGGAGTCCTGAGTGTTGAAACGTGCCTCTTCAAAATAACAGGTTGCTCTTCTCCTTCTTTCCCTTTCCTGTGGGAAGTGAGCAGCGCTGAGGCCATTAAGGAAAGAGGTGTAGAAGTGGCAAGCTGAGGTGACAGTGTAGTCAGGAGTCTAGAATCACAGAGAAGCTTGAGCTGGTAAGTCAATATATTGGGATTAACAGAAGCTTGGTTTTTCACTATCAGACAAATAATTTACAGGTGCAGAAAGTTGGGAGGCCATGAAGAACTCAGGTGTTGGGGCGCCTGGCTGACTTAGTTGGTTAAGCCTCCAACTTCTGCTCAGGTCATGATCTCACAGTTTGTGAGTTCGAGCCCCACTTCAGGCTCTGTGCTGACAGCACAGAAGCTGGAGCCTGCTTCGGATTCTGTGTCTCCCTCTCTCTCTGCCCTTTCCCTGCTCACACTCTGTCCCTCTCTGTCTCTCAAAACTAAATATTAAAAACAAATTTTAAGAAGAGAACTCAGGTGTTGAATTGGAATAAGGGTTACCAATGTGAACTCATGATTTCTTTTTTTTTTAAGTTTATTTATTTATTTTGAGAGAGAGAGAGAGAGAGAGAGGTACAGTTTGAGTGGGGGAGGAGCAGAGAGAGAAAGAGAGAGAGAGAGAATCCCAAGCAGGCTCGGCACTGCGAGTGTAGAGCCCAACGCAGAGTTGGAACTTGAGATCATAATCTGAGCCAAAACCAAGAGTCAGTCGCTTAACTGATGAGTCACCCAGGCACCCCATGAACTCATGACTTCTAATATGCATATATAGATAAGAAGAGATGTAGAAATAGACATTGCTTTGTCTGTGTACATGCATATGTATACACAAATATACATTTACAGGTATATGCATTTTTTCTAGCTGATTCTAATTATGGGACAGGGAAAATATAAGATGGGCATCTTTAGGGCCAGAAAATAAGGAAGTACTGGAGATAAGTTAGAATAAAAACAAAACAGGAAGGGGACATGTGAATGAGATATAGGAGCCAACCTTAAAGAATTTCCAATACCCAGAGCTGGGATAATTTTGGTCAATGCAACAAACAGTAGTAGAGGATTATAATACAAGAAATAAAATAAATATGCATAATGTAAGTAAATAGGTAAATATATATACAATGGGGACAAATTTTTGATGGAAGAACTCTAAATAATAAATGTAGGAGGAATGAGAAAAATAGAAAAGCATTAGAATTTTACAGTAGTTTTTATGGCCAGAGGGATATTCCACTGATGGATATTTAAATTAGTGGTCAGAACTTTTAAAGAGAAACAGGCTATTAGCATAGCTTCAAAATACCACCCATAATACTTAGTTATTATTGTGGTACTTGTTAATACTGTGGTTCTGGGAGGTGGAGCTTAATTACCCTTTTTTGAGTGTGGTCTGGGTTTAGTGACTGGCTTCTAACTACTAGAACATGGAGTGGGAAAAATCATCACCTTACAGGCAAGAAACCTGGCAGATACCCCCTTAACAAAATCGTCAAGGTCAATGTCATCAGTATGAGTCATGTTGATATCATATATACATTGATATGTCACGATGACAAGTGTTCTCCCCAAACTTCATAATTTCAGTCCAATTAATCATCAGATATCATCAGATGGACACAAATTGAGAGATACTCTATAAAATACCTGCCTGGTACCCTTTTAAAGTGTTAAAGTCATGAAAAACGGGGAGAGGCAGAGAGAGCATAAAAGATTAAAGAATACTAAGTAGACATGACAACAAAATACAATGTGATACTCCGTGTTGAATCCTGGAACAGAAGGGGGACTTTAGCGGAAAGCTGGTCAAATCCCCACAGATGGGAGTTTAGCTAAGTGAGTTCTTAAATTCTTAGTTGTGATCATGTACCATGGTTATGTAAGATGTTAAC
This sequence comes from Crocuta crocuta, assembly GCF_008692635.1. Lineage (NCBI taxonomy): Eukaryota > Metazoa > Chordata > Mammalia > Carnivora > Hyaenidae > Crocuta > Crocuta crocuta. Next base: position 7,484,650 of record NW_027531522.1, read on the forward strand.
ATTAGGGGAAGCAGAGGGAAAGGAAAAAGAGAACTCCCAGTGCTAATTTCGCAATTATGTACATCCAAAATTATGTCAAAATGAAAATGTTCTAGTCTTCTAAAGACTAGAAAAACAGGCTAGCCGCTTAGTATTTTACAGTGGAAAGAAAGGAAACCCACAATCTTCTTTAGCTGCTCAAATGCCATTTCTTGTCACTCTGTTTGGAGTTTCTAATTAAACTTTTTCTCTAATTCAAAATTTTCTTTATTTTGAAAGACTGATATAGGTCAAGAGAATGAGAAGACAAGCCATAGATTGAGAGAAATATTTGCAAAAGACATATTTGATAAAAGACTGCTATCCAAAATATAGAACAGACACTTAAAGTTCAACAATAAGAAAACAAAGAAGTGGACACCTTACCGAAGATATATGGCAAATAATCATATGAAAAGATGCTCAACATCATACATCATACATCATTAGGGATTGCAACTTAAACAAAAATGACACACCATTATATAGCTATTAGAATAACCAAAATCCAAAACACTGACGATACCAAATGCTGACAAGGATGTGAAGAAACAGGAACTTTTATTCATTGCTACTAGGTATGCAAACACTCTGGAAGACAGTTTGGCAGTTTCTAATAAAACTAAATATATTCTTACAATATAATCCAGGAATTATACTCCTTAGGATTTACCCAAAAGAGTTAAATACACATCCATGCAAGAGCCTGCACACAGTTGTTTATAGCGGCTTTATTCAGAACTGCCAAAAACTTGGAAAAAATGTAGGTGCCCTTAATAAGTGAATGAATTAATAAACTGTGGGACCTCCATACAATTGAATATATTATTCAGTACTAAAAAGAAGTGAGCTATCAAGCCATGAAAAGATATGGATGAACCATAAATACATGTTCCTGGGTAAAAGAAGGTAATCTGAAAATCATACATGTTGTATGATTCAAACCATATGACATTCTGGAAGAGGCAAAACTATGGAGATAGATTGGGGGTAAGGAAAAGATGAAAAGGTAGAGCCCAGAGGATTTTTTTTAGTGGGCTTTATTTTTTAGGGCAGTTTCAGAACCTGAAAAATAAAGAGGAAGATACACAGATTTCCCATATACCACTGCCCCCACATATGCACAGCCTCCCCTCCATTAACATCCCCCACCAGAGTGGCACATTTGTTACAGCTCATAAACCTACGTTAACACATCACTATCGCCCAAAATCCGTAGTATGCAATAGGGTTGGTTGGTTTGTTTGTTTGTTTGTTTAAAGCACATGTGGAGGAAAGGCAGAGAGANGGTATGCAATAGGGTTTGTTTGTTTGTTTGTTTGTTTGTTTGTTTGTTTGTTTAAAGCACATGTGGAGGAAAGGCAGAGAGAGAGAGGGAGAGAGAGAATCCTAAGCAGGCTCTGCACCATCAATGCAAAGCCCAGCTCAGGGCTCATCTCACAAACTGTGAGATCATGACCTGAGCCAATCGAAGAGTTGGGCTCTCAACTGACTGAGCCACCTAGGTGCCCTACAGCTCAATTTTGGTGTTGTATATCCTAAAGGTTCAGACAAGTATATAATGGTATGTATCCATCACTAAAGGATTATATAGAGTCGTTTCAATGTCCTAAAAATCCTATCGATGTAGGTTCATCAACTGTAACAAATAAATCACACTGGTGGTATATGCTGATAATGGAAGAGGTTGTGCACCTGTGGGAAGGGGGGTGTTGGGGATACTCTCTATACCTCTGCTCACCTTTGCTATGAATCTAAAATGGCTCCAAAATAATAAAGTTACATTTAAGAAAAAAGAAAAAAAAAGATTGTCCTAGGATTATGAATGAGGAAAAGTTACCCGGGAAAGAAAACAACTTCATGCTTATTGATAAAACAGTACATTCACTGGAACATGGAACTTGCCATGTGTCTGACATATTCCAAAGCTTTGTATGCATAACTGAATAATCACGACATTTCTGAGGTAGCGGCTTTTATAATTATTCTTTTACAGATGAGGAAACAGACGCAGGGAGGTTAAGATGCATGCTGAGAAGACAGAAAAACATGGCACCAGGGAAAGTCTGGTTCTTACTTTCTGGGAAAACCAAACACAGACACCGAGGAACATTAAAATTTATAAGTGTTGATTTGAGTAAACATGCATTTAAATCAAGCAGCAGCGAACAGAAAGTGCTTAGGAGTTTTCTGTGCACAGAAGTTGGAAGAAAATCTTTTCATACAAGAGATGCATAGGACAGATGCAGGAAACAAAGCAAATAAATTGGATTGGCTATAGCTTCACTGGCTGCTGTATTGAGGAAAACCTAGCTGGTTGCTTGTAAGTAGTTGTTCTTTGGTTTTGTTTTCTCAGATTTGAGGGTATTGACTTTGGCTTAAGTTCTAATGTGCTTACATAGGCCCCCAAGGTATCAGAGACACCTCGGTCTAATGGTCTCCTTGTTTATTACTTTAACAGAATATAGCTAGATTTGGAGGCATTGAACAGAGTCTTACTTACAGCACACAACATGTACTTTTGTATTTCTTTTTTTTTTTAAGTTTATTCATTTATTTTGAGGAAGAGAAAATATGCACACAAGCAGGGAGGGGACAGAGAGAGAGAAGGAGAGAGAGAGAGAGAGAGAGAGAGAGAGAGAAGCCCAAGCAGGCTCTGCACTGACAGTATGGGGCTAAAACTCACCAACCCTTGCAATCCTGACCTGAGCTGAAACCAAGAGTCAGATGCTTAACCGACTGAGCTATCTAGGCACCCCCAAATTTTATATTTCCTATAACTACCTGTAATACTGACTGAAAAATCAAATTTACATGGAAATACAGTAGTCTGAATGGAAAACCACATTGTTTTTTGTGGATTCAGAACACACATTTTTTCCATATATGTTGCCTTAGTCTTGTGCTTATTACAGGTTTGTAATGCAAGTACTCAAAAAGGGAGCTCTGTTTCAAAAGAATGTCTATTTTATGCTACTATAAGCCAACATTCACTAATTAGCTTATGTTATCAACACTTGACCCAAGGCAAATTTCATCTACAGTGTTTTTATTCACAACTAGTCATGGAAGAAGCTCAAGTCATTAGAATATATATGATACAGTGGGCTCTCTTCAGGCGCCTGGGTGACTCAGTCAGTTAAGCAACTGACTCTTAGTTTTGGCTCAGGTCTTGATCTCGTGGTTCATGAGTTCAAGACCCACACCAGGCTCCGCGCTGACACACGGGGCCTACCTGGGATTCTCTTTCTCTGCCCTTCCCTGGCTCGTACTCTCTCAAAATAAATAAATAAACGTTTTTAAAAAGTAAAAGAATGTTCTCTTTGTGTCTGTCATTTAGGATATGTAAATGTAAGTTAAGATCCCAGAGGAGAATAAATGACCTTAAGAGAAGACACGGTACTCCCTGTCCACAGGGAGCCATAGAGAGTCTAATGTGAGGCAAAGAGAAAGGCTAGGTAGGGCTGACTGACTGCTCTAATGAAAAGGAGTGAAGATAAAGAATGAACAGGAGAAGGAACAGGACAGAAAGAAGAAATAAGGACTGACTTTGCCCCTCCTGGTTTTAAACTTGCACCCTCTTCTTATTATCAGTAAAATAACCTCCAAAGTGTGAGCATAGCATGGTAGCTCTTTGGGAATCATGAATTCCTAGGCTGCAGTTACCAGACATGATTCCCTAGGTTTCAGTTCCATAGAACGACTCAAGGCTGCCAGAGGCATCCTTCACTTTCCAGCCTCGGAGCCTTTGGCTCCCATATTCCCACATCTTCAAATGTCCTCATTCAAGTTCGAATGCAAAGGCCAAGAGGGCCGAAAAGCTACCCCAGGTCACACTTCATTCTCCATTTGAAATTGTTCTCTGCTTCCTCTTCCTGTATTACCAATGCACTTTATACATATGTAAGAGCACTTCGCACACTCTGACCTAACGGGCCAATGACCTGAGACTAGGTCTTATGTCCCCTGCAGGGCTGGAATCTGACATCAGAGACCACATCTCTTCACCTTGTACGCCCCAATACACCTAGTGCAATGCCTGACCTGTAAAAGAATCCCAGAACCTGAAACCCAGAGTTGGAAGGAAACTAAAAGATGAAATAGGAACTGGCATAAGGCGTCAAGACAGGCTGGATGCAGGAATGACGGAGGAATGATTGAGGAGAAAGGTGACGAGAAGAAAATTAGAAAGGTCAAGGGTAATAATAATTTATTTATTTAGAATATTTATTTAAGAATTTATTATGGGCTGCAAAATTCCAAGCCCATTATGTATATCCTCTCATTTAATTTTCACAACAATTGGACAAGGTAGACTTTGTTATTCTCCTCCTAGCGGAGAAGCAAACCAAAGCACAGAGGTTAAACAAATTGCCAAAGTTGAACAGTTAAGGAATTGTATAGCCAGAACTCCAACCCACGTGGTTTGGCTCGAATGTACACATGTCAGTAACATAAAGCTCACTAAGGGGCGTTTCACACAAACCCCAGGGAGAAGGAACCTTCAGGGATGGGCAAATGCAATCTACTTTCCATCCTGCCAACCTATGGATGCCCACACTAAGTACACTGGGTGTAATTATCTTGAAGTTTAAAAACCTTGCCCCAACACGGTCAGCATTCACAAAATATTATAAAACATTCATATAAGATGACATTTTCCGAAAGCACCTTTCTGTGATTTTGAGCGCACAAATCCCCATGAAAGGCACACATTTGGTACCCGGCCCAGCCATTGTAACCACAATAGAGGAAACTCAATGAATTTAATCAAAAGCGTGTACCTAGGCACCAGGACACCTTCGGGAATGCTTGCTAGAGAAACCACACGTAGCTTTCATTTTCTCTCATCTGGCCCAAACACGGCCCTTGTTTCTTTCTGCTTAGTCATAATTCAAAGCAGGTTGCCTGTAGGAACAATTTTGAAAAGACTAATTTTTTATAACTTCGATGTTAGGCAAATTTTTCAAAATTTCCCATTACAATCAAAGCTGAATAAAATATTTATGAACTGCTGAGGCTGATGGTTTGTTAATTTTCATTTCTTAACCAGAATGGGATAACACCGAGTACCGATGTCACATACATTCTCTGTAGTCTCACAGACAAGTAGTTAAGTCGCTTTGACTTTAGGAAATAAATAGGTCAATTCAGGTTGCAGAAACCTCCTTAAACTCAGCCCAGTGTAATAGAAGGGCACATTTTACTTATTTACTTTTTAATATTTTTAAATATTTATTATTGAGACAGAGAGAAACAGAACATGAGTGGGGGAGGGACAGAGATAGAGGGAGAAACAGAAAGCTCCAGGCTCTGAGCTGTCAGCACAGATCCCGATGCAAGGCTTGAACCCACGAACCTTGAGATCATGACTTAACCAACTGAGCCACCCAGGCGCCCCTAGAAGAGCACATTTTAAAGTTCAACGAGGTGGAGCGCCTGAGGGACTCAGTCAGTTGAGTGTCCAACTTGGGCTCAGGTCATGATCTTGTAGTTAGTAGTTTGGGCCCCACATGGGACTCTGCACAGGCAGTGTGGAGCCTGCTTGGGATTCTCTCTCTCTCTTCTCTCTGCCCTTCCCCAACCCGTGCTTTCCCTCTCTCCCAAAATAAATCAATAAACTTGAAAAATTAAGAAAAAAAGTGTCTCTCCCTCTTTCCCTCTCCCCCAGTCATGCTGTCTCTCTCAAATAAATTAAAAACATATATAAAAAGTTGAGCAAGGAAATGCCTTGGGACAAGAAGTAACTGACAAAGCAGCAAAATATATCCTCAGCTCATGTTCAATTAAACACACACACACACACACACACACACACACACACATAGTGCCCCAACTCCCTGCCCGTCACTGTGTTAAATACTTCTGGGGACACCACTCATATTAAAGTCCAAGTGAATGCGCCTCTCCTGTGTTCTTGTGTTCCTCCTCATCTTTTCTTGCTATAAGATCTTCTATTAAGTGGCTCACAGTGCCCCCATGTCCTAGGAATACCAGATCTCTTGCCTTTCATTCATATTATACCAATACCACTACGGATTCAGAGCTTGAAGAGCCAGCCTTTCTGCATTTTAATAGGAAGGGGGGAAATGCTTTGAGAGGATCAGAGCCGAATGCTTAAGGCTTTGGAATTTCAGGCATCAGTTAGCAAATAGCAGAAAATATCTGGGGACATCCAAGCATCTCATCCTTAATAAATCACATCAATGAGCTCCTCGACCTCTTATGTTAAGCCGGCTCTTCTTCAGAGTTTTGGTGAAACTTCAAGATCCTTCATGCCCTGCATTGCTGCTGGTGAGCTGGGTACGTGGTGTAGTCTAAAGGGACGTGCGTGAAGAGGCAGGGCACTTGGGACTAAAGTCCAGCATCGCTGCTCAACAGCAGCGCCACCTTCAGCTCTCGCACCATTGGGCAAGGTATGGGTGCTTGACTTGTTCACCCCATCTCTGTGTACAGAGCTCCAAACGTCAAGGGACGGCAATAATCATACCGTCTCTAGGGCTGTGGTGAGTTTGCACAAGTAAACATTGAGCACCATCCTCATGTCACTCAATAGATGCTAGCACGCGTGCTTAAGTATCTCTAAAGTTAGGTGGAATGCCACCCCTAAAGAAATGGCCCCACAACTTCTTGTTTACAAAAAACTCGTCTTTCCGCTTGCCCAGGATTTTATTCCTGTCTTTCCCGCCAAAATGACAGGACTCCAGATGTTCTTTCTCCTTTCCCAAATTACATCACACCTTTGATGCCTCACTTTCAATCAGAGCTAATAGGCTCTAATTGCAGACATTATCAATGTGAACGGTGCTCGTTCCTGATAAATGAGCTGCTGGCACAAGGTGTCCTGCTATAGGGCGTGTAGATGAGCACAGGGAAAACAGTGTCACTCCACAAACCACTCAGCACCTGGGACTCGTGCTGATGGCACCTGGCGGTCTCCTTGTTTCGGGGCACATGGCCTTGCCAGCCATTGACTGTCATCAGACAATACACTCTAATATTATTCTATGGTTTGCTTTTAAAGCGATCCCTTCTAGAAGAGGCCAACTGATTAATTTCCAAGCCACTAGCAAACATAATCACATAGTGCCGGCGGGATAATAGAACCCTTTGATAGCTCACATTTTTCTGAGATAAAATTAGGGGGGAAAAAAAATCAAAGACTGTGTTTTGATTAAAGATTGAGAATGAGAGTTTCCAGGGTCAGAGGGTAGACACACACACAACTTTATAATGGTATTTTTTGCAAGGATTTTGAGTGAATCCTTTGATTAACATGTACGCTGTAAATGTAACATCTTCTTTACCACAGAATTTATTCCACCACTGTTTAAAGCTTTAGCATTTAACCTCTCAACTTCCCCAATATGTTGATATGTCACAGATGATTCTGGAAAAAAATAAAATGGCCAGGAAGGTACTTGGCTTGAGCCAACTACCATAAGCTCAACCGTCAGTGAAACTTGAAAAAATGAAAATAATGCATTCGATCAAATTTATTTTAGAGAACATGGAGAATATGGAAGAAAGTAGTCAGAATCAGAGAGGAAAAATCTCTCTTATTTTCCCTGTTGAATTTAGAAATGTTCAGTTACAGAAACCATCATTTTTGCAAAGCTTCTCTGACTCCAAGATGTGTTATCAAAGTTAAGTCCCAAAAGATCTGTCTGCCTCCAGCCACACTGGTCTGATTTCAGCTCCTACAACTAACTCATCCAGCTTTTATTCCTTCAGATCCTTCACATTCGCTGTTCTCTCAGTGCAGAGAGAAAACCCTTCCCCACCGTCTCTTGCTTACCCTTCAATGTCAACTTAAACATCATTCTCTCATGGTGATCATATCGGACATCATGTCCCCTTGATCCCGGTTTCCTCTTCTCACGCCCTTAGGCTACCACTGATGTCATCTGGCCCCTTGGTAATGCCCGTCAGGTAATGATTTTTTCAGCGTGGCTCTTCCCATGGCCTCTACTGTCCATGATGACTAGACCAGATCTTCCTCATCTTTTGTCCCTAACACTGACCTTGAGGCCTGTCACATTTTAGATGCTCAGTAAATATTTGTTGAATTAGTTGATAACGTATGAATGAATCAATTCAGGCATTCTGATGCACTTTCACAGGGTGGGCATGGATTGGCACCAGGAGACTGTTGCTTTTTTGAAACATGACATCGTAGGGCTTTTGGAGTCTCCATAGAGTATTCCACATCTGGACACAGGGTGTATAGATGTAGCTTAAAAGATAAAAGTGAAACCAAAGCTCCACATTTAGTTCTGGGGTGTTTCCACACCAATCAAGACTAAGAAATTGCAGGGTGCCTGGCTGGCTCAGTTGGTAGATTGTGTGACCCCTGATCTTAAGGTCATGAGTTCGAGCCCCACTATTGGACATAGTGAATTACTTTTTTTTTCTTACAAATAGTTTACTGTCAAGTTGGTTTCCATATAACAGAGAATTGCTTTTTAAAAAAGACTAAGAAATTGTGCTTCATTAAAGCAGACTGTTCTTTATTAAGGCACATACTCTTGCCATTTGTTGGTTTCTAAAGAGCTGACGGAATCCAAAAATGCATCTATATCCTAAAGAAAGAAAAGAAAAGAAGAGAAGAGAAGAGAAAAGAAAAAGAATCACACAAAATACTACCAAAAATACACAAGTTTCATATACTGGTAAATTGGTTATCAAGGTTAAATGGAACATGAATGGCACTGATTTCCATGTCACAGATTGCATCCGGGTCCCCTCTAGCCTGTGCCACCAGAACACTGTGGAGGAGGTGAAAAGTATTCTCCTTACAGCAGGTGGGTTGGGAGGGGAGGGGAATGAAAATATACAAAACACCCGCTCTACAGATTAGACTAGTGATATTGTCTCCATAGCTATAGACCAGTTAGGACATTTAAAAACTTATTTCAATGAAAGTGCTGCCCTTTGCATTTTGACTATTACTGGATATATAGCTAAATGATGGTAGGCTCCACTAGGGTAACAAATAAAGCCTGAAATCTCAGTGGCTTAATACCAAAGCACATATTTCTCCCTCTTATTTCATGCCTCTTGGGGTCTCACCATCTACTGGTTTCAAGTTTAGCCAGGACACTGCGGGAAGAAAGCAACCAAAAGTAAAACAGCTTATTTCTACTTACATTCCACTGGATGAAACTAGCCACATGGTGAATCTAACTGTAAGAGAAGATGAGAAACAAAGACGTACACACGGATGTGGGTGAGTCTAAGCAGTCTCTCCCACAGTATAGCGTGGTCTTGATAAGTAAGAAGTTCTGCTTTTTGACACGTAGTCTTGATGATTTACCTAAAAGGCTTATTTCCTTCATGATAACTGGATTTAGCCCAGATGCTTTTTGAATATACTCTCAGAAGCCCACAGCTTTGCATTTATATCCTTTGGCATCGTCCTCCAGGATATACTTAAGGTATCACATTATTTTTTTTTCCACATAACAAATTATCTCAGAAGTTAGGAGCTTGAAACAGAAAGCATTTATGAGCTCAGTTTCTGGGATCACGAATTTGGATGTGGCTTAGCTGTACCTCTGGTTCGAGGTCTTTCCTGACCTTGCAGTCACACCGTTGGCTGGGGAGAGAACACATATGAAGGTCTGCTTGGAGGAAGGAAGATCCACTTCTCGGCACACTCTCGTAGTTATTGGCAGGATTCAGTTTCCTATTAGGTTGTTGGGCTGAGGGCCTCATGCCCTCACTGGCCATGGGCCAGAGACCTCTCTCAGTGTCTTGCACGAGTAAGTGCCTGTCCATAGAGCAACTCACAACATGGTGGCTGGCTTCCCTCAGACCCAGTGAGGGAGAAACCCAGAGAGAGCAGCATAAAGATGGAAGACAATCATTTGTAACCTGATCCAGAAGTGGCCATTGCAGCTGTCTTCTATTCATCAGACGTGAATCTCCAGGTGTAGCCCACATTCAAGGGGAGGGGATCACACAAGGACATGCATACTAAAAGGCAGGGGTCATTGGGGGTCGTCTTAGAGACTACTTACCACTGATGTTCCCCCAGGCCACCTTAGTTTTGGTCATCCTATTTCAACTGCTTTCTTATTTTCCTCTTAAGTTCAGATTGATAGGGTTACGTTAGTGTTGTAAATCAAGTAAGGTTTAGAACCTTGGCTTTGGTATTCTTCTCAGGCCATGATGTTGAATATGGCCTATAGAAGATGGAAACTGCAGGAAGTCCATCTCTGAAAATTCTAGTACGTCCCAGTTGTACAGCCGTCTACAAAGGAAGAAGTATAGCCTTGCTTCAGCTATCTAGTTAGTTATGTTGTGTATTATCCTTTCCCAATTAATCCCCTATAGGACTTGCTAGTTTGAAAACTTCCATCTGATACTGCTCTGTCAATTAAAGCATCTCTGGAGAAGTGAACTGGACTTACATGGCTTCCCATCCATGAGGAGTCAGGAAGTTCAATTTTTTTCACATGCCCAGAAATGTTTGCAAACAACACTATTAACCCACCCCCCCCTTAACTTTATCAAATACACCTCTGAGTAAATGTTTTCTTTATTTCCAAGTTGAAGGTCAAATAATCCTATTAATATATCCATATTTGGGCTTGTAATAATAACAATTTATATTCTTTTTCTTTTAATGTTTATTTATTTTTGAGAAAGAGAGAGAGTGCATGCAAGAGCTGAGGGGGCACAGAGGGAGGGGGACAGGGGATCGATGTGCGGTCTGTGCTGACAGCTGTGAGCCTGATGCAGGGCTCAAACTCAATTGAATCATGAGATCATGACCTGAGCAAAATGGGACACTCATTCAACTGACTGAGCTACCGAGGCACCCCATAACAATCTATATTTGTTCTTAATGCCCTATATGTTCTTGGAACTACCATCCAAACTACTTGGACTTTCAGGTCCCCAGATAGAGGTTTTGATAAAGCCTGGACATACTTACTTTTGTCATTGGTAATCTCAAAGTGAGCATCATTGGTATTTGTGCAAAGGCTGGTAAATGGGGCCTGTGTGTTTCTTCTCTGTCCCTTAATATCCAAATCAAGAAATCACTGGTTTTTATATGTTCTCTAAATTCTAACATACATATTATATAATGTATAGATATTTGAACTATATTGAGCAACAGAAGACAGAGCTAACTAACTAGCTTAGAATTTCTTTTAAAATATATAGTATTAAATAGCGAAATCATGGAAAGAGCCTAAATGTCCATCAACTGATGAATGGATCAAGAAGATGTGATTTACCTATACAATGGAATACCACATGGCAATGAGAAAGAATGCAATCTGGCCATGTGTAGCAACATGGATGGACCTNGCCCTCTCTCAAAAATGACTATTTAAAAATAATAAATAAATAAATAATAAAGTATAAAAACATATATAGTTTATGACAATTTTTATCACTCTTTACTATAGACTTTATTTTCTGGTGTCCATGCCTAACATAGTTTCCTCCCTGACTTATACTCTATCACTGGGAATTTTAACACAAATTCAGATTTTATCATTGCCCTGTTCACAACCTCCCCCCTGCCCCATCTCCCAAAAAGCTTTGAAGAAAAGCTAAAGTCCTTACTATGGATTTGTATCTAGCTACATCCCTAATTTGTTATCTTACTCCTTCCCTATTAGGGGCTCACCAGTAACATTCCATGGGTGCTGTACTCACCAAGAGCAAGCCTCATGAACTTTCCCTTCTCTCTGCCCACGGGGCTTCACAAAGGCCTTCATTCACAGCTCTGCTTCAAGTTCAAAGCATAGAGAGACCTTCCCTGACCAGCCTTTCCTTTCCTGTTACCTCCTTCTGCTTTCCTCTTGTACCACACATCACTGATGTTACACTGTATTCATGTGTTCCTCCCCATTAACTACAAGCTTCAGGAACGTAGGAACCGGGTTTTATTCACTGCTGCACCCCCGGCACCCGGAATGACAGCTGGCACATTCTAGGATCAACTGGACTTAGAAGACCCGTCCAATAAAGTAATTTTAGAGGAACTCAAATCTAAAAGGAAACCCCAGGGAGTGTCTGGCTGGGTTAGTCAATTAAGCGCCCAATTCTTGATTTCAGCTCAAGTCACAAGCTCAGTTTGTGAGTTCGAGTCCCACGTTGCACTCTGCACTGACACTGTGGAGCCTGGTTGGGATTCTCTCTCTCCTTCTCTCTCTGCCCCTCCCCCCTCACTCTTCAAAATAAATTTTAAAACAATTTAAAAAAAAAATAAAATAAAACAAAACCCCTGGAGGGTAAGAGTATTCTTTCCTCAGCACTGCAAACCTCATACCTAACAAAGTGCTGTGCAGAATGGTCCTTACAGAAGGATCTGTGGTTGAAACAAATGAACAAATGCCTACGTTGAGAAGAGTTATTCTATGTATGCTCTTCTCTCTGTAAGCTTTTTACTGTTTGTTTTTGAGAGAGAGAGAGAGAGAGAGCACGAGTTGGGGAGGGGAGGAGAAAGAGAGAGGGAGACACAGGATGTAAAACAGGCTCCAGGCTCTGAGCTGCCAGCACAGAGCCCGACATGGAGCTTGAACTCAGGAATGGCGAGATCATGACCTGAGCCGAAGTCGGACATTTAACCTACTGAGCCACCCAGGTGCCCGTAACGCTACTGATACTCTTAAAATCTGTAATAAAATATTTTTTCTCAGCTAATGATACCTTCCAACGCATGCCAACCAAAAAACAAAACAAAGACATGTGAACTGGAGAAAGCCTGGCAAAGCTTTCTGGAAGGCAAACCTGAAAGCCCTCTCAGTGGAATTCATCTAATCCTGTGGTGTAAAGGCCATTTATCACCAAATCCCCTTGAAGAAATGACTCCAAGATCCCTCTGACGTCACAGCCAGACCCCAGAGGAGAAGGCGAAGTCCTGGTGTGCAGCCCCTCTTCCCTGTTCTTCCATCAGAACAGAAAATGCTCATCAATCACCATGTCTTTCACTCCACACACAGACTTGGTCCAGTATTCTCAGCAAGGCTCTCTTCGAAGCCACAGCTTGCCCATATCCCTGACAACATTTATTTGTCATCGTTGCTTGTATTCGTTAGTCTAAGGCAAAGTTAGAGACTGAGAAAGCACAGATTATTACTTTTGTCTGCTACCTAAGACAAAAAATATAGAACTTAGACCTCAATAGAGGCAAACCTCGAATCCAAAAAGTAGTCTTCATTACTTTAGCTGTATCAGTGGCTAGAGTGATCTTCATTTTGGAGACAGGAAAACAAGCTTTCTGGGGCGGAAACGTGATCCCTCTTAGAAGGATTCAACTTGAGCTCTTGAGTACCTCTCTTTAGATGTTCCACATCCAAGCTTTGAATGTGACCTGTATTCAAGTCCATTTAAATTCATAAGGATTTACTGAATGTCTGTTCTATGGAAAATGCATTACCAGGTAGGAATTGGTTATTAAAAGATGGAAAGAAGCTAATAGATTCCTCATGGCAACTGTATTCAGAAATGACACTTCATAATATCATAAACTCTTATAAATAATGATTGTTCAAGGGCTAATATAAACCTCATCTTTCTTTTTTTTTAAACATTTGTTTATTTTTGAAAGACAGAGAGAGACTGAGCATGAGTCAGGGAGGGGCAGTCAGAGAGAGGGAGACACAGAATCCGAAGCAGGCTCCAGGCTCTGAGCTGTCAGCACAGAGCCCGATGCAGGGCTTGAACTCATGAACTGTGATATCATGACCTGAGCCGAAGTCCGACGCTTAACCAACTGAGCCACCCAGGCGCCCCTAAACCCCATATTTCAGGTGTGACCAATCCAAAATTCCTAACAACTAAGGCAAGTCTATTCTAAAGTTTGCTTTCAAAATTTCTTTGGGAAACAATATGTTAGTAAGCAAATTTGCAACATAAGGGCAAATGTAACAGCATTTTTAACCTACTCTTATGTAGGGACTCCAAAATTTTCAGAGACTCCAGCAACATTTATTAAGCAGCAACAACAAAAGTCAATTAACAACAAGCCTTATCTGTCAATTAAAGCCGGTCCAGCAGGATCTACATTTTGGCAAAATAACCAGCAAATTATTCAAGATCACATAGAAGCTTGAGAACATTAAACATTTTGGATTTTTTTTTCTTTTTCCGCCCTACCCCCAAACATTTTGGATTAAAAAAAAAATTCTCTGTTCAGATTTTCTACTGATGCATCTTGCTTCTTCCTGTGACTTTGGATTGGTCAAGTGTTATCTGTACAAAAGAAATTTTTATGTTTTGAGTCTTTCTGTTATAAAATCACTAAGAACTTTCTGTAATAGGAAACCTTCAATGAAATGGCCAAGAGGATTCAATACGGCAAAATGAAATCCTTTTCTGCCATCTAGAGGACACATACTAACTGCCTAGAAAATATTTTAAATTTTAATGCCCCCTGAAGTTTAGAATACACAGACACTCTGTTAAATATGGTGGGAAAGAATTATGAAAGAGGTTGTTTCTTTTTCTCTATGACACGATTAGATTTCTCCACACAGAAAAAATAATTTATTTTAAAAAGCACTTTTCAGGGGCACCTGGATGGCTCAGTCGGTTAAGCATCCGACTTCAGCTCAGGTCATGATCTCACGATTCATGGGTTCAGGCCCTGCATTGGGCTCTGTGCTGACAGCTCAGAGCCTGGAGCCTGTCTTCAGATTCTATGTCTCCCTCTCTCTCTGACCCTCCCCTGCTCACACTGTCTCTATCTGTCTCTCAAAAATAAATAAAAACATTTTTAAAAAAATTTTAAAAAGCACTTTTCAAAAAACTGTGGATTAGGTATGTACCAAGTTGACACATACACCTTGCCAAGTTTCCTTGGCCCCATCTGGCCTCCAAGGCTTTGGCGACTTGCAAGTGCAGAGCCCCACGTTGGGTACATCTCCTAAGAATCCTGTCCTGGACAGTTATTGTTGATGGTTGTTTCACGATGTTTTCCACTGAAATTTCTGGTCCCACATTTTAAGATTTTCTAAATTACTTTACCTAAAATATACCCAGCGTTAAGCAGCATTATAGATTGCAATGTGACATTTTGTGGGTATAAGGTATTTGCTTTTCAGAGTATACCACAACATATTGATATACTTTTTTTTAAAAATCAGGAAACAGATGGCCATCTGTATCATCAAAGAACTTCATCACTAACGGGACAGTAAAGATCATCTTCAATCTCTTTATCTCCAGTAGAAAAAACTGAGGTCAGCAAAGATTCTATAGCCCATTCAACATCACACGTTGGTTATGGGGTTTTGGCTATGACCCACATTGCCCAATCTAAGTCCAGGGTTTTTCACTTCATTTATGCATTAATTCAGCAAATCTTTAATACACGCCTATTATGTGCTAAGCGTTGTGATAGGCAGTGATGGGGAAATGGCACATGAGGGAGAGAGAATCACTGCTGTCTAAGAGTGAATTGTCTGCTGGGGAAGAAACATCAATCAGAATCATATAAAATTATAAAAATACAGGGTACTAGGAGAGGCCTGGAGATGGGTGGCAGCATGATGCTCTTGCGGAACTAACAGATGAGTGGGACGTGGGTATGGATGCGAGTCAGGCTGCCGTGGTCCAATCATCTGGGCACAGATGACAATGAGCAAGCGAGGAAGAGTTTCAAGAAGAGACAATTAATCAGATTTGTGCTTTCAAAAGATTGCCGTGGATCCGGTGAGTGACAGAGAGAAAGGAGGCAAGAATAGACAGTACAAGACCAATAAAGAGGTCACATGTGGGAGGAGGGGGCAAGAAGGTGGAGAAGTAAGGAGCTCCGTACTTGCACTCGCGCNGCCACGGCGGTAGACAAGTCTCAGGGGATTGAGGTCCATGTCAGCAGTGTCTCTTGGAGTTGGGCAGTATACTGCCTGCACTGCCATACTTAGCAATCCTGGAGGAGGGAAAATGGATGGTGCTAGAGACTCTCCCCAAAGTCATACGTGATGCTATAAGAAGCGGGGCCGGTCGGGGGAGTCTTTGGGAGATGAGTAGGTCATGAAGGTAGAGCCCTCATGAATGGGATTTGTCGTGGTTTTCTTTTCTAATGTTCATTTCTTTATCTTTAGAGAGAAAGTGAGTAAGCTCGGGTGCGTGAGTGGAAGAGGGGTGGGGGCAGGGGTGGAGAGAGGATCTGAAGCAGACTCCACACTGTCAGCACAGATCCCGACATGGGGCTCATTCCCACGAATCATGAGACCATGACCTGAGCCGAAATCGAGAGTTGGATGCTTAACTGACTGAGACACCCAAGCGTCGCAGAAATGGGATTTGCAACTTGTGCCCATTAGGAAGCCCGGAGAACTCCTGCACCACTTCTGCAGTGAGGACACAGTGAGAACACACCGTCTATGAACTAGGAGGCAGGTCCTCACCAGACGGCGAATCTGATGGGGCTTTGGTCTTGACTTCCCAGCCTCTAAAACTCTGAGAAATAAATGTCTGTTGTTCACATGACCTGGTCTATGGCATTCCGCTATAGCAGCCTGAATGGACTAAGACACATAGGGACTTGGTTACCAAGTCCTGGTTTGGTATCAAAAGACCTTTAGTTGTCCAGCTTGTACAACTAGATAATCGGGCCATTTACTAAGATGCAAAATCTGCAAGGTGTCCTGTGAGACCCCTGTACTGGAATGGTGGATACGTGACAACATGCATCTGCCAAAACCCACAGAACCGGGCAACACAAAGTGTGAGCCTAATGTGCACTACAGACTTAAATAATAAGGTATCGATATCAGTTACTGAATTATAACAACATACCACACCGATGCAAAGCGTATAGGGGAAACCGGGGGTGGGTGGGGAGAGGGAGCATTTGGAAACACTCTACTTTTGGGTCACTTTTTCTATAAATCTGAATCTATTAAAAAAATTTTTAATCTCTTTTATTATTGAGAGAGAGAGAGACAAAGTGTGAGTGGGGTAGGAACAGAGAGAGAGGGAGACAAAGAATCGGAAGCAGGCTCCAGGCTCTGAGCTGTCAGCACAGAGCCCAACACGGGGCCTGAACTCATGAACTGGAAGATCATGACCTGAGCCAAAGACGGATGCTCAACCAATTGAGCCACCCAGGCGCCCCAATCCTAATCTATCTTTAAAAAGTTTTTTTTAATGTTTTATTTATTTCTGAGAGAGAGAGAGAAAGAGAGCATAAGCAGGGAGAGTCTGAGAGAGAGGCAGACATAAAATCCGAAACAGGCTCCACTCTGTGAGGTGGCTGTCAGCACAGAGCCCAACTTGGGGCTCAAACCCATTACCCTGCGATCATGACCTGAGCCAGAATCAAGAGTCGGATGCTTAACTGACTGAGCCACCGACTAAGGAGAGAGAAAGAGAGAGAGAGAGAGGGAGGGAGGGAGGGAGGGAGACAAAGAAGGGGGAGGGGCAGAGAGAGACTGGGGCAGAGGATCTGAAGCCGGCTCTGTGCTGACTGCAGAGAGCCTGACGCGGGGCTTGAACCCTGGAACCATGAGATCAGGACCTGAGCTAAAATCAGATGCTTAACAGACTGAGCCACCCGGGGGCCCCAACCTGTAAAATTTTCAATAAACCTCAGACAACCACAACAAATTCACTCAAGAGAAAAGCAAAGGGCTACTTTGGGCGATGGGAAGATCGCACATCCTACCTTGCCTGCTTGCCAGGAACACACAGGCTTTTCCCCACTCGCAGGGGCTTCTGGCACTCTGCTTGGCGGGTAAGGTTTGCGTCTCATTCGCCCTCAGCACCAGCCTGGAGGTACAGAATCCCCTCAAAGCCCAGACATGGCACTTTTCCAGGCTCTCACACTGGGGCCTGCCAGCCTAGCTCTGTTTCCTCTAGAGGCCCCGGCAAGCTTGGACAGAGCTGGCTAATGCTCATCTTTTCAACACGGATTCCCAGTCATTAATTCTGAACAACCCTTCTTTTCCCTTTCCATGGCTTCCACCCTCCCATCCCTGAGAAGGTGAGCTCCACCCTTTCCGCTACATCCTGTTGAAGGAAGAGGTCATCCATCAGTATCTGAAACAGGTATTTCTTCCAAAGCAAGGAAGAATCCGGCTTGCAAGCCAGTGGTTCTCTGACAAGCCTTAGAGTCTTGTCAGACTCTGCAGAGTTTATTGAGACACAGATTCCTGGGCCCTGACCTCCAGAGTTTCTGGTTCGATCGGTCTGTGTTTCTAGCAAGTTCCTAGGTGATGCCGATACCAGGCACTGGGAAGCACCACGGTAAGGGTTAGCCTCTATGAACAAAGCATCACGTGATCTTATACACCGTCCGGATGGAATCCAGGGATTGGGAGAATTTCAGGCTCTTTATCAAATTCCCCCCCAATGGAAGCCCGGTCACTGATTGTTATTGATTGGCTGATTTTCCAAAGCATTGAGCCATCACAGACAGTCAGAGGCATATACACTGATGTGAGGCTGTCATCGATTGACTAGGACTGTTTTTTGTGCTTACCTGAGGGATTATAGCAAAAAAAAAAACAGTCCTCTTTACCTGAATCTGGAGTAGAAAGCCTTTTTATTCTCACCTTTATGGACACATAGCTAGATTGCTCTTCCCCTTTAAAAAGCAGGGGTATTCAGTTTTTCCCACAAGAAAGTTCATCAATATCTGTCTCTTAGTGGAAGATTTCACCAAGGGAGACTCACTAAAAATGCAGGGGACTCTGCAAAAGTGGGGGGTTGGTTCACTGGCATCACTGGAAATTATATGTCATCAGCATTGCTGCTGAGATGTCATTAAAGTTAAATTTCATTCAGTAACATTGATCAGTGCTGAGTTTTCATTTTCTTTGTTGTTCTTTATTAGCTTAGATCTGAGCAATCTCTAAGGACAGGATCAGGAAGTAAAAGAGACAGGGGTACCTGGTGGCTCAGTCGGTTAGGCGTCTGACTTGGGCTCAGGTCATGATCTCCTGGCTTGTGAGTTCGAGCCCCAGTGAGCCCTCCAGTGACAGTGTGGAGCCTGCTTTGCATTCTTTGTCTCCTCCTCTCTCTGCCCGTACCCTGTTAATGTTGCTTGCACACTCTCTAACAAATAAATAAACATTAAATAAAGATCAAAACTTTTTCCCTGACAGATTTCTCCCTTATCACATTAACGCGTGTGCCCTTCTCTGAGGAGCTTCGTGAGTTCTCAGGGAGAATCAGTCACAGCCCCAGGCCCTCGCTTTGAAGCCAGAAGATGGTCTCATAAACGTTCAAAGCGAGTGACAGCCATAAGGCTATGAAGGTGGCTATTTCCAGGGAGGAGCCCTGTGTGGTCTGAGAAGACGCTGACAAGTAGTGGGTACACACGTTCACTTTATTTATTAAGCTGCACCATTGTTTTATGCACTTTATGTATGTTACCAATTCACAAAATCAAGGAAATCCAACTGCCAACGAGGAAGGGCTAAGCGAGAACAGGTTTTAAAAAAAGAGGCATTATGGGATGCCTGGGTGGCTCAGTCGGTTAAGCATCCGACTTTAACTCAGGTCACGATCTCACGGTTTGTGAGTTCGAGCCCCGCATTGGGCTCTGTGCTGACAGCTCAGAGCCTGGAGCCTGTTTCGGATTCTGTGTCTCCCTCTCTCTCTGCCCTTCCCCTGCTCATGCTGTCTCTCTCTCTCTCAGAAATTAAAAAAGAAGGAGAAAAAAAAGAGCCCCTGTTCTTGCTTGCTTTTAGTTCTGTTTTGTTTGTAAGCGGAGGAATTTAGAGTCCTTACTTAGCACAGTCAGCTGTATAGATAAGATTCTGGGCAGAGTGAGAATCCTTCCCCCAGCCCTGTCTGCCTCTCCTGAGCACAGGGCCTCTGTTCAGGATCCAAACCGGCTTTGCTAGCCAGAGGACTTCCATTATGCCTGCATATCTCCGGTGCCTCCTTATTGGGCAAAGTGTATTTATAGAGACTTTTTCATTTCCCTTTCATTCTAGTAACAGGAGAAAATGGAAACAGTGCTAAAGCTTCTAGAACTTTCTCCATGATAGTTAGCAGCTTTAGAATGACAGATACCTGTTTTGAATCCTGGCTCTACCGCTAAGTCACCTTGTGGCTTTGGGCAGGTCACTTTAGCCCCTCAGAATCTTCTTCCTTTTGCCTTCATAAGGTGGTTGTAGCAAAACGAGTATAAAATAAGAGAGTGGCTAGCAAAGGGCCTGGCGTGTGGCATGTTCAAAATGATAGATGCGAGTTGAATTCATGACCGTTTTCTGATCCTCTCTAACACATTCTTCTTTTTTTAAAAAAAATTTTGTTTATTTTTGAGAGAGAGAGAGAGAGAGCACTAAAGCATGAGCAGGGGAAGGGCAGAGAGAGAGGGAGAGAAAGAATCCCAAGCAGAGGCAGGGCTTGAACTCATGAACTGTGAGATCATGAGAGATCATGACCTGAGCCTAAATCAAGAGTTAGACGCTTAACTGAGTGAGCCACGCAGGTGCCCCTCAAACACATCCCTAAATACTGTGGCTTACATCTCATCTATCAAATTTCCAGTAACTGTTTTTACTTGGTTTCCCATTTCTCGTTGGCTCTGTAACTGGAACCGGGGGTACAAATAATCCCATTTTTTAAAAAAATGGGCAGAATTCAATCAGCTGTAATTTAAATAGAATATGAGAGGGTGCCTGGGTGGCTCAGTCAGTTAAGCATCTGGCTCAGGTCACGACCTCACAGTTTCATGAGTTTGGGCCCCACAATGACAGTGTGGAGCCTACTTGAGATTCTCTGTCTCCTTCTCTCTCCCCGTTCCTCACTCACACTGTCTCTGTCTCTCTCAAAATAAATAAATAAATGTAAAAATTTTTTTAAATGCTAAAAAATAAAAATAGAATATTAAAATAATTCAGAATAGAATCAGGCAATTAGACAGTTAGGAATTAGACAATTCTTATCAAATATAAAGTTTCCTGAGTTCAAGTTATATACAATGTCTTCTACCAAAAAAATAAGGTGATTAATTAGAAAGAAATGACAGAATAACCACCTCACTTGGAAGGCACAGATTATCATTACAGAATTCACGTTGTATTTGTTTCTGTACCAGAAGAATCCTTGTGGATAATTACAGTGTCAAGTCTCAAAAATCCCTTCAAAAATCTCAGCCTACTAAGGTGAGAAGCCAACTTTGCTTAGGACTACATAATTGTTTTCTCAGTGGGAAGGGTCCTTTTTAAACAAAGTGTCTTTTAAAACAAGAATCAATATATGGAGGTTAATAAGTCAAGCCCACAGGGGCATCTGAGTGGTTCAGTTGGTTAAGCTTCCTACTTTGGCTCAGGTCACAATCTCACTAGTTGTGAGTTCGAGCCCCACTTCGGGCTCTGTGCTGACAGCTTCAAGCCTGGAGCCTGCTTCAGATTCTGTGTCTCCCTCTCTCTGCCCCTCCCCTGCTCACACTCTGTCTCTCTTTCAAAAATAAATAAACACAAAAATAAGTCAAACCCATAGTACAATGCTGTTATGTGAGGTTTAAGAATAACCTATGCGTACTTAGTATGTAGAATATGTGTATTCTTTAAGATTTGTCATATTAAAGAATCTAACACACTAGCTTATGATTCATTGTAACTTAAAATACATGAATGATTTTAGATTTGTTGGTTTTTAGTAAAATATTGTAAGAGGGTGGGAATGCAAACTGGTGCAGCCACTCTGGAAAACAGTATAGAGGTGCCTCAAAAATTTAAAAATAGAACAACCCTATGACCCAGCAATTGCACTACTGCGTATTTATCCAGGGGATACAGGTGTGCTGTTTTGAAGGAGCACACGCACCCCAATGTGTATAGCAGTACTATCAATAATAGCCAAAGTACAGAAAGAGCCCAAATGTCCGTCGATGGATGAATAGATAAAGAAGATGTGATATATATATACACACACACACACAATGGAGTATTACTGGCAAACAAAAAGAATGAAATCTTGCCATTAGCAGCAACATGGGTGGAATTAGAGTGTATTATGCTAAGCAAAGTTAGTCAGATAAAGTATCATAAGACTTCACTCATATGAGGACTTTAAGATACAAGACAGATGAACATAAGGGAAGGGAAGAAAAATAATATAAAAACAGGGAGGGAGACAAAACATAAGGACTTTTAAATATGGAGAACAGACAGAGGGTTATTGGAGGGGTGGTGGGAGGGGGGTGGGCTAAATGGGTGAGGGGCATTAAGGCATCTACTCCTGAAATCATTGTTGCACCATATGCTAACTAACTTGGATGTAAATTAAACAATCAATAAATTTTTTTAAAAAAGAAAAAAGTTATGAGAGGGGCACCTGGGTGGCTCAATTGGTTAAGCATCCTACTTGGGCTTAGATCATGATCTCATGGGTTGGGGGTTTGAACCCTGCATTGGGCTCTGTGCTGACAGCTCAGAGCCTGGAGCCTGCTTCAGATTCTGTGCGTGGCTCTGCCTCTGCCCTGCTCGCACTCTGTCTTTCTCTCTCAAAAATAAATAAATGCAAAAAAAAAAATAGTTTTTTTAAGTTATAAGAAAATTTGCTAAGGGTGAATATTTAAGAAAGCGAGGATTTATTATATTTAATACACTTGTTGGATTTACTAAAATTCTCTAAGTACATGGGAAGGTTTAGACAGATTGAAGTATAGTTAACTATCTACCTATAGTTAACACTGCTGACAGGTGTATTTGAAAGTTGCTAAGGGAGTAAATCCTAAAAGTTCTTATCATAAGGAAAAAAAACTTATTTTCCCTTTTTTTCTTTTGTGTCTGTGTGCAGTGACAGAGGTTAACTAAACTTCTTGTGGTGATCATTGCACAATGTACGTAAGTCAAGCCACTATGTTGTTCACCTTCAACTTACGTCAATCGTGTCTCAATAAAATTGAAACCAAAAAAAAAAAGTTGAATTAAACCTGTAAGGAAATATTAGGTTTTAAAATTTATAAGAAGCTCAGATGAATTTAATACCTAAATAGGTTTTATCTGTCGGGAATAGCCACAGAAACCACAAATTGACTGCCTCTCCTAAGTAAAAATCTCTGCTAGATTTTCACTGATCTTTAATAGTTTAGGAAAACACATATGGTCTCGTAATAATTTCCTACCACTGCTGGAGCAAATTACCATGGATTCAGTGGCTTAAAAGAACACATATTCCAGAACTATAGTCTAAAATCCACTTGCCAGTGGAGGCTTTGGGGTACAATCTTTTTTCTGCCTTTCCCAGCCCCCAGAGCTAAAGGGGGCTGAACCAAAGCAATCTCTCTGTGCCAGCACATGGCCGCTTTCTGAATCAATTGTCATGGGGGTAAATCCTGGGTAGCTACCAAGCCACTGCCTAGAGGGCGCTCTAATTTGGTTTCCCAGTAGCTCTTGGTTGCAGGAGATTATCTGCCTAATTATTCTGGTTTGAACCATCGTGGGTTTTGGAGATGGCAAGTCAGAGAGGCTGTTCAGCACTACCTCAGTATTTATACTGGATTTCACTCCTTTTCACCAAAACAGTACTGTCTCTCAGTTGTCTGATTCCCTTCCCTGCAACCCACTTTGTATTCCTTATGTTGATAGGCCAGGGTCTTTATAAAATGAAAAAAATTATTTTCTGCTTTGAAAATTTTATTGAATACTTGGAAAGAAGGCAGAATGATTACCATGCCCTTTCAAAGTCATCCTAGGGCATCAACCTTCAAGTCAGCTGAAGGACCCTCTGCCCTTATAAAGATGATGCCACTTTGTTTGACTATTTACCATCCATGAGGACTCAGACGTGATAAAGTTAGCTGGAAACATGTAGACAGTGAGTTAGTTTGTAAGTTCTTCTCATGTTTATTTTTATTTCTGAGAGACAAAGTGTGAGTGGGGGAAGGGCAGAGAGAGAGGGAGACACAGCATCTGAAGCAGGCTCAAGGCTCTGAACTGTCAGCACAGAGCCCGATGTGGGGCTTGAGCTCACAGACCTCAAGATCATGACCTGAGGGGCGCCTGGGTGGCTCAGTCAGTTAAGCATCCGACTTTGGCTCAGGTCATGATCTCACGGTTTGTGGGTTTGAGCCCCACATCAGGCTCTGTGCTGACAGCTAACTCAGAAACTGGAGCCTGCTTCAGATGCTGTGTCTCCCTCTCTCTCTGACTCTCCCCTGCTCACGCCATCTCTCTCTCTGAGAAATAAATAAAACATTAAAAAAAAAAAAAAGATCATGACCTGAGCCGAAGTTGGACACTTAACCAACTGAGCCACTCAGGTGTCCCTGTAAGTTTTTCTGTAGTGTGCTCCTTTGAATCAGGTTTGTAGCCTGCTGTTTCTCTAATTAATGACTTAAACACAATTTTTGACAGATGCTCACCATATAGTTCTATAAGAGTTTTATACTTTTAAAAATTATATTCTTGACATCAGACTTTCTGTTTAGAAAACAAACAAAAAATTCCACTCTCAGGAAGCATGTTCTAAGCAAGCTGGGGCTATCCACATGGATATTAAGAACACTACACATTATATGTAGAGGCTACAGAGGATTAAGTCAATTTAACTGTATGATTAGCCAGAACTCCAGGATCAATGTTCCTGTATTTGGCCATCTGCAAATGACGAATGGCATGAAAAACAGAATGTCTTAAAAGGGCATTGCTAAGAGGATGAAGAGGCAAGCTGCAGATTGGGACACAGCTAAACAACTTAGCTAATAAACGGCTTATATGCAAACTGCGTAACTCTTGAAACTCACCTCTTAAGAAAATCCAGTTAAAAAGGAAGAAAAGATTTGAACAAAACACTTTGCCAAGATAGAAGGATGGCAAGCAAGCACATGAAAAGATGTTCCTCGGGGCGCCTGGGTGGCTTAGTCGGTTAAGCGTCCGACTTTCGCTTGGGTCATGATCTCGCGGTTCGTGGGTTCGAGCCCCGCGTCGGGCTCTGTGCTGACTGCCAGCTCAGAGCCTGGAGCCTGTTTCAGAGTCTGTGATTCCCTCTCTCTCTGACCCCCACCCCCCGCTCACGCTGTTTCTCTCTCTCTCTCTCCTAGAAATTAAAAAAAAAAAAAAAGATGTTCCTCATCAGCCATTAGAGAAATGCAAATTACACTTACAACGAGACGCCTATGTCTGAAATCAGTGACCAAGGAGGTGCTTATGTCTAAAATCAGCGACCAGGCCAACTGCTGGCAAGAAGGTGAACCAATTCTGCCTGTCATACACCAACAGGAAGAATGTAACTGAAGGGACAGTCACTCTGAAAAAGTGTCCCAGTTTCCTAAAAAGTGCAACATACATTTACCATAAATCCCTGCCATTCCATTCTTAGTTTCCATGGTTTACACAAGGGAAATGAAAGCAAATGTTTACACAAAGACTTTCATACGAGTGTTCTATGGGTCTAGCAGCTTCACGTGTAATAGCCAAAGGCTAGATATGACACAAATGTCCACTAACAGGGAGTAGAAAAATTGTGACACATCTACACAAGGGAATACTTCTCAGCAGAAAAAGGAATGCACCATCGATCTATGAAATGAAATGAGTAAACCTCAAAACAATTGTGCTGAGGGATGTTATAGAATTCCGTGAAAGCAAAATAGAGCAACGGAAAACAGTTTGGAGGTTGGGATTTGAGCAGAAGGGAGGAGTTACAAAGGACGCTAGGAAAATTGGAGGAATGATCAAGAGAATTCATTATCTTGATTGCGGTGATGGTGTCATGAATGTACACACATCAGTTTTTCAAATTGTACATCTTCAATAGGTCTAGTTTATGTGTTAACTATACCTACATAAAGCAATTAAAAATAGGCAGGACAAAACCTTATGGAGTTTGAGTGTTTCTCATAAGAAATTGGAATGTTTGGGTAATGAAGTCCTATAGTATAGCAGAACTCGTACACGGAGGCTTTCCTAACTCTCTATACAAAATTGTGGAGAACAAAGGCAAGAAAAGAATTAAATTTCCATTGACAAGTACTTAGGACAGGCAGGGTGACCTTCCTCCAGGAACTCAGCAATTTCAATGTGAATGCTCGGCTAAAGGCAAAAGATAACCTTGGCCTGACATTGGCCTTATGTGTGTGTGTATTCCTTTGGAAAGTTCCTTTGTCTCCAAGTTATATGTTAGTAATCATCCTCCAAACATATGACCCAATGATACACATCTAAAGGGTCTCATGACTAAGGTTTCACGAGATAGTAGTAAGTGACCTCATCCCAACAACTAGCCCCTCAAGGTCCTAGAAACCTTGTTTCGAGATTCTTTAGAGACTTCCCTTACCCCTAACCCCATTCCAATTTGAAAGTATATAACCAGTCACTTCTCACACCCCCGCTGAGGCTCCTTCTGACAGTGGGAAATTGTGCTTTAATAAAACCACCATTTTTGCACCAAAGATGCCTCAAAAAGTTTTGACCGTTCATTCCCGGATACCAGTGTTTCACATCAGTATGTAGGTGTAATTTTTCAATATAGATAGGCATCCTCCATTACATTCTCAGAGAGGACTTTGAAAAAAGGAGGGTATTAAGACACTACTTTCCAGGAAACTAATTAATGACTATAATGAAGATGAATGGTCCTATCCAATATTAGACTACATCTCAAAAAATTTTAAATTAGAATACAATTTAAAGAACAATGTGCAGAAGATCCCAATTACACCTCACAGTGGAGTACACATTCCAATGTGTTTTTCCAACACCACCAAACAATTCTCCAATTCTTAGCAGACATCGATTGGGTATCCTCCAACTTAGCTCAATTCTGATACTATCCACTTGGAGATAGGGTCGGATCCCACAGATTAAAGCCTTACTCTCACAAAACTGTGCTCTCCCCACCCTCCCCGCTTCAGATGCCAACTCCAGATTGTCATCTGTGTCTCTGGCTATAGATGGGAGGTTCCTGAAATTCCTTTCTTGGGTTTGATCAATTTGCAGGAGTGGCTCATAGAACTCAGCATTTGCTTATATTTACCGGTTTGCTGTAAAGGATACAGAACAGCCAGATGGAGAGGTACTTAGAGCAAGGCCTGAGAGTCCCCATGTAACAGGGTGTACCACCATCTCGGCATATGGATGTGTTCACTAACCCGGAAGCTTATCAATCTTGACAAGTTTTCCCAGAGCTTCAGCAGCAGCATCCGCTTCCCTTCCCAGACTACAGAGGCTGATGGAGGGGATAAAAGTTCCAACCTTCTATTCATTTGATCTTCCTCTGGACCAGCTACACCCTGAGCCTTTCTATGGGTCCACCCTGAGTCACTTCATTAACATAAGCTCAAAGAAGCCGCCTCTGAATGACAAAAGGCATTGCAACCATTCAGGAAATTCCAAGGGGTTGAGAAGTTTTGTCTCAGGATCAGGGTTCAAAGACCAAACAGATAGCCTCTTATACACTACACACCCACTTGGACTGCCTGAAAACAGCCCAGGGATTCCCCGCCAAGCCGTAGTTGTTCAGAGCAGAAAGAGAAACTGACCCAATGCAGGGAAGTGAACCATTTCCCTGGGGAATATGAAAATGTAACCGAAACCCATTAGAAACATAACCATGAACAAAAATAAAAATTAAAATGGCTGCATTAAGACTTCAGCGAGGCTCAATTTTTAAACTGTGACCTTTTCCCCCCTCTTCCGCAAGCCAGCCCTCCTTTCTTAGCTTTTGTTTCAGGAACCCCGTGCCCCACTGCAAACCTGACCTACAAGGCTGGCAGCATGTCCCCAACCCCTGCTGAAACCGGCTAGATCTTGTATTTCTCGGTGAAATTCCCCAGCTGGCAGTTTTGGAAGGTCTTGGCCCACCCTAAAGCTATTGCTCCCCTTTATTCCAAAGCCTGTCTTCATGTTATATTTTGATTCAGAAATATGGAGGGCAATTTTTGACCACATAACTAAGAACCTAATGATCATCTGGCTTCTTCCTTACACAAAGGTAAAACTATAGGAGCTATTTGATGTGGGCATTTTCTGCCATGTGGCCTGCCTAGGAAACCAGTGGAAGAGAAGAGATGGATAAGATAAAGAACTTTCTGGTTTCTTCTTGGCATCCCTGGGTCTCTGGTCCTAACCTATTAAAAAAACCAGCTGTGTCCCTGACCTTGGGTTCTGTGAGCACCCACAACCTGACCTCTCACCCTTAATACTAAACTTCTGTTGCTTCGTTAGCTTAAGTGAGTTTCTATCACTCGCAACAAAAAGATTGTTCGAACAGATTTTTATCTTTAAAGAAAACCACCGAGTTCATGTCATATTGGAAAAGTAATTCTTTATTATGACAAAAATAAAACTGTTGACTGAAAACAAATGAACGTTACACTGTATTGCACCATGATTGCAAATGAGCCAAAACCTGTCTAAAAGATGAACATTCCAGAGCAAACAGCATCCTTTTTCCTTGGGTGAGTAGGCATGCAAGCAACTCATTATAACATAATTGCAGAAATAAAAAAATCGCGAGTACCAAGCAACCTAAACTTAACATATAAAAGAAGCATTTTATGACAGTAATGAAACTATTAAAATTTTTAAAACATGTCTTTAAACAGCCCTACTATTAGTAGAACATGCTTTGAACCATTTGCAAGAAGTGATGATGTGAATGCATTCAGCAATTGGTTTGCTCTTTTAATTTTATTAATGCCATATATTAGACCACCAGCACACATTTCAGCTGCTTGGTTGGGGTTAAGAAGCACGGTTTGTGGCGTGAAAGACATTCGTTTTTTCCCCTCTATGCAATATGGCAGGACCCACAGAGAGATCCAATTCAGAGTTTTGCCAGCATTAACATCATCTATTGACCAAGATGATTAGCTACGATATTGTTACAGCTTTTGTAGAAGGCCTGAAGTAGATGGATAACAGTTGTATTTAAACCTTAAGAAATGAGCACAAATATAAATACATCTTAAAGTAGCTTTATATTCTGAGGCAAGAAGTGTATTATACAGGGCTTGCTGTTTCCTCTTTAATGCTCTAAAGCACCAATTTCTGTTAAGATGGCAATGTGTGATTATAATCATTATATTCTGGGTAGGAGAAATACAGGAACAAGGTTGTAATTGCTTTTGTGTGTGTGTGTTTTTTAAACCATGCTCTGTACAATAAATACGGTAAAATTTAAAACTACTACATAATTGGAAAAAATCATAACCATCATTGTATTTCACACTTTTAATGAAATAGCAGCTACATTTTTAAATTGAAATTAAAACTTTCAGAGCTACACTGAACAGTTTACTCCAAGAGAATAAAATAGAGGCTTGCTGACTCCCTGAAGAAAATAGGATTAAAATGACAAGAGTCTCCTGTGACATGGGCCAAAATGTGCAATAAATTATGCACAACCGAGATCAAATGATAGTCCTTTGATATCGTCCCAACATTGATGGAAATATAGTCACAGTATAATAGAATCAATCAAACTTGAGGGTTTTCCTTGCCCTTATTTGATTTTATTGAAAGTAAGTATTGACTGAGCACACACGTGTCTGTGTGCTGTAAGAATCTGCTAAACCATCTTAACAAGAATAAAACAGAATTTCCAAGGAACGCTACCCCTTAGTTGTGAACTTTGCATATTTCAGAGTTCGGGGGAAGGGGGTTTTTATGGGTGCGACGTCCTACAAGCTTGAGCAAAGCACCTTATGGATTGAAAAATGAGGTAATTTTTTAATTAAAATACTACAAAGTTTGTGCAAGAAACATTTCCATTCTTCTAGAACTTTGTTATCTATTGCAAAAGATATGCACGGCACGTTTTCTTACCTCTCCATTTCTAGAAGACAATGCAGACTACCATTTAAGAAAAAAATAAAAAAGATGTGACTTGACAAAACTAACAGATTCTAAAAACCTGATCAGTCTTTGGTTCTTTGGCCACTTTAAAAGTAAGATATCTAGTTCTAGAGTAAAAGGCCGTACTTTATTTCTAGTAATTTTAAGTGCCTTAGTGATGGAAATTCACTTTCATTCACAATTTCTATCACTTAATAGCCTTTTGAAGACTTTTCTACCTCATGTTTATCTTTACTATCAATTGTTTTGACCTTTGTTTCTAGGTATGACTCCAAATTAACTTTTCCCAAACATTTTATGAAATCATATGCATTTAAAACCGATTTTGGATCTCTTGAACACAGTAGTTTTCTACTTTAAAGTGAAAAAGTTGAAAAAAATTTTTTTTGACCTTCTCTATTTAATTTTGGCCACATGGAACTCTTAAAAAAATACTTTTTGGGAATCTGACTTGGATTTCAGTCTTCACAGTAATGCTAAATGAGTAAGGATGAGACATTACTGAAGGAACTAACCTTGAATATAAACTGCTTTCAGATTTATACAGACATTTGTAAAATACTGACAGCCAAGCTGCAGTATCCTTTCAATACTGGAAAGTCAAGCGGAACTGGGAGTTTGGGGTGGTATCAAAAGCGAATAAACTCTGAACAAACTAACCACTTCTAATTAGAAAAAGCCAGGAAAATGAGCAAGGTATTCCCAAGAAGAGAGCATTTTAAACATACACTGGTGTTTTATCAGCAGCTTAAAATCATTTCCTTGGCAATATGGCTTATTTTCTCTTCTGCACTGTCACTAGCTCCTAGCTTATTTAAGCTGAGTGCCAGTTACTAGTTGATACTTTGTTTTATTTGATTGTATTCACAAACGAAACAAAATGATGACGAGGCGGGATTCAAAAGATAAAAGTGAATTTAATTTCTTATTATGGGTCCTATCCTAGGAATTTTTTGGGTTATTCAACTTTAATATAGTGTTTAACAATTCAGGACTTTAAAACCAAAAGATAGGATGGAGTTCTTTTAGTTGGCTTAAGTTCCTCAGGATGGGGGAAAAAGAACAGAGAGACCATGAATGCTGTCTAAAGTCACTAGACACCCAATGGCCAAATTAAGGTTCAAAACCACTTGTTTAGACAGCCAGCACAATATTCTACTAGATCCAACTCATCAGACTGAATCTCGAAGTGGCTTTGTCCCAGCAAAATATAAAAGATCTTTTAGAATTGCACTTGATATGAAATATTTTGGACCTAAAGCCGTAGATGACTCATGAAGTTGCTCTTCAAAGATAAATGTCAATGGAACTTCCCCATTTACAGGCATAATACCAGTATGTTTTTCTACTGATACAGTTTTATTTTATGTAGTTAAGAATTAAAAGAGTGCTAGTCACAGACAATCCCATTTAGAATTTGTCCTAAGATACTAACTACACCAAAAAGATTTTTAAAAATATAAAGATTTGTTTTCTTTAAATTTCTTTGCTTTGTTAACTTTCAATGACTCTTCAGAGAATATTGTTTACAGCACTGCCTGTATCACTCACTGTTTCCATAGGAAAATAATTATTTTCTCTTTATGCTCTAGAAAATAAAAGTTAACTTGTGCTTAATCAAAATGACTATGGCTACAGGGGTAGTGCCCATATAAAAATTATTTTTAACAATAAAGCTTGAATTTATTACCTTTCTTTAACAAAGAATAAAATTATACCTTTAAGCATACTAACACAGAACCTAAAAGCAAAAATTATGTATTTAACCATTAGTTTTCCAACGGACTGCATGTTATTTCAGATCTGAAGGAATTAAATTATACTAAGAATACATATTATGTAGTATACTCCCATATAAAAGGGCTGTTAATTCTAAAAGTTCCCAAATGGGCTGCAACCAGGAAATGTGTTTAAATGAGAATGTAACATGTTCAAACTGAAGAAAAATGCCATATTTGGGTAGCAGTTACATTTAGTCCTAATAAAATACTGAAAAGATTTGTTAAACTTGTTTATCCTCAAAAAAACCCCACAGAATCTAGAATAATCTCCTGAACATAATATGGGGGGCGGGGGGGGAGTGGGGCCCTTGCTTTCCGGTACTTACTAGAAAACTTTGCTAGGCAACTGAAGGGGTGGCAAGGAGGGTGAATCTCGAATTTATGTCACTGTCAAATGAGTTAGCTTAGCTGCTAATGTGAATTCTAAAGAACAGGTATAGTACAAAGCGAAGAACTCATCTCAAAATGTGAGTAAAGGCACTAATCACAAATTTACAAATTTGTCATCAGACAGAATCTTAGAGTTGATTTACAATGAATGTCAGAATCAATGCTTTAGTATTAGATACTTGCTTGCGTCAAAACATTCTCTTGGAGTAAAGGATAATCAGTTTTCATATTATTGTAACAGGAAATAGATAACGAGAACCTATAAAACACTTTTAAAAAGTCTTACGTGAATTTCCTATTTGAACTGTTCCCAATCATTGCCACAGAAACTAGTGGGATGTTGATTTCATTTTCAACACAGCTAGCAAAACCATTTCTGATCCCAAACTAACAAAATGCTTTTTTAAAAAGTTTAGAAAATAAAATAAACTGTATTTAAAAAAATTAAATAGCAAACTTCAATCTATACTAGTAGATGTTTGACAAAATACAATCAACTGTTAAAAACACTTTCAATATAATGCTGATGTGGTAATACCAAAAAAAAGCCCACAACCGTATAATTTGATAGAAGAAAAAAACTGAGCCAGCCAATCCTATTACATGTAAGAAGATAAATTTTCTAATAAGAATGGATACAGAACTTTGTCCTGTATTACCTATGTTTTCCCAGGATGAAGTTAAGAGATATCCTTAGAATTTATGGCTCAACTCTAGAACCAAGATATGTATTCTGGCAAAGTGTGCTTTAGGTAAACTGTATTTTTCTACTTCCTCCTGCCCCCAAACATACACCACAAAGCATCCATATTGGTTTATGTTTGCTTTCCGCTCATGGTCTAGGATTACAGATTTTATTAAAATCAAAATTTATCCTCTACCCAGTATAGACTCACTAAGAAAAAGCTTCAAAACAAGGTTAATAACCACTAGTTCCCTAAGTCCAGAAAGCTTTCCTCAGCTGTAGGGTGTGCTACCACTAAATAGAAAGAAAATGTTATCACTTTTGACTAAATTAGACTAAATATAATAAATCAAGTATACCTGAAAACGGAGCAAAATTAAAACCGATTTACAATAAAAAATATTAAAATTAAAATACTACTTTTGAACAGGTATTTTTAGATATTCTTATGAACACTGAATTGTACTTTTGACCCAAATGAAAAAAAAAATACTGCAAAAATGAAGTATTATTCTCTAAGGATGCATTTTTATCCCTTTCATGAGAGCAAAATCACATTTTGGAAATAGGAGATCAAAACTAGAATTACTTGTGCTCACTCCTAAGTATGCACTAGTCAGATTACTGCTCGGGTTAGACCGAACTTTTTAATGATATATAATAAACTTTTGATAGATTAGGACGCTCTTCTTCCTACTTTTTAACTTCTAACATGTCACTGTTAACTTTGAGTCTTGTGTCACACTCTAAAAGCTGGGATTCAATTCAGCAGTTTCCTGTAATCCACCAGAAGGTTTTAGAACATGAGGGGTAAGAAGAGAGAAGGCAAGTGTCTGAAGCCTCTCACACTATAACCTCAGATGGACCTACAGAAAGCCGTAGCGGTTTCTAAGTAATACAATGCTGGTGGTAGAAACACCATTCAAAATCCACACACAACTTCAAATTTTAAGAAAGGAAATGTTTGTACTTCTGCTTTAGCTACTGCCCCCAGCAAATGTGCTCTCCCTTGCAAACGGAATCATTGAAGTCTCTGCTGATAATAAACTTGTTTCTAATCGATAGTAAAATATATTCCAAATGTCTTATTTTCGTATTAGTGCTGGTATGCTTTAATAACTTCCGATAATTAACATACGCATTGAATAATGTGTGGCAGTTTTGAAATATCGGAGTTCTCCAAAATATTTACCATCAAAGTTGGGCTTTCAAATATTTTCCCCTGATTAGTTTTTAGCTAAAACTAATCTCGTGTTGGAGGCAGAAAAGTAAATTTAATTCTTTTAGATAAACAGCCTACTTAATTTCCACACTAATAGTAACTTAAAATTATTCCGTGACTTGTAATAATTGGGCGAAATTAACTTCTGTCAAGGTAGTTCTCATGATGGTTCATTTTCCTTTCATAGATATCTTCTAGGTTGATTTCTTTCTCTACAATAAGCTCTGTCCAAAAGAGAAGTGGTTTAAAGAGGGAGCAAATATTTAGTGCTGGTTATGTTTACAAGCAGTATCTGATGATTTCCACTACTACTTTTCTGTCAAACCAGGAATTATCTGGTAGGGAAAGGAGGTGGTCAAGAAATGAAAGGAATTGGTCGTTAAAGTTATTACAATACTTCAGAAAACATCAAACGCATGACACACATTTCTTACAAGGCAGTCATTGAGTAATTGGAATCAGCAGTCAGGAGAATTACGTTGCTGAAAACACAGTTATATCATCCAACTGAAGGTTAGTGCATTAAAAAAAAGTTAAGAAAAAATCTTTCATGTTCCAGTTCAGCTGCACTTGATTCAAGTGTTGCTCATAGAGGTTTGTGTTGTTATAAATTAAACATGCTGCTGCCTTAGCAGCCAAAGGTACTAGGAAAATGTTCATGTCACAGAATAAATAGAGCAGTCTCTTTTCAGGCAAAAAGTTATCTCACACCAATCCGGGACGTCATCCACTCTAGACCTTGGCATAACCTGAAACAAAAGACAGAAGCATTTTCAAAATGAAAATATTTCAACTGTAGAACTGAAAGCACATTTATTATTTTTAAGTCTTCCCCAACTGTTGGTACTCCACTAATTATTTATACACGTTAAGTGACAAGATGGAGGTAACGCCGTTAAGACGCGGAATTTTTAAGTGGAAGATTCACGTAGAATAAATGATGTTCATCAGTTGAGTAACTGGGAAATTGCCTCAGTCTCAGCTTGAAGAGAACGGCTCCGGCAGTTTTGCCATCAAGATTGCAAATGCTCCTCTCCTCCTTTAAGATAAAACTGAAACCACTATATAAAGGCAACAGGAGCTTTGCCCTACCCTCCTGAATGCTAAAGAATGGAATGAATGATTACGCATCAGTCTTAAAAGTCAAGGTCAAAAAAGTCTACATATAGCTATTATATTACAAGCAATTTCTCATATAGCATAACTAAGAAGGTCAGGCTGATTCCAGGATAAATACCTGGAAATAAACTGGATCATTCATGTATAGCACACTGGTCTCTTTGGCCTACTCTATGCAAACTTAAGTTCTTAGGAAAGAAGAATACACTATCATAAGCGTCTATCTTAAATGTTTAGTCAGTCTCTCGAGGTATGCCACCAAACAACTCCTGATCATAAAGGAGATGTCGTCTTGGGGAAAGCTGAGAGCTCAGGCTTAATTAAGCCTTTAGCGAAATGTGAAATTTCTTTGGAGCTTCCTCTTTAATTCAAGCAACAGTACAGTTTCCCCCCCAGTTAGTAAATGGTAACAGCAAGAAATGAACATCAACTAAAAATCTGGAGTGTGAAAACTTAATTCAAAAGTTTGTTGTTGGCTTTTTATGCTAAAACATTCTGTTTATATTAAAAGTTACAAACCACGCGTCAGTAACTTTGCTGAAGTGTAATTTAACAACAGTAACTGGCTAAAATTATTTTTACTTTATAAAACTGAAATACAATACAAAAACTATCTTTTTGTAGATAACAACAACAACAACAAAACAAAAACAAACAGAACAGCATCAAAGGAGAAAAAAAGCTGCCTTAAAAAAGTTGCTAGAAATCTGAAAGGAGTCATACCTCCCCCCACATCGCTTAGCACTTACCCTTCTCCTGTTAAAGCACAGCAGGACTGAATGTGCCACGGATGGTCCTTAATTGAACTAAGGGTGAGGTATTTGGAGATTTCAGCTGCCGTCATGCACCCTTTCATATCCTGTTTATTTGCAAAGATCAGGACTGCGGCTTTCCGTAAATCCTGCAATCGATATGAAATATTTCTAACACACGAAGTATCCCAACTCAAATTAAACTAATGAAGCAGGAAGGTCAAATATGCCCAACTGGACAGTTATAATGAAATCTCTCTACTTTAAACTGATTGATTAGGCAGTAACATTTAACTTAAAATTTTTATTGAGGGGCACTTGGCTGGCTCAGTCGGTAAAGCAGGAGACTCTTGATCTCAGGGTCATGAGTTCAAGCGCGACACTGAAACGAGAACTTCCTTAAAAAAAACTAAAAACTCTGGGCACCTGGGTGGCTCAGTGGGTTAAGCGTCTGGCTTCGGTTCAGGTCATGATCTTGCCCTTCGTGGGTTCGAGCCCCACGTCAGGCTCTGTGCTGACAGCTAGCCTGGAGCCTGTTTCAGATTCTGTATCTCCCTCTCTGTCTCTGACCCTCCCCTGCTCACACTGTCTCTGTCTGTCAGAAATAAATAAAAACATTAAAAAAAATTTTTTTTAAAAACTAAAAACTCAACAAAATAAATACAAATAAAATAAAAATTGTACTGAGATAAAAAAATTTTCTCAATAGTGATTTAATGATTGGCTCTAACAAAGACTAAATAACATAAGCTAGATAATTTATTTTTATATTGTTGGGCCAAAGGGGTCAGACGAAAAGTAAATACGCATCTTAAACATTGATTTGAAACTATGTAAGCAATATTCCAATAGGCAAATATGGTAATATGTTGCCAAATACTACAGAATCTCTCCAAATTTATTTCTAAAGTTTATTTTGAGAGAGAGAGAGAGAGCACGAGTGAGCACACCTGCATGTGCATGCACCCAAGGGAGGGGCAGAAAGAATCCCAAGCAGGTCCCGTGCTATCAGCACAGAGCCCCATGCGGAGCTTGAACTCACAAACTCATGGTTTCATGATGTGAGCTGAAACCAAAAGTTGGACGTTTAATTGACTTGAGTCACCCTGGTGCCCCAAGAATTTCTCCAATTTCAAGAAGAGCACAGAGGGTAAAGGGCTGGGCAATACTTATGACTACTGGTATAAGCTAACCACAATCATTTATGCTCACTGCAGAACTGTTCATATGATCAAAATATTAGAAATAACCTAAATGGTCATTAATAGAACAGATCAACTGTGGTATATTCATACGAAATAATACCATAGAGCTGTTAAAAGGAATGAAGTAATGCTGTATGTACGGACATGTTGCGCAAAAAATACCCCAAAACGGAGTTACAGAAATATATAATCATTATATAAGAT
The DNA here is from genome assembly GCF_008692635.1 of Crocuta crocuta. Taxonomy (NCBI): domain Eukaryota; kingdom Metazoa; phylum Chordata; class Mammalia; order Carnivora; family Hyaenidae; genus Crocuta; species Crocuta crocuta. The sequence continues at coordinate 7,521,755 of NW_027531522.1, forward strand.
TTTATGAACAATGATGAGGTGCCTGGATGGCTCAGTTGGTTGAGCGTGAGACTGTTGGTTAAGGCTCAGGTCATGATCTTGCAGTTGGTGAGTTCAAGCCCCGTGTCTGGCTTGCTTTCTTGAGATTCTCTGTCTCCCTCTCTCTCTCTCTGCCTCTTCTGTGCACATGTACATTCTTTCTGTCTCAAAAATAAATTTTTAAAAAAGATTTTATGAACAATGAAATATAATAGTTTGTACAACTGACAAAGAAAATGTAGGGAAAGTATGAAAATATACATGGGATTGATTCTCACTACTTTTAGGATAATGTAATTCTTTCAGGACTCTTTAAGAGAAAGAAAGGAAGTGAAATGGGGGGTCTCATAAGATATTTAATATCTTATATTGAATGGTGGGTGGATGAATGTGTTTGATTACCTTAGCATTTTGTCTACCTTAAACTGTTAGAATTAAGTGGTCTCAGATTATTCACTAAAGAATTTTCAGTGATTATAAATTCTTGGGAAAAAAACACTTAAGTTTTCCCTTTTTCTTCTTTAATTCACCAGACTCTTTAAGGCATGAAGGAGTAGTTTTAACTTTGAAAAAATCCTATCAATAATGGTAATAGGCTACAAATTAAGGTGTTTTTTTCAAGTGTGAAAAGGTAATGAAACTTTTTGACTTCAAGACTTCCATCAAAATAGAAAACTTTGCTAATGATGAAATAACCCACAGCAAAGCATATAATCTTTGTGAAAAAGCAAAACCACCATACAGATACCTTACTATGTTTGTGTTCACTTTCAACATTTACCTCATGAGCCAACATTCTGTATAATTCTTCTTTCGTAATTGCTAGTCGCTCCCTGTCAATGCTATCCACCACAAGGATGATGAACTAGGAGACAATTAAAAAAGAAAGAAAAGTGAATGAAATGTTGAAGTTTTGTGCAAAATGACTCTCAAGTGATAGAATATTTCTTCACACTGCCGCCATTACTATAAAACGGTCTACTGCTTTTTCATCATGAAGAGTTTGTATTGTACTGTAAAATCCAAATGCTAATAAGAACTCATCAGTTCAACAAATAAAACTGATGCCCAAGTTTATTTCGAAAAGCTGATGTTTGAACACACAATACACTGTAACACTAAGATTTATTTTAAGATGCAGGTAATCAATAATTTCTAAAGAGAAAGTCATGGTAATTTAAATAACTCCCACTAAAACTGTTTAATTGATTGCTTATTTAAGCAATCAGTAATTATTTATGTTTAAGACAGTCTCCTCCGGCCTATTAGAAAGGGACACACAAGTTAGTTTGAAAGGAAAGGAGAAACACACACACTCAAACTAATGAACAAGACATTTTTACACAACAATACCAACAATAAAAGCCCCAGAAGAAATGCCCTAAGCAGAAACACACCCACTTAGGGGCTAATAGGTTAGAGCCAGTGTAGGTGAAAGCAAAAAGCAGCAAGCAAAGAGAACTAGAGAAAAGTGTTGGTAAATGTGTATATGAAAAAAGTGGGATCTGACACATTAAAAATAAAAGCACCCTTGGTAAGAAAAATAATATACAGTGCGAAAGGGCCCCTAGTCAGATATCTTAGACAGAAGAAAGTATTAAGAAGTGAGATTAAGTGATGCTAAAGGTTATAAGAGTGACACAGAATAAATGGAGAGGGGGACGGTAACCCAGATTGTTCAGATGACCTTAAAATTAGGCAGAGACAACTAGAGTAATCTGCTTAGAGATTGTGAAGGGCTCGGAAGGGCATAAAAGGGAAGAAAATAGAAGGAATTGAGGGAAGAAACACGGCAAGTTCTCATGGACAGAATATGGAAAATGTAATGTGAGGAAGGTGGCAGGAATTCATCAACAGCTGAACTCCTTGTATGCTAATGGAGACGCTGGGCTTTGGGAGGACTCCTTAAAGAAAAGAAGAAGATGACAAGGGTGATGAAGGCCATGTGGCGGGGAGGGGGGACATCACATAGACAGGTTCTCGACCTAGAATCTAAGGTTGCAAATGCTAAGTGCTGGGCTAGTGAGCTATGATAAAGGCCACAGGTTCTGGGTAGTAATTTTGAAATTCTTTTTTTTTTTTTTTTAATGTTTTATTTTTGAGAGAGAAAGAGAGACAGCGTGAGCAGGGGAGGGTCAGAGAGAGAGGGAGACACAGGATCTGAAACAGGCTCCAGGCTCTGAGCTATTCCTCAGCACAGACCCTGATGCGGGGCTTGAACCCACAAACCGTGAGATCATGACCTGAGCCAAAGTCAGACGCTTAACCGACTGAGCCACCCAGGTGTCCCAGTAATTTTGAAATTCTTATAGAAATGGTTTATTAAGATTCTGCTCCTGAAACCAATATTACAGTATGGTAACTAACTAGACCTTATAGAAAAACTTTAAGAAAAAGTTATTTAAAAAAAAACATTTCATGCAAATGCTGTCATTAATAACAGATGTCTTTCTGGATCCGTGCTAAGTCTTCTAGAGTTTCTGCAACTTCAAAACCTCCTTTTGTAAGGCTATAAATATATATGGATCAGCTAGAACCAACTCTAACCTCTTCAGCAAAAATAGCCGCTCCTCTCCCTCAGAGCTGCAGATAATTGTGAGCTCTGACAAGGCACCAAGAGCTGTGCTGCTTAAACACAGGTGACCCTTGAAAAACAGGAGTTTGAACTGAGCAGATTCCCTTAAATGTGATTCTTTGTACAGGACTGTAAACGTATTTTCTCCTTTCGGTTTTCTTAATAACACTCTTTTCTCCAGCTCACTTTATTATAAGAATAGAGCATATAATACACACAGCAAAGAAAGCGTGTGCTAATCCACTCGCTTTGTTGTCTGTAAGGTTTCTGCTCCACAGCAGGTTATTAGTAAAGTTTTGGGGGGAGTCCAGGTATATGTGGATTTCTGACCACGCAGTGGGTCCGTGTCGCTAACCCTTGCATCATTCAAGGGGCAATTGTAGCCATTCAGTAAAAGGTTGTTTCTCTCTCACTTTCTAACATTTTTAGTTTCAGAATATTATTTTACTATAGACATATATATTAAGCTAACCTCTAACTGTATTTGCTTACCAACCTGTGTCCCCTTGCAAATAAGAAAAGTTAAGTGTGGGGCACCTGGGTGGCTAAGTCAGCTAAGCGTCCGACTTCGGATCAGGTTATGATCTCACAATTCATGGGTTCAAGCCCCACATCAGGCTCTGTGCTGACAGCTCAGAGCCTGGAGCCTGTTTCAGATTCTGTGTCTCCCTCTCTCTCTGCTCCTCCCCAACTCATGCTCTGTTTCTCTCTGCCTCAAAAATAAACAAATATAAAAAAAATTAAAAAAAAAAGAAAAGTTAAGTGCTACTATAACTGCTTAAGATCTAGGATATGCCATTTTGGTTGGACCAATCACAAACTCCACTGGAATATATATACGTAGAATTGTACTCTATCGCAATATAAATCTAGAGGAATATATGTTTATTTAAAAAGGAAACTTGTTCACCAAAAATGCCTTGCATCTCCCCACCTCCTCTGCACATGCCCTTCAAAAAAGCCACTCAATTTTTAATGGGCTTCACATTTTAGGAAAAAAGAATTGGTCAGATGTCCCCGTCTGTGAAGGGAAATTATGGATGCAATTGTACATTAGTATACTCGAATATAAATCTTGAAGATAAATCTCTCTCGATAGCACTGCATGGTTTAAAAAAAAAAAAATCTGCCTAACAAGAAATAAACACAGAAATAGAAGCCAGTCCAGATTGTTTCCTGGGCTGGCTCTGAAGCAGCAAAGTGACGAAGTAAGTGACAGAGAAGTTGGGGGTGGGTGCTGCAAAGCCATTTGTTTTTCAACAAAAATATAATCTCAGCAGCATTTTGAATGCTCAGTTCACGTTACTTGAAAACCTTGTATTCAGTTACGCTTAAAAATCTTCTATTCCTCCCTAACCAGGGTGTCATACGGCTGTGTGGCCTTGGGACAGGTCATCTAAGTGACCCGACGCTTTCTCCCAGGGCAGAGGTGGGACTGGACAGGACAGCTGTGAGGGTGAACGGAGAGAGTGTGCCCTGCAGTGCGCGTGCCAACAACAGCGGGCTTCGCTCTTTCTACTTGCCTCTTCTCTGCTATGTGAAAACCTCAAGCTCCTTACAGAAAAGGATCTTGTTGAAAAGCAACTGTCAGCACGCCTCTTACGTACTGCCTATCTAGCTCCTGGGCTGACTCTGTGGTGCCTGTTGTTAACGTGCACAAATCGGCTTGGAATACCTCTGTGTTTGAGTAATACGTGTTCCAGGACGATCTCAGGGACTCCTGACCACCGATGTCCCACATGAGAAAGTGAGTGTTCTTCACGACTATTTCTTCAACGTTGCTTCCTATGGTTGGAGACGTATGAACCACTTCGTTCATTAAGCTGTTGAAAGACACCATAAGAAATCTCTGGTAAATCCTGAGAATCTGAGGGGTGTTTTCTCCCTCCCTTTAATAGGAACCAACCTTCCTTATTTGTACAGATGACAGCATCAAAACTAGAACTTTGGAGGACAATGTGTGCAAACAAATACCTAGGCAAAGAACAACTCTTGAAGGAAGACTTTTTTCTCTCTTTTAATGGAATAAACTAAAGGCTTGATCTGGAGAGATGCGAACCCTGTGGTGTGAGTTTGTATTCCTGTGGCCAAAATCCCAGACCACCATGTTCTTGTTATCAGAGCAAAAGCAGTGCCCTTTCCCGAAAGAGCAAGTTTCTAGGTGACTGTGACATCAGCGCTTGCCAAGCAGCAACCACTGAAATAGCGGGCTCCGTTATCATTCTGAAGACTATCTACGAGAGCAAACTGAGATTTGGGTCAGCCATAAAAATTAGCTCAGGCCTATTAACCTAAACCAGAGCCTTAAAAAGATAAGGCTATAGGCAAGTGAAAATTTTAATTAAAAATTAACTGTAAATATATTTAGAATACTAATGCTCATACCACATTTATTATAATTATTAAGATACAGTAATTCATTCATTCAGTATGTATTTGCCTATAATATGCTGACACTGTTTTGGGAGAAGCTTGCAACTGTCTCTTGGGTTTTATATACATTTTTGAATCTATGTGGGAAGTTATTTCAATAACTGACAGGTTTCTGGTGTGTTTTTATTTGATGTTTAAAGGCAAAGTCACATTAAAATAGATAATGGACAATGGATCAATGTTTTAAAGTAAAACAAGTAGTTATTCTACCGTAAAACAACAAGCCACGTGGGGAGCTTTCTCGCAAAGTAGCTGAAAAACACACTGGGCACGGCTGACGTGAAGTGTTTCCGGAGAGCCGTCCACGGACATACAGAGGGTGAGGTGGGGAGAGGTGAGAGCCACACACCCGTGCACTGGATCTTACGACTGTTTGTTACAGTACTTGCGGTGTAGATCCAGTCCCACCGCTTAACACGGATCGTTTCATTAATCCCGACAGGATAAGGAGAGCTACTCTGACAAGAGGATTGATAGGCTCTTAAAACTCCCTTCCAGTATTAATGCACTTCTCTGCAAGTGGCCAGCCTTTCCTGGCTGCGAGCTGCAAAAGCAGGACTTTCAGGGGATGATCTTCATTTCTTTTGATTTGACAAGTCTGGCTAAGTTAAACAATTCACAGCTATTAGTCAAGAGAGAGGCAAGAAGCTTCCTAGAGATACTTGTCTACTTGCGTGACCCTCGGTGTGGGAAGAATTAAGTGAAATGCACTTCATCACCTCACTGTAGCACGATTATGGATGTTTTATTTATTTTGGTTTAATATTAAGCCTTTCTTGCAAAGTCGGAAAAAGACAAGTGTCTGTGAAGGCTGTACCAAACATACGGCAGTTTAGTTCACTTTTGAAACACATTGTGTGCTCGGTAGAATACAAAACCATATGTTTAAGTTTTTCCGTTATATTACAATGGTATCTTATTAATTACACAAGGTTGGCCCCGATAATGAAAATAATGAAGACTGTTTAAATAACTATACTTACAATTGGTAAAGAATGGTGGTTTTCCCTGCATTATCCAGTCCCACTATAATTACTTTGTGTTCTACAAAAAGAAAACAAACCGGAAACATTTAACACTACTGCATACTACAATTACAAGCTTTCAACACTGATTATTACTTAGCTTTCTAATGAGGATCATTCAGTGGATTCTTATTACTGGATTGTTAAAACACAGAGTCAAGAGAGCTTCACGATGTCAAGGTTACCTACGGTAGGGGAGGCAATGTAGTACGTTGGTCTCCGCCTGGCTGGCTTATAAATGAATGTGAGATGGGGGTAAGAGGGACGTATACAAGAAGCTGTGTTGGGGGAAAAACCACAAATTGTGATCCTGACAAGGCACTATGATCCATAATCAAAGTTTACAAAACTTATTTTACACACGTGCTTGTCGTCCCCGATAATCATAATAGCTTTTTTATCAAGTTATTTTTACACCTGCAAGTTTTCCCACCTACATCCACCGAGATTGTTTCTTCCCTTCATGAAGAAATCCAATTTCTAACACAAAACTGAAAAGGTTTCCTTGACACACATATTCTCTCCATCAGTTTCTCATTCTTTCCATTATCTTATATATATATATATATATTTTTAGTTTATTTGGAGACACAGATAGTGAGTGCACGCACATGTAAGAGGAGAGGGGCAGAGAGAGAAGGAGAGAGAGAATCCCAAGCAGGCTCCACACTGCAAATGTGGAGCCAGGCGTGGGGTTCGCACCCATGAACCATGCGATCGTGACCTGAGCTGAAATCAAGAGTTGGATGCTTAACCGACTGAGCCACCCAGGTGCCCCTCCTTCCATTAACTTAAAGATAAAAACGCAATTACTTTGTCCTCAATGCTTTTTCAATCTGGATTTTACAACTCTTTTGAGCAGGTACGGTTTCTGCTCTCCATGCAACAAAAACCTCTGGAGTCTTCTCCCTCTGGGGCCATGCACAGAACAGTCACTTGTTTCCCAGACAGATTTTAAGGCCCACCTAATTATTCTGTTAAGTGGTACACACTCTGAAACCTCCCTTGAGCACAGAGAAGACACTTTAGAATCATCTTCTCTAGATTTTAACCTTTACGGAACACATTAAAGATAGCTCTCTTCCCCAGGGCGGAAATGCTCAAAAGGCTACCAGTGAACCTTCATAAGAACCACAACACAATGGATTTATTTGTAGCCAACGATCTGCCATATTTCCTATCATAACCCTGCTGCCCTTGTTAACCTTCGTAATATGAAAATTCGGATTATACATGTAATCAGACATCCGCTCGTATTCCTACTCTAAAGCGTCAATACTCAGTCAAAAACAGAGGCCACTATTCACAGACAAGTTCTTAGGTGACAAATGAGGTGTCTTTATGCATCTCTAACAACCCCAACACTGTCGGTACTGCCGTTAACAGCGCAGGACAAAGGACAGGTTTCTCTCCGAGGGCTTTTTTCCCCTACGGCAGAAGCTGCTTTGTAAACCGCGAAACAGAACAAAACTTGTTGGCTTATTATAACTCACTAGAATTCTCCTTTCTGGACTTTTTGGGTGCATATCCCCTCATTTCTAAAGGAGCCAATCTTTATTTTCCTCCCTTTACAGGACAAGAGTGAAAACCCTCTTCCAGTTGAGGGACAAGCACTCTAAATTTGGGGGAACATGGGGCGCCTGGGGGGGCTCAGTCAGTTGAGCGTCTGACTTCGGCTCAGGTCACGATCTCACGGTTGGTGGGTTCGAGCCCCGCGTTGGGCTCTGTGCTGACAGCTCAGAGCCCACAGAGCCTGGAGCCTGCTTTGGATTCTGTATCTCCTCCCTCTGCCTCTGACCCTCCCCTGCTCACACTCTCTCTCTCTCTCAGAAAAAAATAAAACATTAAAAAAATTACTAAATTTGGGGGAACAGCTGGAAACCACTGGCCCAGCATCTGGAGACCAGGGGGTCCCTGCAGGAGTGAGAAGGAAGCCATTAGTCTGGAAGTAAGCCAAACTCGTGCGCAGACACTGCTGCTGGGAAAGGAAAAGGTAAGGTAGCAGCACCACACGGCTCACTGTTGAGGCCACTGAAGTGAACCACCAACACCCAGGGCCATTTTCAAACAGCCCTGCCCCTCGCTTCACATTTTGTATGATGATGGTGATCAGAGTATTGAAGGCCTGTGATAGCAAAACTCATAATAAACAAGGCATCTTTTTTAAAGTTTATTTAAGTAAGAGAAAGAGGGAGGGAGGGAGAGAGCGTGAGGGGACAAGCAGAGAGAGAGACTCCCAAGCATGAACTGTGAGATCATAACCTGAGCTGAAATCAAGAGTCTTAACTGACTGAGCCACCCAGGCGCCCTTATAATGTATCATTTTCAAAAACTGGTCCTCAATTTGAACTAAGTCAGGGGTGACAAACTCTGAAGGCCAAAAGAACGTGAGTTTCATTACAATGAGATTAATTTCAGGTCTTTTTCAGATTCCTCAGTGATAGGGAATTCTAGCAATTAAGACAAAACAATTTCACCTCGGTCTTATAATAAAGGTATTATATCAATCCTTCAGTTAAACTGAGGCCTATCTTCTGATATTATCATCTACAACCTGATATATTCTAATAAATCATCATCAACAGAAAAGAGGGTTTTTTTGAGTATGAAATAACAAAAATAAATAAAAGCATGAAATAACACAGTGTGTTATATTTTACTTTTTAAAAATTTTTAATGCTTATTTTTGAGAGAGAGAGAGAAAGAGAGAGACAGAGTGCGAGCAGGAGAGGTGCAGAGAGTGAGTGAGAGAGAGAGAGAGAGAGAGAGAGAAACAGAATCTGGAGCAGGCTTGAGACCCTGAGCTGTCAGCACAGAGACAGAAGCAGGACTCAAACCCATGAATGGTGAGATCATGACTTGAGCCAAAGTTGGACACTAAACTGACTGAGCCACCCAGGTGCCCCAAAAATGTATTTTATTTATTTTTTAATGTTTATTTTTGAGAAAGTGAGTGAAAGCAGGGGAGGGGTAGAGAGAGAGGGAGACAGAGGATTGGTAGCGGGCTCTGGGCTGACTGACTGCACAGAGCCTGATGTGGGGCTCAAACCCACGAACCATGAGATATGACCTGAGCCTAAGTCAGATGCACAGCCCACTGAGCCAGCCACCCAGGAGCCCCAACAGAGTGTATTTTAAATCTTTTCTTTGAAAAGGCATCTCTCGAACATCATCTGTACAAAAAGAGGGAAATCAAGTTCAAAGGCCATTTACTAAAAAGCCAAGTACAAAATAAAAGCTGTTTGTACTCCATGGCATAACTGTAATTCTTCCTTCTGTCTTCAAAGGCCTCCATTGTACTTTGCTGCCACTTGAGTATGCCAGTGACCAAGGACTTGAGTTCACCGATGCCAGTTAGTCAAATTTTTATGTATTCAAGAAAAACACAGACAATGACACATACCTTTACTGTAAGGAGAAAAGGAAATCAAATTAGTATGTTGCTCTCAATGTCCACAAGTCATGTCTGATGAATAAAAGATAAATCATGTAGTGGCATCTGATACCACTTGATGTTACAAAGCACATGACTTAAGGTACTTGTTCTGTACTGCTTCTCAGTTGTGGGTAATCAACAGGACACATACCGACCTTATGTACAGAAACATAAAAATATCACCTCAATTATATAATGCTTAGTGATTTCCTGTAGTCATGATAAAATAGTTTCCTTTACCTGTCACAGTTAACTAAAGCAGATATAAAAAAGATGCATGTAAGTTTGTACTATGTCACCGGACATTTTTTATTGTTTATCTAATAGATTAAAAAAAACCTTTCAAAATACATCATTATAGTTCAATTCAATCTCAGTCAGGTGGGGAAAAAACCTATCTCCTAAAGGTCAGATTTTGAGTGGCTGCCCATCGGATGAACATCAGACATTTAACATCACTTTTACTTATGGAGCCAGCAGTGGCGATTTCTGACTCCCTAGAACTGAAATATTTACAGCTGTGAGAAAACCGCACAACTCTATGCTTTTATAATTTCAACTGATCCTCAACTTGGATATGTAAGCTGTATATTCTTCAACTCCTCTCCATGAAAATGAAGTATTTAGTTGATAGACTGAGACACAGTCAATTCTCATTTAACCTTAAAGAGGGAAGACTATGAACATGGACAATACTAAATTCTTAAGAATGATTTTTGCAAATGAAGTTATCAAAGTTTACCTTCTTTATTGTTTTTCAGTAGCGTTATTAAATTCAATATACTGCCAGAGTTAGGAGCTGCCCATGTTTGGGGCCAGAAATGTGTACGTTGGGGACAGAGTATGTACATACAACTTACAAACTTTCACGGACAGCCAAATAAGTCTGGGTTAAAACACGACCCTAAGTATCAGAGTTAACAAGGCATCCAAATGTCATGATCTCACAGTTCGTGTGTTCGAGTCCCACATGGGGCTCTGTACTGACAGCTCAGAGCCTGGAGCCTGTTTCAGATTCTGTGACTCCCTCTCTCTCTGCCCCTCCCTCCCTCATGCTGTGTCTCTCTCTCTCAAAGTAAATAAACATTAAAAAAAAGAAAAAAGAAAAGAAAAAAAAGAAATCTCTTCCTGGACACCAGGCTGTACCTCTTCCCAGAACAGAGGTCTGAGTGGAGAGCATTTCCAGTTCTACTTAGGAATCCATGCCTGTCCAGGGTCAACACAAAGCATGTTTATTTATACTAAATGAAAGTCCAGTTGAACAGCTTTTGTTTAACTTTCATCAAGTGTTTGCACAAAAGTTTCTCTGCACTCTTGGCTATAGTGTTTGCTCTCTTGGATCTCCTTAAAAGCTGGCTCCTACTATGCTGTAAGCAGGGCATACAGACATAAAGTCTATACAGAATGAGGCTTCAAAACAAAAGTATTAAGAGCACTTGCTTCGGGGCGCCTGGGTGGCTCAGTCGGTTAAGCGTCCGACTTCGGCTCAGGTCATGATCTCAGGGTTCGTGGGTTCGAGCCCTGCATTGGGCTCTGTGCTGACAGCTGGCTCAGAGCCTGGAGACTGTTGTCTCCCTCTCTCTCCAACCCTCCACTGCTCACGCTCTCTCTCAGAAATAAATAGAAAACATTAAAAATTTTTTTAAAAAAGCACTTACACAGTAAAAACACAGATAAAAGATGGCTTAAGAGAAAAAGGATGGAAAAAGAAATTTCAAAAAACAAGTGGAAGAAATATCAAAGAAATGTGTGTGCTAAGATGATCGACTTTTATTTTTAAAATATAAGAAAGCCCCGAAGATGTCACAAAATGGGGATCACTACCTTCTAGACATATTGCCTGCACCAACACCATCACAGAACAAGAGCCTCCCGGTGAACAGAGTATGTAAATAACTTCGCAAGGAAACAAGTAAAAATGTCCTATGGCAAATCTGGTGATTCAGCAAATTTGGGGATTTGCATACACAGAAAGGGAGTCTAAATTGCTGCAAGGGGTAGGTGTTAAGAAGTCAGAAGACAGGAAGTCAGTCTGAGACCTGAAGGCCTGCACGACAATGTTGAGCACCCAAGGAAGTCTGGCTCTTGAAAAGAAAAAAAGGAAAAGCCATAAAAACAACTAACTCTGTCTTATACTGGTTATCGAATCATAAAACATTACAGCTTGGAAGAGACTGCAGAATTTCAGATCTATTCCTTCTCTCCCACCTCTTCACCTACAAATGTGCCACCTATAAAGGCATTTCTGAGGAACCAAGGTCTCCAAGAACACTTATTGACCTGGGCCGTCTTGCTTATGTTCTAGATAAGAAATTAATGTCCTATGTATTTAAGTAATGTGTTCTAGTAAACAATGGTAAGAGCCACCATTTGTTTTTCCGCTCTTTTTGCTAGAAAGTATTAAGTCCCCTTCCAAATTCTTCAGTCTCTCCCACTCCCCCACAGTATCCATATTCCTGGATTGTCTACATTTTGTTAAGAGCAGCTACATAAATCTGATGAGTCAACGATTCAACATTTATTGAGTTCCTTTTATGCCTGACTGTAACATTTGTGATTGAGACTAACAAGGCAAGCTCTCTACCCTCCAAAATCTTAAAGGCAGGTATGTAAATAAACACTTACAATACACCATCATTAGTACAAAGCAAAAGATACAGAAGTATATGATAATATTCCCAAGGATAACTGAGATCTAAAAAAAAAATTTTTTTTAACTTTTTAAAAAATTTATTTCTGAGAGAGAGAGAGAGAGAGAGAGAGAGCATGAGCAGGAGAGGGCAGAGACAGAGGGAGACACAGAATCTGAAACAGGCTCCAGGCTCTGAGCTGTCAGCACAGAACCCGACGTGGGGCTCGAACCCACGAACCGTGAGATCGTGATCTGAGCCAAAGTTGGATGCTCAACCGACTGAGCCACCCATGCGCCCCAAGGATAACTGAGATCTAGAATCCAACTCTCAGCTGAGGAAATAAATGTCAATAGTAAAAAGGACTATTACAGAGTGCCAGTATGACTGTTTGATGGGCACTGTGTTAGTTAATCCTCACAATCATTCCATGAGAAAGTGGTGGTACTCCTCATTTTACTGATGAGGAAACTGAGTCTTAGGTTAAATAACGTGCTGGGAAGTCTGGCCAATGATCTCCCAGTGTGATGCCTCCCCATCCTTACGATACAACTGAATCTTAAAATCATACAATAATAAATAGGAAGAGCTTACTGGATAGAAGAAAAACACTCTTCTGGTAGATAAGGGGATTAAATACAGGTAAGAAGGCAAGAAATCAGAGTCTGACAGGTAGCACACACTAAGGTCAGAGACCACAGTGAAGTGCCTAAGACCAAAGATTCGAACTCGCCAAACAAAGGCCATGATAAGAAAGGCGTCCACAAGGAAACATTGAAATTGATTTCAACTCCTGCAGTTCTCTAGAGAATTCAAATGTTGCCTGGTGGAAGGTTACAAGCTAGAAGGCAAATTTTTTTTTAATGGTTTTATTTTATTTTTAGGAGAGAGCGAGCCAGCGAGCAGGAGAGGGGCACAGAGGATCTGAAGCAGGCTTTACCTGCACAGCAGAGAGGCCAAAGTGGGGCTCGAATTCACAACCCCAACGGGGAGATCACGACCTGGGCTGAAGTCGATGTTTAACCGACTGAGGCACCCAGGCGCCCCAGGGAAGGCAAATGTTAAGGGGTAGAGATAATACATGGTTTTCAAACTTGTGGGACCATGACCACAGTTAAACATATTTTGCATTATGACCCAGGATACACACAACTGAAACAAAAGTTTCACAAAATGGTACCTTTACTGAGATACACTGTGATGGTTTCTGTTTTAGAATGTTCATTCCTTTATTCATTTTCCTTTTTTAAGTACGCTCCATGCCCAAGGTGGGGCTTGAACTCATGACCCTGGGATCAAGAGTTGGATGCTCTACTGACTGAGCCAGCCAGATGACCCTGTTCATTTCTTTTTTAAATGCTGATCCTCAGTAAATGGACTCTGTCACTTACTAATGGGTTATATTGGGCAATGTGGGGAAAAACTGGATTTGAGAATCACAAGTGAACTGGGTGAGTACAACGTTAAACCACCACCATAACCTAAAAAACATTTTATGGAGTACTGCACACAATTGCGGATTATTTTTTTCAAGCACAAATGGTACATGCACCAAGGAGATCGTTTGGACAGACTATAAAAAAGCCTCAATAAGTGTGATAAAAACTGGAAACCTTACAGAGTATATTTCTGACAATGGAATTAAGTTAGGAACCAGCAATGAGCTATTTAGAAAAACAAATATTTGAAAACTTATAAATAATCCAAAGGTCAAGGAAATCACAAACAAAAAAATTAAAACATTTCAAACTGAATGACGTTAACAGCATATTAAAAGTTGTGGAATGAAGCTAACACAGTTCTTAGGAAAGACACTTATGGCTTTAAAATGTTATATATACGGGGAGCCAGGGTGGCTTAGTCGGTTGAACATCTGACTCTTGATCTTTGCTCAGGTCATGATCTCACAGTTTGTGAGTTCACGTCCTTATTGGGCTCTGTAATAACCATGCGGAGCCTACTTGAGAATCTCTCTCTCCCTCTCTCTTCCCCTTTCCTATTTGTGCTCTCTCTCAAAGTAAATAAATGAACTTAAAAAAAAGTTACAAGGGAGCCTGGGTGGCTCAGGTCATGATCTCACAATTCGTGGGTTTGAGCCCCACATCGGGCTCTGTGCTGACAGCTAGCGCAGAGCCTGGAGCCTGCTTCAGATTCTGGGTCTCCCTCTCTCTCTGACGCTCCCCTGCTCATGTTGTCTCTCTCTCGCTTTCAGAAATACATAAAACATTAAAAAAAAAAAAAGCTACACGTGAATGGAAGAAGAGGCAAGAACAATGACACACACCCCATCCTTATGAAGATGGGGTGGGGGGGTACAGAGTAAACCCAAAGTAAGTAGATGAAAGGAAGGAAGGAGTAGGAATTAGTAAAATAGAAAACAGAAAACAAGAGAGAAAATTACAATCTTTTAAAAGATTAACAAACATGTTGGACGACTGACACTATCAGACTACAAAATTCACTGTGAAGTAGTCCAATAATCAAGATGGTGTAGTGTGGCATTGGGATGGGCGTCTAGATCAGTGCAAGAGGGATGGCCAGAGAAAAGACTCCCAGTCTTTCGACAAACGCTCTAAAGCAATCTACTGGGAAAGCAAAGTCTTCCAGTCAATTAAGCTGGAACAAGCAGATATCCACGTAAAAATAATGAGTTCCAATCCCCTATACTCACATCATAACTGCCAAGTAATCTGAGAGGGCTCACAGACCGAAGCCAAAAAGCCAACGCGTGTAGGTGAAAGGAACAGGTCACAGAAAGCAACAATCGTTTAAAAAAAAAAAAAAAGTTGGAAAAAAAATCAGGCTTCACCAAAATTTAAAATTTCCATTTAGCCAAAAATCCCATTAAGAAAATGAATAAGGAAGCCACAAACTGGAGTAAAATATTCACAAACATATATTGATAAAGGTCTCAATTCCTGGAGATATTAATAATTATATATAATTTTTTAGAGAAAACAACGTAACGGGAAAAGGATTTGAACGTTCCACAAAAGAAAACCAAATGTTTGGTGAGCACATGAAAAAGGTGCGTTAATACCCAAAAGTTATCAGAAAAATGCAAATTAAAACCAAAATGACGTATCACTATTCATCTAACAGAAATAACTAAAATTAAAAAGACTGCTGACATCAAATGTTGGTAAAGAAGAGTTGAAGTCTCAAACGCTGCTGGTGAGAGTATAAAAATGGTTTAACACTTTGGAAAACAATCTAATACAAAACTAATCGTATATCTACTCTATGACTTAACAACGGCACTTCTAGGGGAGCCTGGGTGGCTCAGTCAGTTAAGCATTGAACTCTTGACTTCAGCTCAGGTCATGATTTCAGGGTTCAAGAGTTTAAGCCCTACTTCGGGTTAAGCCCTGATAGTACTGAGCGTGTTTGGGATTCCCTCTCTCTGCCCCTCCCCTGCTCATGCTTGCGCTCTCTCTCTCTCAAAATAAATAAACTTTGGGGGAGCCTGGGTGGTCAGTAGTTTAAGCGTCCAACTTTGGCTCAGTCAAGATCCTGCAGTTTGTGAGTTTGAGCCCTGCATTGGGCCCTGTGCTGACAGCTTGGAGACTGAGCCGGGAGCCTGCTTCAGATTCTGTGTCTCCTTCTCTCTCTCTGCCCCTCCCCCGCTCATGCTCTGTCCCTCAAAATAATAAATGAACATTAAAAAAATTTAAGAGCAATTAAAAAATAACATTTAACAAATAAAAGGTTTTTATATATTAAAAATATAGCAGAATCAAAATTTTCAATAGGAAGACTGGAAGACAAAGGAAATATTCCAGAAAATAGAACTGAAAAAAAAAAGACAGTAAAATGGGAAAGAATACTTGACATCAAGTAGTACAATATGACCAATATTTCCAAAAAAGTAGAGGAAAGAAATCCTAAGAGGAAAAAAAATTCTTACAACTATAAATGTCCAATTTTATGTAAAAAGGTCCAGAGCTGGGGCGCCTGGGTGGCTCAGTCGGTTGAGCATCCGACTTCAGCTCAGGTCATGATCTCAGGTTTCTGGGTTCGAGCCCCATGTCAGGCTCTGTGCTGGAGCCTGTTACAGATTCTGTATCTCTCTCTCTCTCTGACCCTCCCCTGCTCATGCTGTCTCTCTCTCTCTCTCTCAGAAATAAATAACACATTAAAAAAAATTAAAAATAAATAAATAAAAAGGTCCAGAGCTTAGCACAGTGAACCAAAAAAGACATGTAACAAGGCACGTGCATTTCAAATTTAAAAATATCAGGGATGGGGTGCTTGGGTGGCTCAGTCAGTTAAGTGTCTGTCGGACTCTTGATTTCAGCTCAGGTCATAATTTAACAGTTGATGGATTCGAGTCCTCTGTCCACCTCCATGCTCATAGCACGGAGCCTGCTTGGGATTCTCTCTCCCCCCTCTCACTGCCCCTCCTCTCGCTCTCAAAATGAGTACATAAACTTAAAAAAATAAAATAAAATAAAAATGCCAGGGAGAGTCAGAAAACTCTGAAATCTACTAGAAAGACAAAGATTAAAACAGCAGAGGAAGAACGATACTTATCTTCCCAACAACTCTAGAAGCTAAGGACAATGACAATACCTTCAAATACCTTCTGAAAGAGAGGTGTTCCAACTCAGAAGTTTATATTCGGCCCAATTATAAATCAAAAATGAGGATAAATATATTTTCAGGACAGACTTAATACATTTTCAGGCATTTGCAATTGTAAAAAAAAAAAAAAAAAAAAAAACTACTTTGGNAGGGTAAAGCAAGAAAGATATGAGTTCTAGCGAAAGAGAAAAGCAAAGGAAATTCCTGGGATGACTCTAAAGACGAATCCAGCACAGCTGCGTAGCAGGCAGCGTGAAGCAAGTGCAGTTTGGAGCAGGAGGGAGTTCGGAGGGAGGTGCGACCAAAGATCGATCATGCGACTGAGTGTAATATAGGGGAACCTGTATGGGAAATTCTGGGATAAAATGAAAGGGCTTAGTCAAATATGCAAAGAAAACAAAGGCAATGGGATGTTGTAATTATTTACTCTAGGGGAAAAAAGTTATAGGAAAAAGGGAAACATAATTAGAGCACACTGTGGCTGGGGTAGGGGACGAGGAAATTTTACAATCACTGAAAATGAAAAGACGGTGTGTATCAAACCAACACAGTTATTGGGATGATAAGGGAAAAGGGCCTAAGAGCTCTCTCTTCTCCCATAATAAGACAACTGATTCATTCGTCGGACACTAATACCATCTATGTCCATCACATCTCAAAGGACAATTGATAATGTTTAAAATTACCACAGAGGCATACCATTCAAAAATACGGAAGTATGTGCCAGAACAGATACAAACACAAGTTTGTAAAGATGATCCGATTTGAAAGTACTCCCTTCGTCGATAACCGCATCCCAATTAAGCAATACAAATTGCCGAAACCGTGTACTTTGTCAGTTTCACTTAGACAAACATGCTTTGGCACATTTATTCCCAGAAAGGTATCAAATTTAAGATTAGAAGCTTTGTGCTGTAAAATGCTACGGAAAAAAAAAAAGATGGGAGGCAAATATTGTTTAAAAAAAAAAAAAGGAAAAAAAAGACGGGAAAGGAGTCCTTAAAGTAACATATGTAGTTCTCAACTCTGGCTGCAAATCTGAATCACCTAGACACTGACGCCCTGGTCACCCTGCCCCATTCTGATCTAACTGGTCTGAGGCAGGGCCTTGGGCTTATTATTCTAATATGCAACCAAGATCGAGTCATCTGAGTATCTCTGGATGAACTGTATTACAGTGGTGAAAATGGAAAATGCTGAGGTTGTCAGTTAATGCTGTCGATACAGAAAGTAAAAAAAAACAGAGACTAAAGTATCGGTCTCCTCACATTATTCCCCGTTTAAAAAATAACAGCGAGTAAACTCTTCAACGGTCCCCGTGGCTTGCTCTGTAGTTTGATGCCTTAGTTGGTGGACACACAACGCCCTCTGCAATCTGGTTCTTAGGGGCTACCTCTCCAACCTCATCCCCTCTAACTCCCCCACAGGCAAATGGAGACACCGCCAAACTAAACTATTTTCAGCTTCCTTCAATGTACCAAAGTATTCGATCACTCTCCCATTTGCATATTATTAGCCCTTCAGCCTAGAATAATATGGCCCTTCTACTCCCTCTAATCACTGTAAGCTCCTACTGACATTAAAGTACAAGTATACCTTTCCCTGTAGTCTTCCAGGAACCACTAGAGAAAAATTAATCACTTCTTGGCAATCACAGCCACGCTTCTATACATGTCTGTTCAAAAATTTACCACACTGCACTTCCCCCCCTTCCCCCCTAGGTCTCATTTACTGACCTTTGAGTACTTTGAGAACAAGTAACTATGTTACCTTTTCTGTTTGTTTTTCATCTTTGTATCTGCTATGCCTAACTGAAGGCTGGCCTATGGCCCATGACTAGATGTCAGCTGCATGAATGAATGATAAAATGACAGGATAACCACTAGCTCTAAATGTTCAACAGCAAAGTTAAAGGAAAAGAAAAATTCTAAATAGTAATGGGGATTGAGGAGGCCTGATAAAGTTTGTGACTTTAAGCAGCTGATGAACGTTTTTCTTCATCTCTTAAATCTTCCCCCTAAGTCCTCCATTCCCTTCTAGTTTGATTATGGAAGGTTCAATAAATCAATTATTAATTAAACAGTAAAAACAAAACAGTGGAGAAGAAGAATAGGATGGGTTATACAAGGAGAAACCAAGACTTTGGTAACGTTTTGTTCCTTAAACTATGGGGAAAGGTAGGCAGGGGAGAACTGTGTTGATCTTTACAGTTTTTACCAGGTCTTAGAATGCAGCTTTACATTTACATCTAGTAGTGATTTCAAGTAACAAGGACTGGAAAATATAAACTTCTGGGGAAAAAAATCACATATTAAATGTATAGACTGTATCCTTAGTTAAAGGCTGAGCACTATGAAAGCACCAGAGATGTGACACCTGTGGTAATTGCAAATATACACATAATTGCATATACACACATAAGCACATGTGTATACACATACATATTTATTTACTTATAACTTTAGAAAAGACTACTTTAGCGTTCTCGGCTATGGAACAAGTGAACTAAAGTCATGTCATTCTCTTCCCGAGTTCTCAAATCCAGGGAAAAAAACCCATATTAAGCAGTAACAATTGGTAATCATTAAAAAACACTGGGTTTTTATTACGTCTGGGTATTAAATAGAAAACGATCCAACTTGACAATAAACTATGAAAGAAAAAAATAAAAAAAATAAATAGAAAACGAAACTGAATTGCAATAGTAGTTTCAATTACTAAGGAAAGCATTCTGTTCAGAGAAAGGCTAAAACTTCACCTATGGTCAGCCTCCCCCCACCTCCCACTTTTTCTTTTTTTTTGGGGGGGGGGCGGGTTTTTTTTTTCTCTCTTCAGAAGACATCACCTCTCATCCTTTCTGACTCAGAACAGGTTTTACAACTCCTTGGCCCTTTGGACTTCCAACTTCCAAATGTCTCATCACCTGTCCCAGGCTAATTGCGGCCACGTAATCTCCTGCACAGAACCAGAAGCATTTCGTTCTCTAATAGCTAAGAAAGGAATAAAGGGTTCGGGATGCTGGGTTCCAGAAACCCGTGTATCTCACAAGGCAACTCATTCCCGAGGGCGAGCGGGCCGGCGACCCGAGACAGAACGGGAAGGCACACAGGCTTACAGACCTGGGCGGTAAACAAAGCAGCGCCAGTAACAATAACTAAAAATTAAAAAAAAAAAAAGTTGATAGGTTTCTGGGCGCACATTTGCGAGGCAAGACGCAGGATGCTTCACCAGAGACGGAAAAGGCCTGCAAAATGCCTCCAGGTATCACTAGGTCCTTCTCGATCGGCTTCGCTCCAATCCCCAAATTCTTAGTCTGGACTCCGGGATCCCAAACGCCGCCTCTTTCCACTCCTCGTTTCTCCCACACGTCCCGTCTCCGCTGCACTTTCTCCCAGGCTAAAATCCCGAGCTTCTACCCGCCCCCTCGAGCAAATCACTTCTCTGCGTCTCCGAAGGTGAGGGTCCGCCGACAGCCCTGCCTCCGGCGCTCCCCCAGGGCGGCCAGACCCTCCTCCTCGGAGGCGAGCCTCGGCGCAGCTCCATCCTTCTCACCTTGGTTGCAGAAGAGGCTCCACAGTTTAGCGAAGATCAGCCCCATCACGAGCACCCGGGCGGGCCGCGGGGTCCCTCAGCAGCAGGTGCCGCTGCGCCGGGCCCCCCACCACGGCGCTGGCTGTAGCGAC
>NW_027531522.1:7542171-7604418 GCF_008692635.1 Crocuta crocuta
AGGACGGGGCCGGACGTCGGCGCGCTTACGTTTCCACACGCTTTCGACGTGGCGTTTCCTTCGGTCTCACTTCCGGGGGGCGGGCTCCGAACTGCCCGCGGAGTCAGCGCTTGGGTGCGTGGGAGTCGGGAGTTTCCCCAGGTGAGCGCTCGGGCGGGTCGCGTTCCGGGTCTCGCGTCTCTGCTGTTGGGCAAGCGCGCGTCCCCGCGTCTAAATCCAGAGACGGCTGCAGTTCCTCTGCCGTTTGTTGCCCTGTGACTGCCCAGAAATCGAGAGTGTTCCTTTCGCAACGGTCATCCTGGGCAGGCAGGCAAGGCTGGGTTCTACCGCGATTCTGAATTCGAAATAGAATTGCTGGGGAGACGATCCATGGAATGCCGGTAGCCAGAAAGTTCGGTTGTGTGATTGACTTAAAGTTGCCTCGTGCCACGCGTTCGGAATTTTTCGTGGAGCCCAAACCCACGAAATGAAAAAGTAAAAACAAAACAAAACAAAAAAAACAATACCCCACGACTTTTCTGAAGCAATTACTGGAAATTACTTCCTCCGATGGAAATGGAATCCCAGTCATCTCTTCCGTTCAATAAAATAGAGGCAAAAGCTCCAAGTGATGTGCCTAGAGCCAAGAAACTGAAATTTCAAGGAAACGGTTGAACTAGGAATTTTTTTCAAATATGTAGATTATGAACTTAATAATTGGAAGAACTGTTTGCCGCTGGAATGGAGTTCAATTTATTTCTTGGCTAACGTTTTAAGTCAAAAAGCCAATTCTCTACGTGATTCACCTCACTTTCTATTTTTGTTTTTTAATTTCAGTTTAGTGCCACAATGTTACATTGCTGTCAAGTGTACAACATAGTGAGTCAACGCTATGCTCACCACAAGTAACTACCATCTGTCACTGCAGTGTACCCTATTACACCATTCCACCTTCTTTTCCTGGTTAAGTTCCAACAAATTTAAAATCTTAACAGCCTGGCATGAAACCAAATTCCCCTGAAATCAGTAAAGGAAAGAACTTAATTGAAAAGGCTATGGGCTTCCATCACGTGGTAGATTTTAACCCAGGGAGCAAAGCCTTTTAACAGGCCAAACTTTCCTTACCTGTAGGAAGAGAAATGAAATGTATGACTTAAGAAATTCTCCCAGTGTTATGATTCAAAGATCCTTTAAGACTTTCATATGGGATAATCTGCTCCAACTGTCTCCTATTAAAGACAAGTTATAACGTCCCTTAGAGAGGAAAAGGTATCCACAGAGCCTATGTAAATTAGTTTATCTGTCAGGATCACGAATTTGCTTCAATGTAAAGAATCTTGTGTTTGTGTGAACAGAGGTTTAAAGGGATATGTGTAATCATAGTTTCATCATTTTAAAAAAAACCTTTAGATTCTGTAACTTAGTTTCTTCAAATGTTAAACATACATATGTAAACTACATTCCATTATTTTCTAGCTTTTAGATGTCTAATAAATAGTTTCTGAAATAAAGCAGGTTTTTTTTTGCAGAGCTTCGATGCAAAAAAATGTACTTGTTTCTTTTTTTTTTTTTTTTAATGTTTTCTTTATTTCTAGGAGAGAGAGAGAGAGACAGCATGAGCAGGGGAGGGTCAGAGAGAGAGGGAGTCACAGATTGAAACAGGCTCCAGGCTCTGAGCCGGCAGTCAGCACAGAGCCCGACGCGGGGCTCAAACCCACGAACCGCGAGATCATGACCTAAGCGAAAGTCGGACACTTAACCGACTAAGCCACCCAGGCGCCCCAAAATGTACTTGTTTCTTAAATATCTTTAGGATTTTAATGATTTTTATCATTAAATATTTTAATGATACTTTAGAAAGTAAATTTGAAGTAATTTTTTTTTCACTTTTAATTAAGTGGTGGATGGCTATAGTTGAGCAGGGCTGTTGATATTTATATTGGTTCTACTCTTTCAAAATGTTTGAAACTTTTTTTTTAGAGTGATCTCTACACCCAGTGTGGAGCTCGAACTCACAACCCCAACACCAAGAGTCACACGCTCAATCAGCTGAGCCAGCCAGGTGCCCCAAAATGTCTGAAACTTTTAAGTTACAGAACTGTTCTAATTTTTATCATCTTCTCTACACTTTAGCAGACAACAGGACTGTTGAAATATTTTTAGAATATTCTTTCACATTAGAAAGTGTTGGGGCGCCTGGGTGGCTTAGTCGGTTAAGCGTCCGACTTTTGCTTAGGTTATGATCTCGCGGTTCATGGGTTCGAGCCCCGTGTCGGGCTCTGTGCTGACTGCCAGCTCAGAGCCTGGAGCCTGTTTCAGATTCTGTGCCTCCCTCTCTCTCTGACCCTCCCCTGCTCAGGCTGTTTCTCTCTCCTAGAAATAAATAAAACAAAAAAATTTTTTAAAAAAAGTGTTATTTGCAGATTTAGGAATTTGAAATTTTTATTAACTGTGAGAAAAAACTAGTCACAACTGAAAAACGAATATAATTGATTAACAAAATGTGGTTATGCATTATGTAAACAGAAATCATGCTGGCATACCAGAATTATCTTTTACAAAATATACAATTTAGTTGATATTGTATATTTGTATTATATATGATGGTAGGAATACTTGTGAATAATTTAATCAACCTAGAGAAATTTGAATAATACACTTTTTAAATATAGTACTTAAAAAACAGAACTCCTTTGTTAAGTTTTTTCTGGAAACGTTCCTTTAAAAGCTGTTTAAAAACTAATTTCAGTGTAGCCCTTCATCCAAAGAAGGTCTCACTCTTCTATGAAATGTTACTATTTGACTATATTTTGAACTCATGAAATAAGAAAAAAAAGTCATGAAAAAAGGAACGTGATAATATGGTCATTAGGATTATAACTTACTTTCTGAAGTGTTAATTGGAAGTAACTTCCTTTAATTAATACCGAATGCCAGTAATATTTCTCTCCAGTTCACTAAATTTTAAGAAAAAGATAAAAGTACTATACATAAAGCAAATCAAAGACATGAAAATTTCAAGAAAAAAATGAAACATTGAACCACTAGGGAATTAAAAACAACCAACTGTAGCTACTGTTCCTCAGAAGGAACTAATTATAAACCAACTTTAGATAATACTTAGCAGAATTGGCTACAGCAGGAATTGAATTCAATTTATTACCATTAACCAAGATAAACTGTATGCATGGCTTGAACCAAGAATCCAGGACAGCATGTTTGGCTTAAGAATGAAACTTTTCAAAACCAAACAACTCTCCTCCATAATTGAGATTATATCCACTTTGACTTTAGCCTCCAGTTGAGTTGATAGTGACAGATTCCCTGCCTTTCTAGACTTTTTTTTCCTAATCCCCTCATGCCCTTCTTCATGGAATTGAATCTTTTGGAATATGTTTGGTTTTTGGTAAGGTTAAGCTTTGGAACACCACGAACTAAGACTTAAGATTTTAAGATTGTACCTAAGATTACTTTGCTCCCCCACATTGGGGCCATATCATCCCACTGGGAAAATGCAACCTAAATGACCCTTACATGGGTATATTCCTGTAAGGCTCTTCCTTTTCTTAGACATATGTATGCACTATGCCAACTTCAGATTTGTCATATGCTTTCTTTGGACCCAACCTGAGAACACTAAGAGGAGTTTTCATCAACATAACTGTGACTACAATACTGTCTAAACAAGGATAGTGTAAAAGTCCTCAGCACTATTCACGTGTGTTTGACTAGTGAACTGATTTCCAGCAAATACATGCTTTATCAGTTTTCATTCTCTAGTTCACATAGATGCCTGTCCATTCACCTAGTCAATCAACATTTAAGTGCCTATTACATGTTCAGGCAGTGGGTACGGAGTGGGGAGATGGAAGTCTACCCTCGCTGAGTTTACAAATCTAGTCCAACTCGGTCCTTCCTCTTCCTCATCTCCTAAATACAGACTCCAACCATTATTGGCCCTAGGGTGGTAATGTTGAGGCTGCAAAAATTCCTCTGGCAATGCCTGATGGAGACATTTTTTCTAATCACTTTTAGATGATTTAGCCATGGGGAAAATCCCATGAACTTACTGAAGAAGTACACCATGGTGAGAAGAGTTGGTATTCGTTTTAGGTGACAGGTGTTTGTGATCTTTATCCTGACTTCTCGCTAACTGTGAGGCTGCAAAGTTCTTTCTGCTCTGGGAGCCTTGTTTTTCTCCTCCGTGAAAGAGAACGAAAACCACATTACAAGATTGTGTGGCATATGGCCGTAAGTTAAAACATTTTGTACAGAACCTGGTATGTTTATCCCAGAAAGTAATCATTAAGCTTTTTAAACATCCCTGTGTGAGACTTAAAGAGAAAAGGACTTTAGAAAAAAACCTTGTCCTATACTTAAGTATAAATGGCCACGGTGAGCTGCAAAAACAAAAATCTAAGCCAAGGAGGGGCACCTGGGTGGCTCAGTCAGTTAAGCATCCGACTTCAGCTCAGGTCATGATCTCTGGTCCGTGAGTTCGAGGCCTGCATCGGGCTCTGTGCTGACAGCTCAGAGCCTGGAGCCTGCTTCGGATTCTGTGTCTCCCTCTCTCTGCCCCTACCCTGCTCATGCTGTGTCTCAAGTAAACATTTAAAAACACAAAACCTAAGTCAAGGAGATAATTATTTTTAGCTACCTATTCAATCATAAAATGTCTCACTTTCATTAGGTACCTTCTTTTGAATCCTTTCCTTCATCTGTAACACATAAATTATGCCCAGAGTCTCGGCACCTTCAAGCATAAATCAACTATGATACAGGTAACTGCGAGCTTTACTCAACTACTGGATTGTGGGTTTTTAAGTTTTAACCGATCATTCATGGATATTAACACACCGTTAACCCAGCTTTCGAAAATTCGAGTAACGTCGTTCATTCATAGCGGAAGTCAGATTAGCATGCGTCAGAGAGGTTAGGGTAATTTCTGAAATCAAAGGGTGACTTCTGGGTTCAAATCAACTGCCTTTCTCCTTTCTCTGCAGGTCACGCAGCGGGGAGCTAATTGGACCCCTCCACTATCAGGCCTTCCACTTAACACACAGCGTTTCCTCATTTGCCCGGACACGCACCGCAGGCGCAGGGCCGGGGTGCTCAGCGCGGCTGCTGCCCCCTCCCTGCTCAAGCCGCCCGCACGTGGGCGTTCCCCCTCCCCCCGCGTCGGGAAACTCCGGAGACGTGACGTAGCGCCAATCTGCGGCTGCCGATTGGGCCGCCAGATGCGCCGCGTCGCCGGAAGTGACGCAGGCCGGAAGCGGCTTTCGGCCGAGAAGTTGGAGGCGCGGTTTTGGAAATGAGCTCCGGAACACTGAACGTGACCGAGCGGGTGCGCGTCAGTTTCCCAGACGGGTTCGCTGCGCCGTCACCTGTCAGTGTTCTGTTTTTGATTTTCGTTCCTTTCCCCGCCCCCCCCCCCCCCCCGNGTGATTTATTTCCCTGAGCGTCCCTAAAGGAGGACCGTGGACGGGCGTGGCGGAGGCGAGGAAGCCGCCGCGAACTGGCGACGCTCGAGGAAGCGTGGATGTACCTCCGCAAAAGCCGAATATAGCTTGCAAAGAGCGGCGCGATTTTCCCCGGCCATCTGGTGGTCGCGGCGCGTGTGGCTGGTTACTCACCGTCGACACGCTGCTCCCTGCTAACTCGGAAAGAGAGAAGTCACCGTTGCCCAGCATTTTTCTTGGAGGAGGACAAAAATAGCAAACATGTCTATTTTCCCTAAGATATCTTTGAGACCTGAGGTTGAAAAGTATCTTAAAGAGGGTTTTATGAATAAGGAGGTAGGTCAAATGAACCTGGTAGATGATATTTGCAAACATTAAAATATTTACACACTCGGGAGAAATAGACCAAAAAAAAAAAAAGCCTAAAGCGAAACCTGATCTTTACGCCGTTGTTTCTTGCTTTTTTTTTTTTCCAAATGTGCAAACTGCCGCTATCTTCCCGTAGGGATTTAATGCTTTCGAGACCAGAGGTGAATGAGGTGTACGTTTTAGCACTTAGGAATGTGAGGGAAGGGAGGGGAACAAAGCGGTTATGTGCCTGGCCGTGGGCATGGCACTGAAGGGGTTCCAAGAATGAGCGAAAAAGATTCCTGTTCTCGAGAATTTAAGGCCTGCAGAGAAGATACACCTGCACTCTCCGAGTATGACAGGTGAAAGGGATACTGTAGCCTGTTAATGCCTCAGATGCCCCCGGTTGTGCTAGGTGACTTGCAGACCTTTACATCAGTATTAGCAATCTTTCTTTCTTTTTTTTTTTTTTGGTAGAGCTTTTTTTCCCATTTTATTTTATTTTTTAAATGTTTTTTATTTATTTCGGGGGGGTGCGGCATGAGCAGGGGAGGGTCAGAGAGAGAGAGAGAGGGAGGTACAGAATTCGAAACCGGCTCCAGGCTCTGAGCTGTCAGCACAAAGCCCGATGCTGGGCTCGAGCCCAGGAACCGTGAGATCCTGACCTGAGCTGACGTTGAACCAACTGAGCCACCCAGACGCCCCTTTTCTCCCTTTTAATAGGTGAGAGACCCGAAGGTCCAAAGTGTCCAAATTGACACGCTGTGAAGTAACAGGACTGAGTTCTGACGCCTGAAGAGCTCAGGTACAATGAAAAAAGAATACAGACTTGGAATCCCGAGTCCAGGATTTATGTCCCTGTGTTTTGAGTAAATTATCTCATAGTGTTTAACCTCAATGTTCTTCTCTCTGATGACTGAGGACGTTAAAAATATTTAATATTACAAGGTTGTTTTAAAATACTAATCATGGGAGAAAGGAATTGGGATTGCTTCGGCACCTAAGCCCTCAACAAATATTTTCGCAGTGCCTAGCTTGGAAGGCTGCAGTAGTCTTGTCTTTGATTGCCAAGCTTGTGCTCTTTACCTTTTACTATCCTGCATCTAGGCAACTGTATTTCTAAACCTTTGCTTTTCTATTCAAAGTAAAGGCACTTAAATGTTAATCGTACTTGGAGAGAGCTGACTTTTTAAAATTTGATCTCTGCATTTTGTTTACAAAGATTATATTAAGGGATTAGAGAGCATGGAAAGAGAAAATACATTCTCTTGATTTCAAACAACTTAAACTATAGGAGCATATAAAGAGAAATAGAGGCATTTAGCACTTTTCCCCAGCAATTTTAAAAATAGTAAATATTGCTTTGTAGAAGAAGATCCAGTGCCTGTCTTTGACACCATCTCTGCCTCAAACCCACTACCTATAAATAATTTTACGAAAAGAAAAGCCATTACTTTGTAAAAGTATTGGAAGTAAAGGTCCGTTTTAGTAAACTAGAGAGAGGACCAATACTTGATGCTGATGCGTTAGTAGGCTGGCAAGTGGTTTATGGAGATGCTGTGAGGCAGGGCACACTCAAGAGATCACAGAAATGGGCGCCTGGGTGGCTCAGTCGGTTGAGCGTCCGACGTCAGGTCAGGATCTTGGGGTTCGTGAGTTGGAGCCCCACATGAGGCTCACTGCTGTCGGCGCACATCCTGCTTCGGATCCTTTGTCCCCATCTCTCTCTGCCCCTCCCCCACTCACACTCTCTCAAAAATAAACATAGAAAAGATGACAAAAATGGGAAAATACATGTTTCATAAAGCTTCAGTTTATCAGAGGGGAACTTGGTTGTTTGAGTCTTTAAGCCCCCATTTCTAACAGGTTACCTTTGCTACCTGTCATTTTTGGATGATGTCTATTTGTTACATTAAAAAACCGTATTAAAAAGCTGATGTAGATGACCTTTGGATGACAGTAAGTAGCGATGTTACTTATTCAAAATACTCCTGTTGTAAAAGGCTGCTAACCAGCTCGTTCTAGTATATGAGGTAAGCAGGCAAAAGCTTGACAAAATGTTAACAGTTAATACATTATAAATAAACGAAATCTTGAATTTATATGAATAAGTGTGGCAGACATTAATATGTTCAAAATGTTAACAGTGCTTTGACATTGAGGCAGTGTTTTTTCCAAGCCTTTTATGTCAAGCATTTTGTTAGGAGTTTATTTCCGTGATTAAACCCCAAAACCCTGTGAAGTGTTACATTCTCTTAAGTGTTGTTGACACACAAACCCTATAGCAAGATGAAATGGAACTGAACAGTAGCTGAAAGCTGTTTCATTAGTTGAGCAAAGGGGTATTCGTGTTCGCCTTAATATTTTTAGTTCATTAATTCGTACAGGGACACTGAAACATTAACTTATGTTCCTCCTTGCAGGTTGTATCTGCTCTAGGTAAACAAGAAGCAGAAAGGAGATTTGAAACTCTGTTAAATCACTTGTCACACCCTCCGTCGTTCACAACTGTCAGAGTAAATACACATCTAGCCTCAGTGCAACATGTGAAAAACCTGTTGTTGGATGAGCTTCAGAAGGTGTGTGCAAATTTTCTGGGTTGTGTACAGAATGGCATTTCCGCAATCTATGTCATGGTGCTCCCCACTAACATCCTGTGAACATAATGTACTATTCCAATCTTACAAGTAAGGAAATCGAAGGTCATGAATGTTCAGTTGTTCAAGTGGTAATGTTAGAGATAGTAGTGTTAGAACTTGGACCTAGCTAGCACCTGTGATTCTGAATTTATTACAGTGACTGCCTAGGTCACCCAGCTCTTGTGGCCTCAGTTGCTTCATCATTAAAATACATATGAGGAGGTCCATTCTAACCCTAAAAGTCTGGTTGTGTAATAAGTTACGTGATTACTATCTAAATTAAAAGTAAGATGCAAGCATAATTAAAGGGCTCTTATATGTTATAGGCTGTGTATTCAGTTTAATGTAGATATATCATTAAGAAATCTTCAGAAAATTCTCACCGATGTTGATTCACTTATTCTTCTTTAATCTCATTACATTTATAGAATGTTTGTCATACTGTCTTTAGGGACAGTTTTACAAATCTCAAGTTTGAGATTGTTGTGAGAGGATGTGTGAGAACCACCAGCTATGTGATTCGAGTGTATGAGACCCAAACTAGTGTAATAATAAGACTTGTAGAAAAAGTAATCTGATTTTGAATTATTCACTGATACTCCTAGTTCCTCTAAGCAACTAAATGTAACAGATAACAAAATAGAAGCAGTTCTTCTGAGCAGCTAAAATTAATACTCTTACGTGGTCGTGCATATGTTTTCAAGTAGTAGAAAGGAAAGTGTTCTGAGGCCCATCACAAGTGTCTATAACTCCGGCAGAGCCAGATTATTTTCTTTTCTGGCACATTATTCCTAGAGTCTAGATATTCTACTGTTCCAGTCCAGTGGGCCTGTAGGATCTTATGAACTAGGATCTAGGGTAAGGCAGACATTCACTGTGGATGGGCTTTGAGTCCTTTCAAGGTTAAGAGTAGGACAGAAGGTTGAGCCCTAAGCACTCGATAGGAAATTGGTGGTAGAGCAGTACCTACTTCTTGCAGGAAAGGGTCTTGGACTATTTAGTTTCTTTCTCCTTCCAGGATCCAAAACTCATGTGGGTCCCAAGGAGATATCCCATACGGGTTGTTGGAGGAGTGGATACTTTGTCCCAGAGCTTCTCTGGGCCCCATATTGAAATTTAATGATTTAAAATTTCATCTGGCTGGTGAGGATGGGGAGAAACTGGAACCGTCACACGTTATAGGCGGGGATGTCCAGTGGTTTGGCTTGGGAAGACCGTAGGGAAGAGACGCACCTGATTGGTTCTCCTGAGACTGTGTGAATGGGCCTCAGCACCTATACTCCTGGCCCTGTACCCGTTTCTAGTCTGAAGACTTAAGGATAACAGAGGATACTGAAAATCCTGAACTTTTGCCAAAAAGCATTTCTTTTCCTCACCAAAACTGACATGGCGTCCAGTATGGATGGTTTCCAGTAAATAATAATCATCCCACTCTTTAATGTCCTGTTTAGAGTTATTCATTGAAAGAGTACTACATGCAATTCTATATTGGATATGTGTTTTCAAGATAAGTCTCTTAAGGTTTATGGGTTGGTTTTTGTAAAGCCAGACAGCAAAACTGAACCTTATAAAGACTTGGAGAAGAATAAAATAAAAAGAAAACATAGTTGTTTTGAAGTCTTTGTTCCACAATATTACGTGGAATAAAGTGAGAATATCCTAAACGAAGCTTCATGCTCTGCTAGATAATGACACCAAAAAGCTCTGTAAGTTGAAATTTATCAATTCTATTGATCTTCATACTTCTGTTTGTTTATTTTTAACAGCAATTTAATGGATTAAGTGTTCCTATTCTTCAACATCCAGACCTTCAGGATGTCTTACTTATTCCTGTTATTGGACCTAGGTTTGTAACTTTGCCATTTTCAAGTTAAATTCTTCTAAAAATTTGTCCCAGTCTTCTTCTTACTGTTGGGTGACAACACTAAGTTTCTGTGTTATTAGCCACTTCGTATAGAGAGACAGCAATTCACAAATTCATAAATGCCAACTTCATACTCTGTCATGGAAGATGTCACCAAAGACTAGAAATGGGCCCAAATATCTTGAAAGCAATGCGTTTTAAGTTCATTTGGTGACATTTTCCTCTTTTTTTTTTTAAGTTTGCATATTTGTTTTTTCTTTTTTTTTTTTTTTAAGAATAGTTTATTGTCAAGTTGGTTTCCATATAAGTTTGCGTATTTGTTTTTGTAGAGAGAGAGAGAGAGAGAAAGGGACGGAGGGAGAAGCAGAACCCCAAGCAGGCTCCGTGCAGTCAGCCCAGAGCCTTCCGTGGGGCTCAAACCCATGAACCATGAGATCATGACCTGAGCTGAAATCAAGAGAAAGATGTTTAACCAGCTGAGCCATCCAGATGCCCCAGTAGTGGAATCTTTTAATATATAAGTAAAAAATGAAGTGACTTAGAAAGTAGGAGGAAAGGGACGCCTGGTGGCTCAGTTGGTTAAGTGTCTGACTCTTGTTTTTTGGCTCAGGTCACAATAGTGTGGAGCCTCCTTTGGATTCTGCCTCTTGCACTCGCTCGCGCGCGCGCTCTCTCCTCTCTCTCTCTCTCAAAACAGTTTCCATTGCTAATATAAAAGTTTTTTTGAGCTACAGAAAAATACAAGGCAATGTATTACCTACATTCATAGCTGATATTTTTGAAAATTTTATTCATTAATTCACAGTTACCTTAAATTATTGTGTATGTTCTGTAGAACAATGTTCTACTCATTTGTGTATTTGGAAGACATGTTTGAAAATTGGGGGGAGAAAAGCCTTTCATATTACAATAGGAGGTCATTTCCCAGGAACTTTTGAAATCCCTAATTATGGTTTAATTTTTTTATACCCCTGTTTGTTTTATTAGATAGAAAAATGCTCATTTGTTAAAGCTTTAAATAGTTTAGTAAAGCAGTCAATAGTAAAGCAGTGGTTTAGTAAATTAAGATTTATCTGTGCATTGAAATATTTTATGGCCTTTAATGGGGGAGAATTATATGTACAATAATAGAAGATAATTCAGTTATTAAAAGGGGGGTGCCGTGTGTAAGATAATTACATTTTTTGTGTGCGTGATTACAGAAACAACTATACATTTACTTGTGTTTAAAAAGAAGTCTGGAGGCTTTAACCCAGCTATTTTTTTTTTTTTTTANTATTAAAAGGGGGGTGCCGTGTGTAAGATAATTACATTTTTTGTGTGCGTGATTACAGAAACAACTAAACATTTACTTGTATTTAGAAAGAAGTCTGGAGGCTTTAACCCAGCTATTTTTTTTTTTTTTAAGTAAAGTTAACATTTGGGGTGCCTGAGTGGCTCAGTAAGTTAGGTGTCTGACTTCGGCTCAGGTCGTGATCTCATGGTTTGTGGATTCATGCCCCACGTCAGACAGTGTGCTTCCACCTCAGCCTGGAGCCTGCTTCAGATTCTGTGTCTCCCTCTGTCTCTTCCCCTCCTCAGCTCGCACTCTGTCTCTGTGTGTCTCTCTCAAAAAAAAAAAAATCAGAGGTCAACCCCCCCGTCCCCCCTACACTGCCCCGGCTCCATCATCTTAGTTTTTCCTTGGAGATCTATGAATTCATCATTGAACTTTAAAACTGGGCTAGGATACAGCTCAGTTTTCAGTATTCTCTCTTGCTTTTTAGTCAGACATTAGAATTTTTTAGTTACAAGTCCGTCAGTAGTTCTGTGAACATTTTTCTGTTACGTTTTTCTGTGTTCTCTATTATAAGAACACGAGGACTGTGTAGGTTGGCTCTCCAGTGCAGATACCCCTGTGTTGGGGCACCCCAAGACAGCCCTCAGGTGCCGTGATGGACTCAGCCTGTAGTAGTGCTCCTGGGGAAGATTGGTTACGTGAAAGGATACAAGAGCAAAGTCTAGAAGGGAAAGGTGCATGGGGCAGAGGAGGAGGCCAGGCACAAGCATCCCAGAGTCCTCTCCCTGACGGACTTACCAGGACATGCTTAGTTCCTCTAGCAACGAATTGTGACATGAGTAAAACAGTTGCCCGGGAGGGCAGCTCACTAGAGACTAGACTCCGTGGCCAAGGTTTTTTTGGGGGGCGCTGGTCATGTGATCACCCTCTGCCTGGACTGCACCAAAATTTCAGGCTCCCAGAAGGAAATCAGGTGTTTAGAATAAAGCACGTTGCTCGTACAGTGTAGGACCGATAACCCACTCTTCGTAGGGAAGGTTTTAAATCAGTGTTGGGAACTGTTTCCCGGTTGTTTCCAGATGCCAGCGGAGGGCTGACCTTGCCAGGAGGCCTTTCTAAAAATAGCCATCTCAAGCCTCTTGTGTTCTTACTGCAGAGGCTATACTATTTCCCGGTTCACTGTTTTTTGTTTTTTTTGTTTTGTTTTTGTTTTTAAACCTTCCTTATCTTGGTTACACAACAGAATTTAAGAACATTGTGTTAACGGATTTAAAGTTACTTATTTTGAGAGAGAGTGCTAGTGTGTGAGCAGGGGAGGGGCAGAGCTGAGGAGACCGGATCCCAAGCAGGCCCCGTGCGATCAGCACAGAGCCCGACTCGGGCTGGAGCCTCACCCACTGTGAGATCCTGACCTGAGCTGAAGTATTAACTGACTGAGCCACCCAGGTGCCCCACCTTTTACCTATTTTTAAAAGTACAAAGACCTATTTGAAAGTTTTTTTCTTGGGTTTTTATTTTTTGATTGATTGATTGATTTTTGGGGCTACTACCTCTGTGTCGGTCCCATGTTGAACGAATCTTTTCTGCTTATTATTCATTGAGCGGAAACAGTTATATTCACAGAGCTTCACCTACTTTGCAATTTGCTCAAAAACGTTACAGAATGGGGTAAAGTGTGTCCCTAGTGGACTCAACAGATGTGCTTTCCGGAAGTGCTTTCTCCAGGTTTTCCGTAGCAGCAGCAAATGTCTGGTCCTGGTGAGCGGAGCCAGGATCGGCTGAGGCTCTCTGTGAAGGCTTCTGGCTCTCAGCTGCCCGTGTAGGGGCTTTCACTTGAGTTTCTGCTTCCTGAACCCTGGGGAGGAGCACCAGGCGGGGCTGCTCTTTCCCTTCCCTTAGGGAACACCCTGCTTGCAGGCGGGGTGTCCAGATTTGTCAGGGAAACCGGTGCCCGCTTGCCCATGTTGCCGGTCCTGGGCCTCTTCAGCTCTGCCTGCTGCGAAGGGGACGCTGACAGGGCCTTCCCAGGTCGCCTTTCTCCACCTGAGCCCCCTGGCCTGGTCCGAAGTCCTCAGTACTTGATGGGGCCTCCGGGAGCCTTTCCTTTGCACACCCTGTTGGAAACCATAGGTTTGATCCAAGCCTCTCTTTGTCAGGCAGT
This sequence comes from Crocuta crocuta, assembly GCF_008692635.1. Lineage (NCBI taxonomy): Eukaryota > Metazoa > Chordata > Mammalia > Carnivora > Hyaenidae > Crocuta > Crocuta crocuta. The sequence continues at coordinate 7,555,901 of NW_027531522.1, forward strand.
TATTCCTCCTCAATGGGAATCTAGCTGTTCCTTAGTTTTATTATGAGCGGCATGTCCTTCTCAGATTGATTTTCTTTTTCCCCTCCATTTCTACAGATTTCAGAAAAATAAAAACACTCTTACTCTTTTCCTGCTTTTTTACCAGATGCTCAATATCCTGCAATTATTGAAAATACCAAAACAGGGGCGCCTAGGTGGCTCAGTTGGTTAAGCATCAGACTTTGGCTCAGGTCACGATCCTGAGGTCTGTGGATTCGAGCCCCACGCTGGGTGCTCTGCCGCCAGCACAGAGCCTGCTTCAGGCCCTCTGTCCCCGTTCCCTCTCCCCTCCCCTGCTTGTGCTCACTCGCCTGCTGTCTCTCTCTCAAAAATAAGCATTTAAAATAAAGTACAGAATCAAAACATAGAGGTTAAACTTTATTTGTAGATAGTGAACAATTTTAAAAGTAATTTCTCACCATAAATTCAGTTTCCCTCAGGTTACTTAACATGATACTTAAAATGATACTTAATATACTGACAAAGTATATTTAATATTGGGAAGATCTTATCATTGGTAACATAATGAAATTGAACATAAGGTTGCGATGCTAATTTTGATGGTATCAGTGTCAACTTTATTGAAAAACCTAGAAGAAAGTTGAGTAACAGGCTTCACTTGATATAAGAGTGTTTTTAGGGGCACCTGAGTGGTTTAGTTGGTTGAGCATCCAGCTCTTGATTTTGGCTCTGGTCATGATCTCGCAGTTCCCTGGAATCAAGCCCCGCATGGGGCTCTGCACTGACAGCAATGAGCCTGCTTCGGGTTCTCTGTCTCCCCCTTTCTCTGCCCCTCCTTCTCTCTCTCTCTTTCAAAATAAACTTATTTTTAAAAAGTTTTTTTAATATCCTATCCCAAACAGCATTTCCTAAAGACTGCATTTAGATTAGAATTTTTTAGATTAATATTCAATTCATAATTTTTAAGGATCTCTATTTTATTAGTGTACCTCTCTTTTTGACAAAAATCTCAAAGTATTTTTAGCAGTTCATAAAGTTGTTTCTTCACAACTGAATTACTAATCTAGTAGTATAAATCTCTGTAGACAAATGAGGCTACATTTGTCTCTCTCAGCCTGCTTAATTTCCATCTTTCTTGTGTTGCTGGTATCAGCAATTTAGTATTTCAATTACTGTGTGTGTATATGAAATAATATGGTAAATGCAATAGAATATTCAAGTAATTGCACAAAGATTGATGATTAAATACAGATGGCAATCCTGAAAAGAAATATTTGTTGGCATGCAGTAATATCATGCAACATCTTAGAATTATATTCATTATCTCCTATTTGGTGTAGAGTTGCTAATATGTGAAGTTAAGAAATGCCAAATAAGTTTATATTTTCATATACGTTTTTTCAAAAATTTTAAAAATGTTTTATTTATTTCTGAGAGAGAGAGGGACAGTGTGAGCAGGAGAGGGGCAGAGAGAGAGGGAGACACAGAATCTGAAACAGGCTTCACGCTCTGAGCTGTCAGCACAGAGCCCGATGCGGGGCTCGAACCCACGAACTGGGAGATCATGACCTGAGCCGAAGTCAGACGCCCAGCCGACTGAGCCACCCAGGCACTCCTCATATACGTTTTAGTGTGACATTCTCATAATCTCAGTCTTTAATTTGTAGACCCCCTCATTTTTAAAGCTATTTTAACAGTTTTTTCTTAATCTGACTACCTTCAGACTATTTTTTCACTTCTATTTGTATGATTGTGCTATCAGAAAATCCTCTTTCTTTAATGTTGTTGATGTACTCCTTTATTCATGAATACTGCAGTAAAAAATCAAGCTTTTAGCCTGTTTTATGGCCCTGCATCAACTTTGACATTTCCTTTTCTCTTTCATGCCTACAAGCCTCCCCTTCAGGACAGCTGAATCACACGTTGATGCTTGTCTGTATACAGTTAGTCCTCGTGTTGTGGGACCCCCAAGGCCACTCCCGTGTTTGATGACTCGCTAGTCTGACTCCTAGGACTCGCGTTACTGGCGACTGTGATTGGTTACAGTGAAATCATCTGAGGCAGAATCCGTGAAAGGGGCACGTGGGAAGAAGCGCAGGGAAAGCCAGCTGAAAGCCTGGCGAGTTCGCTTCCAGGGGAGCCACACGGAGAGCCGTTCCTTCAGCAACGGGTTCGACAGCATGTGCGATGGTGCCGCCGGAGACATTCATTAGCGACTCAGTCCAGGCTTCTTATGTGGGGGTGATCGCGTAGGCACTCCCGGCCTGGTACGTGCCCACATTCCGGTCTCCCAGAAGGAAAGGCTGTGGTGGCCGTAAACCCTATTACTTATACGGGCGATTTAAGCATAGAGAGTCATTCTTGTCAGTCAGCACTGAGTACCCACCTGAAACCTAAGTTCCCAGATGCCCACCAAGGACCAGCCCGGTAGCCGTGCCTTCCCAAGAGAGGCTAGCAGTTCAGGCCTGTGATGTTAACTCTTTTTCAAACTTTCTTCTTTGTTTCAAGTTTTTGTTTCAATTCTAGCTAGGTTAACATATAGTATAATAGTGGTTTCTGGAGTAGAATTTAGTAATTCACCACACCAGTGCTCCTCACAGGTTCCCTCCTCAATACTCATCACCCTTTTAGCGCACCCCCACCTACCTCCCCTCCAGCAGTCCTTAGTTTCTCCTTTATAGTTAAGACTCTGTTAAGGCTTGCTGCTCTCTCTCTCCCCTCTCTCTCTCTTTTTTTCTTTCCTTCCCGTGTTCATCTCTTTGGTTTCTTAAATTCCACACATGAGTGAAATCATAGAGTTTTTGTCTTTCTTTGGCTAAACTTATTTTGCTTAGCATAATTCACTCTGGCTCCATCTGTGTCGTTGCAAATGGCAAGATTTCATTCTTTTTTCCATAGTCTTTTGTTCTGTCCTCTCCATGAAATGGGTATTCCCATAAAATACTCTGGTTAATACTACAAAGTTGCATTTCACAAGACATTTTTTGAATTGGCACTATGTGGAAGACCCCAGGGTGCTACAGAGATGAATGCAATGTAGTTGTTTCATTAAAAAACAGAAAACTTTGGTGTGAGTCAGATTGTTACAAGTGCCACAGCGAACGTATAGATGAAGTGGGGTCAGAGCACAGAATAGGAATGACTGAGTGAAAGGAGATCGGTAAAGACTTTCTGCAAGTAGATACTTAGCACGGAGGCCAACATGGGGGTTGATCCCACGATCCTGGGATCTTGAGTTGAAATCAGGAGTCCTGCTCAGTCAACTGAGCCACCCAGGTGCCTCTAGGGTCTTTCATTTTAATAAGAGGAAATTAACCCTGGGAGGTGAGAAATATCCAGCAGTCAATGCAAGGCAATAATTAGGAGTTGATCTCTCTTGTCTTAGGGTCTGGGTTGAAAAAGACAAATCTGAGAATGTGGAACTACGGTTCCACACCTCACAAAGGTTTGGAATTCAAATCCAGACTACCCAAGAGGTCTGGAAACCTAGTTTGGGCAGTTAACATACAAATTTGATCCCAGGTCATTTCCTGAGGTGCTTGGCAAAAGCCAGGCAAAACCACTGTTGAGTGACACAACATTCAAAGCACACCACACATTTCTCATGGTTGAATGCTACACTAAGGCTCAGACCTCCATGAATGAGTACAGCATATACAGCAAATTGAAGCATCAGATTTCCCCCTAAAGTTTAGCAGAGTAGAGCCCTCTGGTAGAAACTGTAAAATCAGAGTTGTTAGGGGCGCCTGAGTGGCTCGGTTGGGTGTCTGATTTCAGCTCAGGTCATGATCTCACAGTTCGTGGGTTTGAGCCCCACATCGGGCTCTGTGCTGATAGCTCAGAGCCTAGAGCCTGCTTCGGATTCTGTGTCTCCTCTCTCTCTGCCCCTCCCCTGCTCATGCGCGCGCTCTCTCTCTCTCTCAAAAATAAATAAAAACCCTAAAAAAATAAAATCAGAGTTCTTAAGATGATTGAAAACAAAAGCATAAAATATCCTAAGAGGAAAAGAATAGAATGGAAAAATTCTAGAAATAAAAATATCATCATTAAAATTAAAAACTTGTTCCTTGAATTAAACTGTAGATTAGACCCAACTGATGGAGCGTTAATTGAAGTAGTTGACTTGTAGGAAATTATCTCAAATGCGGCAGAGATAAATTGAAAATGTGAAGTTGAGTCAAGTGGAAAATAGAATGAAATGACACCTTAAGTTTCTAATGAGTTGCAGATGTAAAGAACAGAAATAGGGGCTCCTGGGTGGCTCAGTCGGTTGAGCCTCCTACTTTGGCTCAGGTCATGATTTTGTGGTTCAAGAGTTTGAGCCCTGCATCCGGCTCTGTGCTGACAGCTCGGAGCCTGGAGCCTGGTTTAGATCCTGTGTCTCCCTCTCTCTCTGCCCCACTCCTGGTTACGTGCACACTTGGATGCGTGCTCTCTCTCTCCCTGTCTCTCATAAATAAACATTAAAAAAAAATAGATTTGGGGCTCCTGGGTGGCTGATTAAGCATCCAGCTTTGGCTTAGGTCATGATCTCATGGTTCGTGGGTTCGAGCCCGGTGTCAGGCTCTGTGCTGACAGCTCAGAGCCTAGAGCCTGCTTCGGATTCTGTTTTTCTTTCTCTCTCTCTCTGCCCCTCCCCTGCTTGTGCTCTGTCTTTGTCTCTCAAATGAGGAAAAAAAAAAAAATTGGGGAAGACAATATTCAGAAGTGTAATACTAAGACTTTTCCAGAATTTATGAAAGACATGTGAGAAGTACAATGAGTCTGGGGGCGCCTGGGTGGCTCAATCAGTTAAGTGTCCACCTTCTGCTCAGGTCATGATCTCATGGTTCGTGGGTTCGAGCCCCGCATCAGGCTCAGTGCTGACAGCTAGTTCAGAGCCTGGAGCCTGTTTCGGATTCTGTGTCTCCCTCTCATTCTGACCCTCCCCTGCTTATGCTGTTTCTCTCTCAGAAATAAATAAAACATTAAAAAAAAAAGTACAGTAAATCTGAAGTCAAAACTTAAAATAATTCCATGTTTACTTCAGAATGAAACTGCAGAAGGACAAAGGCATAAAAAAGATCTGAAAATAGCCAAAGGTGCAAAAGGCAACAAGAAGCTATTTGAGTAATCAAGTCCAGAGCTGATGTAGGTCCAGTGTTGAAGGATGGGTCCGACCTGTCAGAGAAGTAGAGGTGGCATGATTTGGCAACACAACATATGTCGAGTAAGAAGGTTTAGGGAAAAAAAAGGGATTTAAAAGATGTTGAGGCTTCCAGTTTGGTTATTGAGGCAGATGACAACACTTTGTTCAAGATTGGCAAAACAGAAGGACTGGAAGATTTGGGATGTGCCGCGCGCAGATGGAGGAGCGGATCAGGGAAAAGCAGCATTGATTAGGACCTGGGTAAGCTTAAAGTAGCCAGGGGATGCCTACACACAGCTACCTGCAGGTGGTTAGAAATACCAAGTCAGCGTCTAGAAAGGCCGAACAGTAGAGTACACAGGTCATTTTTGTTAAGTGATTTTTGAATACTGAGATTGCCAAGGGACAGAATGCAAGGTGAGAAGAAATGCAGTATGTTTGGGAATGTGGGGCAGTGGACCTGTTCGAGACGCAGATAGAGAATGAACAGTGAGAATGGAAGAGACACGGGTGGTGTGATGCCGAGAGGCTCGGTGAGCTTTGGCTGTCTGGAGATCCTAGAAGGAAGATAGGACGCACTCAGTTCCCCGCAGCAAGGAGTTTTGACGACACGTGTGCGATGTTGCCAGTCAGCGGCGCTCATCAGAGACTCGGTGCCGACGATTTTTATTTGGGGCTGATCACGTAGGCACCCCCTGACTTTTGAAAAAGTCTTTTCTGAGTGTTAGAAGTGATCCCCAGGGGTTAGTGGTCTCAGGAACCCACGGGAGGGGAGAAATTGGAAAACACTTGGACAGTAAAGGAAGAATGAAAGACATCTTTGTCTATTTTAAAACACAGTTTCCCATGCCACAATATACCATTTTAGAAACGTTTTATTGTCTGTTTAGTGTCTGTTTTAGTCTTTGAAGACAGGGACTTTATTTTTCTTCCCTTCTAATGCTGTTAGGAAAACAGCAATGCTCATTAAATGAGTGAGCAGCTTTTGGTGCCACTTTATTGCCTTCCCCCAGATGGACAGCTTTCTATTTTTTCTTGAGTCCCACTCGCCCCTCTAAACTACTTTCTCTGTATTCTCTTCTGTAGCTTGCTCTTTCTTAGTTATTCATTAGTGGGATTATCTTAGGACGGTCAAGACTAAAGAGGTTTTCAGGGTTTAGACGGAAACATTAAAAGGTTTGGTTGGGGGTATATTACTCTGTAAAATTGCTCATCTTACATCCCTAGGAGGAATATAAAAAGACAACAACGTGAAGCAGTTGTTGGAGCCCAGTGTGGCAACGCAGTGCTCAGGGGAGCCCATGTCTACGTTCCCGGAATTGTGTCAGCTTCGAAATGTAAGTGGAACGTTTAAGCGTCTCCGTGAAAAAGGATTCTTTAAAATGTGTGTACATGATCAAGTGGAAACTTTATTGAACTATCACTCAGATGCATTTCAAGTTTATCAGATATTTTCCAGGTTTTGCATTTGGCATCGCCAGCGAGAGATTTATCTGATGCCGTCTAACAGAGGGGGTATCGGTGTAAGGTCTGCAGGTTTTTTCCTTCCCTTATAAGGCTGGGTGAGCTGATCTTAGGAGGCTTGCTACTGATTAATAGAGTGTAAGGTGTCAGATTTTATTTTGCATTCTTAACTCCATTGCCTCAGACTTCTGTTGTCATTTGCGAGGGTAACTTTCGGTACCTGGAATTTTAGTACTGGAGTGAAAGTCAATATTCTTAATTTACTCCCTCAGTTGATGACATGACATTATGCTTAGTAAGTTAGCCACTGTGGTTCAACACTAATTTATTGGGCTTGAAATCAAGACAGAGGTTTGATCTATTTGGAAGTTAATTCAATCTCTGGGCTTTAGTTACCTCGTCTGTGAAATCAATAATTTGACCTCCATTAGCATGTGCTAAACTACTACTGCCCACTGGCCAAGTCTGGCCAGTGTCTGGTTTTGCATGGCTCACAGCTGAAAATGGCTTTTCCATAAAAAGTAAAATATGCCGAGAGACTTGGCGTGGCTCACAAAGCCTAAGCTACTTCCCCCCCTTTACAGAAAACATTCACTGACGGCTAATCTGTGTGATTGGAACAGCTCTAGCTCTAGCTGATAGGCTCCTCACTACCGTTATCCAGGTGATGGGCCAGATGAACTTAGGACAGGCTAGGCCCAAGAAGTGGAATACAGTTTCCATTATTAAAGTCACCAGGATTTATTACTGAAATGAATGTTTGTGCTTATCATTAACATCCCTGCCATAGTTGCTATAATAGGAAACCTGCAAAGAAATGCCAACAGGGTTATGGGATTTAGAACTATTTCCTTGAGGGATTTTAGTGTACTCTTTTGAAGAATACCTTAAAAAAATTGAGTGAAAGTGGGAGTGAGGGATGGGGGGTGCAGGGGTGGGAGAGAGAACATCTCATGCAGGCTCCTCGCTGTCAGCACAGAGCCTGACATGGGGCTCAAACTCATGAACCGTGAGATCATGACCTAAGTCGAAATCGAGAGTCAGACGCTCAACAACTGAGCCACCCAGGTGCTCTGGGATCTTTCTAAAGGAACCTTAGAACTTTGAGGATTGAGCTAAAGATACCAAAATTTAAATGAAATTTTTTAGGGAATGTTAGGTTTGGAGAAAAAATTTAAATAGGAGATAGCCTTCCTTTTCTGCTTAGCTAAAGACTTCCAAATTAGATAGAATGTTTTGAAGACTTCTGTTTTCTTGTTTTCCTAGATAAAAGTCTTCAGTTAGATTTGTTTTTAAAGAACATTTAAAAGTAAAACGTTGTGTTTTTTATAAGGGGTTATTTTGAGATAATGAGCCAGTTTAGACTTCTTCGCACCCACTACTGATGCCCTTTGATGTCCCCAGTCCACCTTAAAGAATTTTCACTATTCTCCTACCAAAATAGAGTTTAATTAGTATAATCTAATTTTCTTCTTTCTTAGTTATGAAAGCTGGAGATCTTATTTCTGTATACTCCGATATTAAAGGCAAATGTAAGAAAGGAGCCAAAGAATTTGATGGAACAAAAGTTTTTCTTGGCAATGGGATTTCTGAACTAAGCCGCAAAGAAATCTTCAGTGGGCTACCTGAACTGAAGTATGTCATCAAGTTTTGTTTGGGGGGAAATGTGCATCCTTTTTGGTGATTCAGAGAAAATAAAAACAATGTAAAAATAGATCTAGTTGCATTATAAAAAAAATTTTGGTAAAAATTCAACTGGAAAATAATTTTTCAGTGCATATTTCTATGGTTTTCTTTGAAAAATTACTTTTAGGTGAAAGAGTAACTGTTTAGATGACTCAGGGCCCTGAGCGAGAACATAGTCACGCTGTAATTGTCAGTTTCAGTTTTCCTTGTGAATTTTATTGATTTGAAAAATGGTTGCATCTTTGGGGATTAGTACTCATCTTGGAAAAGGGTAAATTGTGACCTATCCAGAGATTTTCCAAACAATCTGACTCTGTGAAAGGAAAAGCTTATGATTTTAATAAAACTTAAAATGCAAAAAATTTATATTAAAGGAAATGTTACCAGAAAGCAACCTGGCTACTTGTGGTCAAGAATTAATATTTGGATTTACTCAAACCCAGCTAAGACACAGTTAGTGTGGCATCATCTCGGGTTGCTACTGGTTCTAAACACGTCAGATCTGTGGGCGATCCAGGGTCGTCTTTTGCTTCACACTTCACATTTCAGCCTGTTTATAAGGAGCTCTTTGGATGGCTCCGTTACCCTCCTGCAGATGGCTAATGTAGTCATGCTGAAAGCTGTGAGTTTGTCCCCAGAGAGCTGGACCACGTCCCTGATTTGGGACGTTTTCACGTTGCAGTGATTTGGGTTTATGATCAAAATTACTGCTTCTGAAGAAACAGATTATTTGATTAACTAACTCTAGAAAGCAGCGATTTCCAAAGAGCAGAGATTTTATTGTCTTTAGAAGGCTTATGAAGATGAAGCATATGTATGTTGTGTTTTTCTTTGGGTCTGAAATAGGGAGTCGATGCTTTGATTCCCTCCTTCAGTTCTATTATTATGGTACATGCCTCATCCTCTGTGTGCGTGCGTGCATGCGTGCGTGTGTGTGTGTGTGTGTGTGTGTGTGTGTGACTGGCTTCATTTTTTTTCTTGAAGGATAACTGACATACAATATTGTATTTCAGATATACAGCACAGTGATTCAATATTTATATATATTAGAAAATAGTCATCACAATAAAGTGTTACCATCTGTGGTCATACAAAGTTGTAACAATATTATTGACTGTATTTCCTATGGTGTACCTTACATCCCATGTTTTATTGATAACTATTTTATTTTTAAAACTTTCTTTAGGTTTATTTATTTTTGAGAGAGAGAGAGAGGGAGAGAGAGCGAACACAAGTGAGGGAGGGGCAGAGAGAGAGATGGGGAGACACAGAATCTGAAGCAGGCTCCAGGCTCTGAGCTGTCAGCACAGAGCCCAGCGTGGGGCTGGAACCCATGGGAACCGTGACATCATGACCTGAGCCAAAGTGGGACGCTTAACCGACTGGACCACCCAGGCGTCCCTTTGGATAACTTATTTAATCTTATTTGTAACTTATTTAACACCCATAACCTAATCCTGGTAACTCATTTATAACTGGAAAATTAATCCTTTTCACCTATGTTTTTCATTACTGCCACCCCCTTCTTTCTGGTACCCATCAGTTCTCTGTATCTATGATTCTGTTTCTGTTGTATTTGTTCATTTGATTGTTAGATCCCACATACAAGTGAAATCATACGGTATTTGTCTGACCTACTTCACTTAGCATAGTACTCTCGAGGGCCATCCATATTGTCATGAATGGCAAGATTTCATTCTTTTTTGTGACCGAGTAATATTCCTGTGTGTATATGTATATATACCACATTTTCTTAATCCATTCATCTATCAGTGAGCACTTTTCTTCTTGTGATTGATTTCTAGTTTCTTGCAAGTGATTTCTAGTTTCATACCGCTGTGGTAGAAAGAGAAGCTTGACATGATTTCAGTCTCGTTAAATTTATTGAGATTTGTTTTGTGGCGTAACAGGTGGTATGTCTAGGAAAATGTTAAATGTATACTTGAGAAAAATGTGTAGCCTGCTGTTTGGGGTTGCAATCTTCTGTATGTAACAAGTTGATCTGATTTGATGTGTTGTTAACAGCTGTCGTTGCATTTTTTCTGTCTGGGTGAACTAGCCATTGATGTACATGTGGTGTTAAAGTCCTCTACTGTTATTGCTATTATTAATGATTGTCTTTATGATTATTTAATGCTCTTCTTTGTCTGTTACAGCCTTTTTGTTTTAAAGTCTCTTTTGTCTCATGTAAGTATTGCTTCCCCAGCTTTCTTTTCGTCTTCATTTGCATGGAATGTTTTTTTGTAGCCCTTTACTTTCAGTCTTTCTTTGTCTTTGGGTCTGAAGTGAATCTGTTGTAGTTACCATATAGTTGGGTCTTGTTTTTATCCATTCACTCATGTTATGTTTAAAAAAAATTTTTTTTTTTAGTTTATTTATTTTGAGAGAGAGATAGGGAAAGAGAGAGAAACAGTGTGAGTGAGGGAGGGGCAGAGAGAGGGGGAGAGAGGAAATCCCAAGCAGGCTCTGTAGCACTGTCAGCACAGAGCCTGAAAGGGGGCTAGAACTCATGAAACGGGGAGATCATGACCTGAGCTGAAACCAAGAGGAGGCTTAATTGTCCCGAGCCACCTAGGCGCCCCAGCTCGTGCAGTGTGCTTTGCTCATTTAGCTCATTTTCATTTATATGGTACTTACTGCTATTTTGTTACTTGTTTTCTGATTGTTTTTGTAATTCTTTGTTCTTCTCTTGGGATTTGATGATTTTAGTGTTCTGGCTGGATTACATCCTCTTTGTTTTTTGTATTTCTATCATAGGTTTTCAGTTTGTGGTAGCCATGAAATTCATATATAATCTATGTATATAACAGTGTATTTTAAGTTGGTGATTGCTTAAGTATGAACACATTCCAAAATCACTACATTCCCACCCCCCGACCCAGCAGCATTTTATGTTTATGCCATCATATTTTACATCTTCTTATTGTATGTATTTCTTATCTAAATTATTATAGGCTGAATTGATTTTACCACTCTTGTCTTTTAACTTTGAGACTTTTCACCTTTTCTAAGTGGTTGATCCACTACCGTTAGTATATATTTGCCTTTACCAGTGAGATTTTTTTCTTTTATAGATTTTTATGTCTAGTTGTGGCCTTCTCCTTTTTGTTTAAAGAAGTTCCTTTAATATGGTAAACTTAATTTAGTGGTGCTGATCTCCTTTCGCTTTTGCTTCTCTGGCAAACTCTCTGTCTTCCCTTCAGTTGTAAATGATAACCTTGCTGGCTAGAGTATTCTTGATTGTAAGCTTTGACTCTATCATGGCACTCACTCCCTTCTGGCTTGTGAAGTTCGTGCTGAGAAACTGGCTGGTGGCCTGATGTCTGNTTCTTTTTTTGCTGCTTTTAAAATTCTATTTTTATGTTTTTAAATTTTTGACATTTTAATTATAATGTGTCTTGGTGTGGATATCTTTGGGGTCATCTTTTTTTTTGGATTCTCTATTTTTCCTAAACCTGGATGTCTGTTTTCTTGGCCACATGAGGGAAATTTTCATCTACTACTTCTCAAATAAGTTGTCTGCCTCTTGCTCTGTCTCTTCCTCTGGAGACTCCTACAAGGGGAATGTTAGTGCACTGATGTTGGCCCAGAGGTCCCTTAAACTGCACTTATTTTCATAATTCTTTTTTCATTTTTTGTTCAGTTTGGGTAATTTTTACTACCCTGTTTTCCAGATCACTGCTCTGTTCTTCTGTATCATAATCTGCTGTTTATTCCCTATAGTGTATTTTTATTTCTGTTATTCTTCACCTCTGATTGGAACTTTCTTTTATTTTTGTTGAAATTCTCACTGTGTTTATCCATTTTTCTTCCACGTTTGATGAGCAGTTTGATGGCCATTACTTTGGACTTTTTATTGGGTTGATAGCTTATCTCCACTTCATTTAGTTCTTTTTCCGACATTTTGTTTTCTTTTGTTTGGAACATAGTCTTCTGTCTCCTCATGCCTAACTCTGTGCTTGTTTCTGTCTACATCTCCGGGTCTTAAAGGGGTGGCTTTATGTAAGAGATGACTGTAGGGGCCAGAGGTGCAATTCCCTCACGCTGGCCACCAGTCACAGGTGCTTCACAGGTGTTCCCTGAGTGGGACATGTGTGTCCTCTTCTCATGGCAGCCCCTGAGCAGCGCCAGGTGCATTCTTGGGTGACGCTGGCTTCCCTCCCCCGCCTGGGTAGCTGGAGGCCCATCCCTGATGGCTACAAGTGGGCCGGTGGGCGCAGTTATCACCCTGTAGACTGCAAGGCCCTGCGGAGGGGCAGGGTGGTAAGGGGTTCTCAGTGAGGTGCGCATCCTGGCTTCAGCAGACTAGAGGGAGGATTTCAAAATGGGGCCTGTCATCCCAACCTCAGCAAGGCTGTCCCCAGTGTCTTACTCTCCAGGGAGAGTCCTCCCCATCCCCTTCAGAAGGTGCTCCAAGATTAGTAAGTAGGTCTACTTCTATGGTGTATGTGCTTTGTGATCTGACTCTGATCTTTTTTGATCTTTCTGATGTGTGTTTTTTTTTTTTTTATCTGATCTGCAACCATTTGTACTGGTGTCTGGGCTGAGTCTGTGTGCAAGCATTTTTTGAGTGGGTTTTCCTTTCCCTACAGCTCTGCAGTTTTCTTGGACATACTGCCTGTTGGATTTTATTTATTTATTTATTTAAAATGTTTTATTTATTTCTGAGAGAGAGACAGCATGAGCAGGGGAGGGTCAGAGAGAGAGGGAGACACAGAATCTGAAGCAGGCTCCAGGCTCTGAGCTAGCTGTCAGCACAGAGCCTGACATGGGGCTCGAATCCATGAACCATGAAATCATGACCTGAGCCGAAGTCGGACGCTTAACTGACTGAACCACCTAGGCGTCCCTGCCTGTTGGATTTTAAAGCCAGCTGATTTGGAAGCTCATCTCTCCATGCAGGATCTAGGGCTCCATGCCCAATGTGGAGCATGGATCTCTTCTCGGGGAGATAAGATTCCTTTGAGGTCCCTTCTGACCATGGAATGCTGTTCCTGGGGTGTGGTTTTTTTTCTTATCAAGAATGTATCTCTGCCATTTCTACACATCTTGGTGCTGTCTCTTGTTGTGGGGGCTTTGTTCCTCAAGCTCCTAAGTCCCCTTCAGAAGGAATTATGCCATATGTAGCTGTACATTTGTTGTGTCGGTGGGAGGAGGTGAGCTCAGAATCTCTTTACTCTGCCATCTTTATTCTGCCATCTTCATTCTCTCATATTATTCAGAACTACTACACTGAAGAAGTGGTGGTAGTAGTAGTAGATCCAGTGACTTTGCTGACAGACTTTTCTGAGTAATGTTTCTTGATGGGAGTAGCAGGAGGCCATCTTTCAAAAAACTGCTCATTTTTAAACTCAACTTTTAAACTCCATGTCCAGTTATGCTGTTAGCATTTCTTTCTCCGCCTCTGTGAGGAGAAGCATGTTTCTATAAGAAAGGAATGTTATGCATATACCATGTTTCTTGTAGAATTTTAGAACTATGTCTACTAGTAGTATTCTGTTATTCAACTAGTAAGTTTGTGCCCTTTGGCTTCTTGAATTATAACACAGTTGGATCTTAGACTTCATAGAGGCAGATTAATTTACTAACAGCCTCTTTATCATATGAGATCTGGTGCATTGAGATAGACGTTACAAAAATGTTTTCTTTTAAGTTAAATACTATATAGATGAATGTACTTGTGCTGGTGGTCAGAAGGAGATACCCAAATAGCAGAACTTGAAACACTAGGTAGAACTGGGTTAGAAAGGCAGGCCTACAAATGTTCACGCTTGAATATTTTTCAGAGGACTAGTGTCCTTCGAGTCAAAAGTCATTTAAATTACAAAAGAGTGGGCAGGTTGGTCGTGGCATTCAGGGTGTTCAATAATAGGTCCGGACTCTGGTCAGAGGGGTGAGGTGTTGATCAAGGTCAGTATACCAGTTGTACCAACAGATGGTATGAGGCTTTTGAATATGAGGCTGTGACTTTTCAGAACATTCCTTTGTGTTTTTTCCTGGTTGGGGACAGCAACTGTGCAGGAAGTGGTTAGATTTGATCCCGGCTGGAGCAAGGACCAAGAACTTAACAGATTAACTAACTCTGATTAAGAGTAAAGATGCAGACATATCAAGTGGTAAACAAATGAGTGAGGATGAAAAGGAGTTCATATTTATTGAATGACAAAGGGTGTTAGAACTGAGTGGACGTCGTAGTCATACCCACTTCAATGGCAGTCCACGGAGAGCTACAGAAATTATTTCACTCTAAAAGGCAGCATAAACTTACCCTTTTGAGGCATAATAATAATTTGGTCTTTGGGGTCCTGGGACACAACCCCCCAAGTCCTCGGAACCTCTGTAGTGATGAGTGTCTTCTGTATGCTAGTGAGAGGACTGGTAGCTGGGAGGGTCCTAGGTAGCATCTGGATGACACTTGAGAGAGAAACCAACCTTGTGGTGAGAAGGTTGGAACTTTTAGCTCTACCCGTGGACCTCCAAGGAGGGGAGAGAGATTCACTGAATCAGTGACTTAATCAGTCATGCCTGTGTAATGAAACCTGCATAAAAATTCTCGGATGCTGGGGGTCAGAGAGCTTCCAGGCTGGGAAACAATGGAGGCGCTGGGAGGGTGCTGATGCATCGCCTCTCCCGTACCTTCTCCAGCGCATCTCTTTGATTTGGCCAGGACTAACTTGTATCCTCCGTGGCAAACTAGCAACAGGAAGTGCTTTTCTGAGTTCTGTGAGTGCTAACGAATTTTCAAACCTGAGGACACTGTGGAAACCTCCAGATTTATAGCCAGTTGGCCAGAAGTACAGGTGGCACCTGGGGGTGTGCAGCTGGCATCTGGAGTGAGACCAGCCTCGATGGCTTGAACCGTTGAGCCTGTGCCGTCTCCCGACAACCCCGGGTAGCGAGAGCCAGCACTGAATGGAATTGCAGGAGCCCCGGGTGGTGTGAGAGAAAACCCTGCGCATTTGGTGGCAGGAGCGTGGTGAGTAAAATTAGCCCGTCTGCCTACGTCATGCAGAGCGCAGACCATCGGGGTAGATGCTTCTGTGCCAGGGTTGCTTCAGAAGCCGTGAGTTTGTTCTTGTTCTCCAGGCTTAGACGCTACCCTTGTGCCCCCGTAGCTGGTGTCAGTCCTGTTCTCATCCTTGCCTTTATCACTACATTGCGCTTTTCCTGTGCCCCTGGGATCCCTTGGAGTGTCGATGGGCTTTTTTCTTCCTCTCGATGGGGTGGCCTGATACACGAGGCCATGTTTGGCATTCTCTTAACTGTTTGTGTGCTTCCTCTTGCCTTTGATGGTCTCTGACAGCCTCTCTCAGATTGTGATGTTTGTCCTAATGAATCACCACCCACCATGCTCTCCTGGGCCCTTGCCCTTCCTGCTCTGATCATTTCCCCTGCACCTTATAAAGTGGGACAAAGCTCATTGTGAGGACTGTGTCACTACTGGGCACTTACTCTCTAAGGAGTTGAGAGTTGTGTGGCATGTTTGTTGCTTAACATCGGTGATTCTTATTTTTGTTTTTCATACAAGCACCTAGCATAGTGCCTTACAAACTGAAGGATTCAGAAACTTGTGAATTAAAAGCTATTAACATGGCCATGAATCTGTTACCAGAAAGATTAGAATGAATCAATAAATAAAGACTCGGATGTCAGTCAAAGAAAGACAAAGAAAGAAAAGACAAAGAAAGACAAATACCACATGATCTCACTCATGGGGAATTTAAGAAACAACAAAGGGAAAAAAAGAGACAAACCAAAAACCAGGCTGTCAACAATAAAGTGCAAGCTGATTGTCACCAGTGGGGAGGTCAGTGGGGGAGAGGGGATGAGTGAAATAAATGAAGGGGATTAAGAGCACACTTATTCTGATGAACACTGAATAATGTATAGATTTTTTTGAATCACTGTATTGTACACCGACTAATACAGCACTGTATACTGGAATTAAAAGATAAAATAACAATAAAACCATTGTATATTATGTAAATAACATTTTAAATTAAATAACTGGATTTTTTTTTTAAGACTCAAGATGTTCTTTGCTTTTTTCAGTTTGTTCAGATCTCTGAAAAAACTCTTTTGTGCCTAAATGAAAAATTTATGTAACTTAATCCTTTTTAGTTTTCCTGATGGCCTTCTACTGCAAGGAATGAGTCATAGACGATTCACAGGAATATCCGAAGTATCGTGGTGTTGAGTTAAAGAGGTTTTAAAAAGGCAGAACATCCTATATTCGTTGGGCTGCTTGGGTATGTTCCCAGAAATGGAGTTTGTATAGACCGTGGAATTGATACAGACTAATGTAAGATTTTCTGCTTTTCAGAGGTATAGGCATAAGAATGACGGAACCAATATACCTCAGCCCCTCATTTGACAATGTACTGCCCAGCTTCTTATTTTTACAGGTAAGTATTTGTCCAAGTAAAATATTTATTGACATTGAAACGTAACTTCGGTGAGTTATTTCAAATCCAGTGTGGTTTTTTTTTTCTATTACCCTATTTATTGTGGTTTATTTTTCTGATCTACCTTTTGTTAATAAGCAGTAAGAAAAAAACTGTGTACATACTCTCTTTTTCTCAACTGATATTTTCCCCTAATGTTTATTTTTGAGAGAGAGTGCAAGTGGGGGAGAAGCAGAGAAAAGGGAGGCACAGAGGATCTGAAGTGGGTTGTGCGCCCATAGCAGCGAACCGATGCTGGGCTCCAGTTCATGGACCATGAGATTATGACAGGAGCCGAAGTCGGAAGCTCAACCGACTGAGCCTCCCAGGCGCCCCTCAATTGAATTTTAAACTTTTTTTAACCTTATGTTGCCCAAAAGTGCTTTGATAGCTTATTGTAATCATTTTCCATCTCAAAATATTAATCCCGAGGGACACCTGGGTGGCTCAGTTGGTTAAGCATCCAACTTCCACTCAGGTCATGATCTCACAGTCTGTGGGTTCGAGCCTCCCATCGGGCTCTGTGCTGACAACTCAGAGCCTGGAGCCTGCTTTGGATTCTGTCTCTCCCTCTCTTCTCTCCTGCTTGTGTTCTCTCTGTCTATCAAAAATAAACATTAAAAAAAATTAATCCCAAAATAATGCATGTATCGGTACACATTTAAGTATCATCTTGGTAACTTTGAGATGCAAATGGTTTATTACTAACATACTTTTTGTCAGTTGGTTATCACTAGCTATGATATGACAGTTTTGCGGTGTCCAGTCTTGCAGATGGCAACTCATTTGATTGTTACAGTTCACTGGTTATGTGGTAT
The DNA here is from genome assembly GCF_008692635.1 of Crocuta crocuta. Classification (NCBI taxonomy): domain Eukaryota; kingdom Metazoa; phylum Chordata; class Mammalia; order Carnivora; family Hyaenidae; genus Crocuta; species Crocuta crocuta. The sequence continues at coordinate 7,573,441 of NW_027531522.1, forward strand.
TAATGTTATTATTCCCAGTATATAATGAAGATAGCGAATATCAGATCTGTTAGGTTTCTTGAACAAGGTCATATACAGTTAGTAATTAGTAATGTCTGAACCCTGACCTGAAGGCACATGCTGTTTACTCTCTGCTCTGCCCAGTATTTAATCGTAAGACATAAATCCAAGGATTATTTCTAGGAAAACAGATTTACATTTATTATCTGATTCCATAATAGTGATGGTGTAATACATAGAATATGTAACCTGCTATATAGTTATACGCTATTATACAAATTCTTTCTTCTTCGGTTATCTGTGCCAGCCACCCTCCACCTTTGTTTTATTTATTTATTTTTGGTTTACATCTGTACATGGCATATAGTGCAACAATGATTTCAAGGGTAGATTCCTTAATGCCCCTTACTCATTTAGCCTGCCCGTCTCCCACAACCCCTCCAGCAACCCTCTGTTTGTTCTCCATATTTTAAAGTCTCTTATGTTTTGTCCCCCTCCCTGTTTTTATATTGTTTTTGCTTCCCTTCCCTTATGTTCATCTGTTTTGTATCTTCAAGTCCTCATATGAGTGAAGTCATACAATATTTGTCTTTCTCTGACTGATTTCACTTAGCATGATACCCTCTAGCTCCATCCACACAGTTGCAAATGGCAAGATTTCATTCTTTTTGATTGCTGTGTATTACTCCATTGTGTATGTATGTGTGTGTGTGTATGAATACATAAAGAAGATGTGTATATATATGTATATCGATGGACATTTGGGCTCTTTCCATACTTTGGCTGTTGTTGATAGTGCGGCTATAAACATTGGGATGCATGTGTCCTTTAGAAACAGCATACCTCTATCTCTTAGATAAATACCTAGAAGTGCAATTGCTGGACCGTAGTGTAGTTCTATTTTTAATTTTTTGAGGAAACTTCATACTGTTTTCCAGAGTGGCTGCACCAGTTTGCATTCCCATGAGCAGTGCAAAAGAGATCCTCTTTCTCTGCATCCTTACCAATATCTGTTATTGTCTGAGTTGTTAATGTTACCCATTCTGACGGGTGTGAGGTGGTATCTCATTGTGGTTTTGATTTGTATTTCCCTAATGTTGAGTGACATTGAGCATCGTTTCATGTGTCTATAGGCCATCTGGCTGTCTTTGGAGAAGTGTCTGTTCATGTCTTTAGCCCATTTCTTCACTGGATTATTTGTGTTTTTGGGTGTTGAATTTGATAAGTTCTATATAGACTTTGGATACCAACCCTTTATCTGATACGTTGTTTGCAAATATCTTCTTGCATTCCATCGGTTGCCTTTTAGTTTTGCTGATTGTTTCTTTTGGTGTTCAGGAGCTTTTTATTTTGATAAGGTCCCAATAGTTAATTTTTGTTTTTGTTTCCCTTGCCTCCAGAAAGGTGTTGAGTAAGAAGTTTCTGTGGCCAAGGTCAAAGAGGTTCTTGGCCGCTTTCTCCTTGAGGATTTTGATAGCTTCCTGTCTTACATTTAAGTCTTTCATCGATTTGAGTGTATTTTTGTATATGGTGTACGACAGTGGTTCAGGTTCATTCTTCTGCATGTTGCTGTCCAGTTTTCCCAGCACCACTTGCTGAAGAGACTGCTTTTATTCTATTGAATATTCTTTCCTGCTTTGTCAAAGATGAGTTGGCCATATGTTTGTGGGTCCATTTCTGGGTTCTCTATTCTGTTCCATTGATCTCAGTGTCTGTTCTTGTGCCGGTACCATACTGTCTTGATGATCACAGCTTTGTAATACAGCTTCAAGTCTGGGATTGTGATGCCTCCTGTTTTGGTTTTCTTTTTCAAGATTGCTTTGGCTATCTGGGATCTTTTCTGGTTCCATTCAAATGTTAGGATTCTTTGTTCTAGCTCTGTGAAGAACGCTGGTGTTATTTTGATAGGGATTGCATTGAATATGTAGACTGCTTTGGGTAGTATTGACATTTTAACAATATTTATTTTTCCTATCCAGGAGTATGGAATCCCCCTTTGTTTTAAAGTTTGGTGTTGTGCTAGGTGCTTTGAATATATTATTACAAGCATTCACTGGCTTACACCTTAAGACAACTGATACTGTTAGTTGAATGATGTTCAATAACCATTTAACTTGTGAAATAAAGTAGTTCATGTGATGACAGGCTGAAGAAATTCACCTTAAAAGAAATCATATTTTGTAAGCAAGAGTTTGGCAACTGGTAGCCTTTGTCCATTCTACCTACTTAGTGAAGCTGCTTTATAGACTGGGTGGAATTAGAAAGCTATTGGAAAAATTCCTGGGGAAATTTGTGCTTTTTTTTTTTTTCCTTTTTTGACTGCCTCTTGGCCTTGCCATTATCTCCAAATCTCTATTCTTTGTTGCTTCTAACAGCTGATGCAAAAGCTTTGCATTGTAGACTTTTTTTTTTTATTTTTTTGCTGGGGTATGTGTATGTGTAAGGGGCTATTGATAACTGATTGTTTTTCATTTTAGTACCTGAAGTTATACTAGAATATGTTTTTCAGAGTGAATTGGAGTGTTGTGTACAATCATTAAAACTACAACTGTATAATACCATTTGGTTTTTCAAAATCAAAAGGAAACTTTTGAATTGCTTAAACACAGTCCACAGAATCTCAAAATAATCGTAGGTGTCCTTCACATTTGAAATAATTGTTAAAGGTTCAGCACTTAAATACTTATAAGAACTGCTTTCAGTTAAATTCTAATAACATTTTAGTTTAGCTGGAATAAAACATAGTGCCTGAAACTTAATTTTCTCATTGCCTGGTTCCTTGCAAATAATTAATTTAAGGGCCAGATGAGGTTGGACAACCTAAGGAGCTTTTAAATAGATACTACTGCCTGGACACTAGCACCAGAATTGGTTTCAGTTGGTCTGACGGGGGTGGGGCCTGGGTCTGGATGATTAAAAGCTCTTCCAGGTGATTCTCATGTGCAGTTCAGGCTGAGAATCACTATAGCAGAGCCATGGGGTGCATCTGGCTCCACGTTAGAATCCCCTGGGGTGATGTTGGAAACACTGGTGCCTGGGCCATATTGCCAGAAATTCTGGTTTAACTACTCTAGATCAGGACTATACACTTTTGACAAACTCCCTAGGTGATTCTCTAGTGTAGCTAGGGTTAAGACATACTGTAGAGAAAGGTAATTTAGTAGATTAAATTATTCCAAGAAAACTTTGTCATCATTTAAATATTGAATAAAGCCTTTTTATTTGGACTGTCTGATAATTTCAGTTGATTGCACTGCCAGAAGGCTCTTAATGTATTACTTATGTTTGATTGTAAAGTTCTGTCATCTTTGACCAGGAATCACCGAATCTCCCATAGCCACATAATATTGGAGTTCAATTTTTAAATATTTTGGGGATAAATTAGACCATTTGAGAGAAGCTCTGTAACAGGGTAAGCTAAGTTTAGTGTTTAATGTGGAGGGATAGCTCTTCAGGTGCCAAAATGATTTGCATCGATTTGAATGCTTCCTATACCCATAGGGGGCGCCCTTGCGCATTTGTGTCTCCTTTCTCACTGTTGATTCTGTTTTCAAGTGGTGATCTTGGATTTGCTTGAGAGCATTGTAACCTTCTCCCAGTTCTTGAGAACATCCTAATAGATACAATTCCAGTGTGAGAACGAATTGATACCTTTAAACCTTAAATAGCTCTGTGCTTGTTAGCCTCTGTTGTTGTTTTTTTCTTGCCAATTAAAAAAAAATGCATTACTTTAAAGGAAATGCAGTACTTTGCGATATTCTAGCTTTTAAACAATATTTATTTTGAGAGAGAGCATGTGTGCACAAGTGGGGAAGGGGCAGAGAGAAAGGAGAGAGAATTCCAAGCATGCTCCATGCTGTCAGTACAGAGCCCAGTGCAGGACTTGAACTCACGAACCATGACTTGAGCTGAAATCAACCATCGGACGCTTAACCGACTGAGCCATCCATGTGCCCCGGTATTTCTATTTTATTTGAGGCAAACTGTTATCCTAGAATAGCAGTCCTTACATGATCAATACTAATAATGAGTTAACATATAACTTACTGCAGTATAACTTACTGCTATGGGTATTTGAGTTGTCTGGTCTCATAGTACATTTCTAGGTGCCAATCAGAAATGGTAAGATTTTTTTACATTTTACTTTTCTCCTACAGAAATGTGGTAATGGTGGGGAGATGGGAACCCAAATGCCTTTGAGTGGCATTAGCAGCATAAAATTAGAATTCTTAAGTGGGCGTTAGATGGTGAAGCGCCTGAATTGCAAAATTTTATACATTTTCTTAGAGAAAAATCTAGAGATTTCTTACATTTCTAAAAGGGCTTTGGCCTTCAAAATGTTGAGAATTGTTGGGGTACCTGGTGGCTCAGTTGGTTAAGCATCTGACTTTGGCTCAGGTCATGATCCTAATGGTTCATGAGTTCGAGCTCCACATCAGGTTCTGGGCTGAGAGCCTGCTTGCGATTCTCTCTCCCTCTCTCTCTACCCATCCCCTGCATGCGCGCGCTCTCTCTCTCTCTCTCTCTCAAAATATACAAACTTAAAAAGATACTGAATTGTTGAGAAAAAAACAATGATTTTGCTAAATTGCTTGGGGAAATGGATCCGTGTATGTGTGTCTTGTGTGTGAAGTTCCTATGAGATCTTAGGATAGATAATCTAGGAAATTGTGAATTTCCTGACACTATTATGTTAACAGAAACCATATTTTGGCGGAGGATGCTGTCCTGGACTACCTCCAAAGATTTGTGTTCTGTGATTCTGAATTTTAAAATGATTTAGAATCATTAGGGGCACCTGGGTGGCTCAGTCGGTTAAGCATCCCACTCTTGCTCTCTGCTTGGGTGTTGATCTCAGGGTCTTGAGTTTAAGCCCTGTGCTGGGCTCCGTGCTGGGCTCCGCGCTGGGCGTGGAGCCTACTTTGAAAAAAAAAAAAGATTTAGAATCATTGGTAATTGGTTTTTTTTTTCTTTATAGAATTTGCCATCTGCTGTAGTAACTCATGTTCTGGATCCTCAACCTGGAGAGAAGATTCTAGATTTGTGTGCTGCACCCGGAGGCAAAACAACACACATTGCAGCACTAATGCATGATCAGGTAAGACTGTCTTCACAGCAAACACTATTCTTTTTTTTTTTTTTTTTTTTTTAATGTTTTATTTATTTCTAGGAGAGAGAGAGAGACAGCGTGAGCAGGGGAGGGTCAGAGAGAGAGGGAGTCACAGACTGAAACACGCTCCAGGCTCTGAGCTGGCAGTCAGCATAGAGGCCGACGCGGGGCCGAACCCACGAACCGCGAGATCATGACCTAAGCGAAAGTCGGACGCTTTCTGACTAAGCCACCAGGTGCTCCACAGCAAACACTATTCTAAACATATTATGTATTTCAGTGTTGAAGGTGGAACTACATATAACTTAGGAAACACACAGACGTTTATGATCTGCATTATTTCAGATGCAGCCGAAGTGACGACTCTTCATTGATGGGATTCATCACATGTTGAGTTTAGTACATAATTATCATTTGTGAAGACTGTCTAAAAGATCTTCTTAAATCCCAAATTTGCTAATAGATTTGTAAAGTAGAAGTCTTTTTCATAAAGATACATTTAAATGAAACATTTAAGAGGTTTTATCTATGTTCTTAAGTATAAGACTTGATACTTTTTAAACTATTCAATTTTGCCAGTAAAAGTTAATTTGACAGCACATTACTGAAGTATCAGATTATTCATTGATATATACATATGTACATATATGATCCACACACATCAAACACATCTTGAGATTTATGAAAAACTTTATGATCTGTCTTAATTATAAAGCTTGTTTTATTGTCACAAAATAGAGTGAGTCATGGATAACTTTATCTCAGATTTACTGCTTTTACCTATGTGTGTATATATTTATATATATGCCAGTATGTTTTCTTTCATTATTGGTTAGTCTTGTCTATTTAGAATTCAGTGTGACCTTGTAAGCTTTCTATACTGCAACTGCGATTCTTCAACTCAAGAGGATACGGCCAGTTGATGATGCCATCTTTCTTCTTGTTTCAAATTCCATACATTTAAATGGTTCCTGAAATACTGAGACATGCTAGTATCTTCACCTACTTTGATCTGAAGTCGGATTTTAATTGATTGGTTGGTTGCTTAAACAGATACTTAGTACTCCCATGTGCGGAGTACTGAACAGATACTTAGTACTCCCTTGCCGAGTACTGAACAGATACTTAGTACTCCCGTGTGCCAAGTACTGAACAGATACTTACTTAGTACTCCCATGTGCCGACTACTGGGAGTGCAGCAGTGGACCACAGTGACCGGAATTCCCTTCATCTAGCTTGCATTCTGGTTATGAGCAGACTGATACTAAACTAAATGAATACAGGATATGGCCTCTGTGATTATGGTAAGGGCTGCGGTGAAAAATGAAAGAAGGTGAGGGGAATTGGGGGAGGGAAGGGAAGGTGAGGACACAGTTTGAAGGAGGGTGGTGAGGGAGATCCGCACTGGGAAGGCAGCTTTTGAGGAAGGGCTGGGAGGTGATGAGCAACATGGAGGTCTGTGAAACGTGTGTTTTAGTGAGAGGAAACAGCAAGTGTAAGTGTGCCGAGGCCGGAAGGCACCTGCCTTGTTTGAGAAGCCTCTGCGGTCTTCTGAGGAGGAAGGGAGGGGAAGAGCGGTCAGAGAGATAGGGCCCAGGGGAGGACATTCGGGTAGAGCAGCTTGCAGGGTCTGATAGGACTTCTTCCCCGGCACTTGGGTGATGGGAAGTCATTGCAGGTTTTGAACACAAGAGTGGCATCAGCCTCCTTGCTATTTGAAGTATCATTGTGGCCACTGCACTGAAAAGAAGCTGTAAGAGGTTGTGGGTGCCTGGTTAGGAGACCGTAATTCTGGGACGGGTCGTGGAGGCGGTAGATTCTGGAGTGGTTTTTGAGGAGTGGGGTTGTAAGGAGTTGCAGATGCACTGGATGTGGGTTGTGGAAATGAGAAAATAATCAAGGGTGACTTTTCTACATTTGGGCCTGAGAAAGTAGAGAGAGAGAGAGAGAGCTAGGTAGGGGTGACTGGGAGGAGCAAGTTCTGCAGAGAAAAGTCAGAACCTGAGTTTTGGAGATAATAAAATGAAGTGTCTGTCAGATTTTAAGGGGGTGATGTTGAGCAGGCAATTGGGTGTTTGAGCCTGCAGTTCAGGAGAAAGGTCTGGACTGGCAATAAAACTTTGGATTGGAAATGTGAATATATATAACACAGAAATTTTAAGTCGTCAGCATATAGATAATGCGTAAAGCCATAAAACTAGCGTGGGTGGCAATAGAGAGCAAAGAGGCCAGAAGACTGAGCCGCCTGGGTACCATGTGCCAGCATTCAGAGGTTGGGGAAAGGTGGAGGAGTGGCCAGCGGTGTCAGAGGGAAACCAGAGGAGTGTGCTACCCTGGAAACTAGGTGAAGGAGGGGACCGAAAGGCAATGGAGAGATCAGCGGTGTCAGATGTTGTTTCCGCCCCATAAAAGGAGGACTGAGAAGTACCAGTGGACTTAGCACCACGTAGGTGATGGCCGAGCTCGGCTCACATCTCGTGAGCAGTTTGGTGAGTGGAAATGTTTGCTTGGATTGAGAATGAGAGATCTGAAATGTGAATCAAAACCACTCCTTTGGTCCTGGGTGGGGCGGGGTGGCGGGAAGTAGTTACTTGTACAGGAGTGCAGTGAAATGGGACAGCAGTGGGAGGTGAACTCAGGGAATACTTTTTTTGGGATGAGAGAAATGATAATGATTATATGCTAATGAGAGATGACGTAAAAGGGGAAATAGGTAACACCAGAGGAAGCAGGGAAAATTGCTGGGTGGTATCTTTGAGGAGGTGACATGGGCTAAGATTTGATGCACAAGTTTATCCATGGAAATAGGAAGGGAGGCTGAGTACGAGGTGCTGATGTTGGTGGGCTGGTCAGTGTCGTAGGAGACTGGACGGTCTCTTCTGATTGTTGGATTTTCCTCAGTGAAATAGGAAGCAAGGCCATCAGATGAAAATGGGGATGGGAAGGAGGTGGTAAGAGCTAGGAGGTAGGAAATTCCAATCCAGGAAAATGAAGTGGGGATGGGCTATGGATATGTTGTAGGAATTCCAGTTTGTACCGTGGGCTCCATGAATACAAACGGTCATGAATTTAAGGCAGGATTAGTAGCCATAACGATGGGCTTTTTATTTTTAAGCTGCCTGGGGACACACAGGAGGTTGGTGAAGAAGTGGATTAAACACAGCAGCATTTTGGGCATGCTTACATCTAAAACACAAAAGCGTGTGTAGAAGAGTGATTTGATGTAACAAGGAATCTAAGCTGGGTAAAGAGCATAGCCAGGACAGTAAGACTGAGCCAGTGGGTCCATTCTTAATTTTCTAAATTAGCTCATGTTTCTTCAGTGGGAGGATTTCTTAGGCACCTAGGAAACTCAACAATTTTTGTCATGGTACTAATTTATGAGTAAGAAAAAGTTACCCACCTGAGGCGTAAGACTTTCTGGCATTCTTTCTGTAGAAATACTTGAGTAAGGCTTACCAAAGCCCTTCTGCTCTAGCTGATTTACTTGATGGAACTAATATTTACCCACTCCCCAAAGTGCCAGGTGTTGGACTTTGCCAGGTGATCATTTTTGATCTGTATTTGATGGTTTTTAGGATGCTTAAGCAATTTACAAGTAGCCTTGCACTGAAAACAGGAACATTGAACGTTTCAAGGTGAAATTGTAACTTTTCCCTTTCATTAGTGCAAACCGTTTTATCCAAAGACTTCTGATGAAAATTCAGATTACTTGCATGTTAGTATATAATACTATTATAACTTCTGCAACATTCACTATGTCACAAGCAGAGGGATAAAACATATATACATTTATATATTTTTAATAAATACATCGAAAGGTTAAAACTATCTCTGCACTGTATGCATGTGTATCTACATACACTGTATATAGGCACTGTATATATGTACTGTGTGTGTGTATATATGTATGCATTCTGTGTACAGGTGCCCCCCCACCCCCAACACTTGCGGTAGCACTAGTATAACTTCAATGAGTGGCCGTAAAGTAACTAAGGAAGAAAAAGATATTTGTTGCTTAAATTTTGGGGAATTCATACTCTGGGTTCATAAAGGAGGTATACTTGCCTGTTTACTTATATTCTTGTTTGTCCAAAAAGAATTTAAGGTGTTAACAATAAAAACTTTAAGGAAAAATGTATTAAATACCACCAGTGCATAAAATGCAGAACAAGTAAGATTAATTTTATGGAGTTGTGTGTAATGCAGATCATAGTTAACTTGAAATCCTAATTGTAAAGATTATGACACACCTTGAAGTAGTGTTCATAACCCCCCCTTAATTTATGATATATGATATTTATTGTGTTCACTTAGAAATTTTTATCCACAGATATTTTATGCTCTCTAATAAGAAGTCATTTCAAAGAGAATCTGGATATTTTAAATGTGTCTGTGTTTTGTTGTTCTGTTTTCTAGTGTTGCATAAAAATGACCACAGAAACCTTAGCAGCCTACAGCTAAACATTTATTCAGCTCAGGAGTCTGGGCTGCAGTTGATCCCTGTAAGCCTGGCTTGTGCACCTGATCAGCTGCAGGTCAGCTAGGGGTTCTCAGGATCTTGAGGGGGCTCCTTCACTTGGGTTTGGCTGGTGTTGGCTTATCTGAGGTGACCTCAGCAGAGACCACTAGGCTTCCCTGCCGCTGCTTCCTGTTCTCTTACCTTCCTCCTGGGGTGGTCAGGGGACCAGTCCCGCAGAGGGCAAAGCAGAGAGCAAAGGCAGGTCTTTCCATATCTCTGTTTGTATCACACGTACCATCTTCCCATTGGTTGATGCAAATCCTGTGGCTCTGCTCAAGTAGGAAAGGCACCTGACTGCAAGGTGAATGCCAAAGGATGGGGGATATGTGGGGAGTTGAGTTGGAATTAGGCAGTTCCCCCGCAGTGGGCCACCAGTGGAAATGAACAACTTTGAATAGAAATATGTGACCTTGTTAAATTCCAGATTTTGTTGTTGTTCTTGATCTCTCGTTATTTATTTTGATAAGCACATTTTATGTGAGCATAGCCTCCAGTTTTATACTTCTGTAAAAGTAGCCTTCAGGCATCTCCACAGTAGTACGTTGGAAACTCATTCTGGTTGTTGTTGCTTACTTTTCCAGTTCCACTCTCTTAAAATGGTTTTCCTGTTGGTCAAAATATTAAGAGGAACTGTGACTACCACTGAACCTGGTGGCACATTTAGGAACATCATCAGCAAGTTTTCAGCACTGTTGTCTATGCATCTGATGTGCATCTCATACACGGATCTCATACAAGGATGGTGTATATATATAAAAGCAAAAAAAGCTAGAAAAGACATTGAAGACTTAGTCTCGCCATCTCTGCAATATCATTTCATACTCTATTTTAAAAATCATATGAATGTCATAGGGCATTTGTAGAAGTGTGGTATCATCCTTGTTGATTAAAAAAAAAAAAAACAAACTTTCTTTTGAGAGTGAGCAAGTGGGGTATAGGCAGAGGGAGAGAATCCCAAGCAGACTCTGTACCCAGTGTGGAGGAGGATTCGGGGCTCGATCTCATGACCATGAGACCATGACCTGAGCCAAAATCAGCAATGAGATGCTTAACCAACTGAGCCACCTGGGCGCCCCAAGACTTCAACTTTAAAACTAGGGGTGGGAGAAAAGTAGGGAAAGACCATAATGTTTCATCAGTTTTCCTTAGTATTAATAGTTTTCATGACTGCTTTGTGTATCCACCTTATTTTTATGTGTGTTTTTGTTTGTTTTTTAGGGAGAAGTAATAGCACTGGATAAAATAGCCAACAAAGTAGAAAAAATAAAACAGAATGCTTTATTGTTAGGGCTGAATTCCATCAAGGCGTTTTGCTTTGATGGAACAAAGGCTCTTAAACTCGATATGGTTAAGGATGCTGAAGGTGAGTTAAATTTTATCATTATAGGCTTCTGTGATTGGCTGTTGGAAGCAAATAGATTTTGCTGTCATTATTCCAGCCCTAAAATATCCACAAGACTTCAAAGCTGGCATAGATCTAAGCTATTTTGCCATAATAGATATCATTTTGCTTTTCATCTCATCCCTGAATGTCAGATTTTAACAATGTAGAATCAAATCCCCAAGACTTGGTCAAACCCTTTGGTCTTACTGTATTTGTCTTAATTTCATATTAAATCTCAGAAAGCTTATTAGCCTTTCAGTTTTATGATTCTGGAGCTATTCTGTCTTCCTCATTTTTCTTGAGAGAATGGGGCTATGGAGCTAGGGAGGGAGGGAAAACTGTCCCATATCTTGTGTTAGAATAAAATGTTGCATTTATTAAGTCACTTGATTGCTCTGTTTCTTTGTTTAGATTTGATTTCATGAACTACTCCAGAAACTTGCATATTTTAATGAGTGAATTGACATTAATGTTCCCAAAATGTTTATCAGTGAAAGATGCTTCTTGATTAATCACTTCTCTTCCTTTTGGCTAAGATCAAGTGTAGTGTCTACTATCATGAGTTTAGTATCTGATATGTCCTCTCTCTGAGGACAATATATTACAAGGATTTTTGGCACCAGGAGATGGAATAGGAGCTTGCTCCATCCATTTCCATGCATCAACGTATTTTTCCAGTATTCCCAGGAATAGTGCACCTTTTTGAGGGAATGAAAATTGTCCGGGGTGGAAAAATGCTACTTAGTTAAAGGTGACTTTTATTTATTTTCTTTTTAGTGTTTATTTATTTTGAGAGAGCATGTGAGCTGGAAAGGGGCAGAGAGAGAGGGAGAGAGAAAATCCTAAGCAGGCTCTGTACTGTCAGAGCAGAGCCCAATGTGCGGCTTGGTCTCACGGAATCATGAGATCATGACCTGAGCCGAAATAAAGAGTTGGATGCTTAACTGACTGAGCTACCCAGGTGCCCTTAAAGATGACCTTTACAAAACCAAGGCCATGGTTTTGATTCCCCACCCTGTACGGACCATCTAACTTTCCCATATATAAGCTGTTGTTCCTAAGAATGACTAATAGACAATGGACAGCTCAATTAATCCATTACTGTTACTTTACTGAAATCCCTGGTAGGTGACCAATTTTTACATATCATTGAATAAAGTGACCATACTCATAAGTGTAATAGGTTGAGATTAGGGTAAGAAGAATCAAGATGTAGGGGTAGCCATCTTAGTGGTCAGTCTCTGGTGCTATAGGAAGACATATTTTAACTGACTTGAAATATTCAGTCACCGAGTTTTCACTCATCCACGTCACTTTATTAGCTAATGGTCCTAGGTTGTCATCTCTAGCTTTTTTTTTCATCAAGACTTGTTTCATAACAGATACTGGATGGTACTTTGATTTGGGGATTAAACCTAGAATGTCAGGCAATAGACATCTGGTGGAAAATGCATCAGTAGTAATGTGAACATCACCATATCTTTGAGATTCCTGGAAAGTGAGGGGTTATTTTGTGACACTTGCCTAACGTGTAATAAACACACAGGATGAACAGATAGATGCAACACATGGAAGTTTTCCTAGAAAAATAGGGATTGTTCCAAGGAACAAGTTCTGGACTATAGGATTTATCTTCTCACGGAAGTGGGAATAGGTCAGATTTAATTGCCTGATTACGTGAGAACAGCATTTCATGGTCAGTTGATTGTTAACCCAAAAGAGTTAACCAGGGGATTTATATTAGAGTATAGGCTCATAGGCTGTATCAGAGAGACTCAAAATTCAGTGGCTTAGAACATATAAAAGAGTTTTTATTTCTTTGTTTTTGTTGTTTATTTTGGACTCACTGAGCAGAAGTGGACATTCAGTCCTGGTACTTTCATCTCTGGTCCAAGATAGATGTCCCGGTTCTTTCGAGGGGACGGGAAAAGAAACCAGATTTCTTAGTAATGCATACTACAGCTGGGCAGATCTGTCATTTGATGATCAGTTTCGCTGCAAGTGGGGGCTGGAAAATGTGGTCTTTAGCTGTGTGGCCATGTACCCTGTGCGAAACGTGACCGTAGGCAAAGAGCATAATGGGCGTTGAAGAGCACCTAGGAGTCTGACCAAGGCTTTGTATTACTCAAGGTGGTGATGGTGACCATTTACATTTATTCATAAGATTTTTAGAATTTTTAATTTAGTATAGTTGACGTAGTGTTATTAGGTTCAACTGTACAACATAATGATTCTACAATTCTTTACATTATTCCATGCTCAACACAATTAAGTCACCCTCTGTCATCATAAAATGTTACTAAATTATTGACTGTATTCCCTACTCTGTGGTGTTTGTTTCTTAATCTCTGTGACATATTCATTTTATAGCCAAAAGTTTGTACCTCTTAATTTCCTTCACTTATTTTGCCCATCAAATCACCCACCTCCCTGCTGGCAAACACCGGTTTGTCCCCTGAATTTGAGTCTATTTTTGTTTGTTTGTTTATTGTTTTGATATTTAGAGCCCACATATAAGTGAAATCCTATGGAATTTGTCTTTCTCTGTCTTGTTTTACTATCATACCGTCTAGATCCATCCGTGTTGTGGTGTGTGGCAAGATGCCATTCATTTGTATGGCTGACTAATATTCCGTGTGTGTGTGTGTGTGTGTGTGTGTGTGTGTATGTGTGTACCACATCTTTATCCATCTATCAGTAGACTCTTGGGGTTGTTTCTATATATTGGCTATTTAAGTAATGCTACAATAAATGTAGGAGTGTGTATATCTTTTTGAATTCATGTTTTTTTTTTCTTCAGGTAATTATCTAGTGCCAGAATTACTGGATCATATGGTATTTCAACTTTTAATTTTTTGAGGAATCTCCATACTGTTGTCCATAGCAATTGTACCAATTTACATTCCCACCAGCAGTGCACAAGACTTCTCTTTTCTTCACATCCTTATAATGTATTATTTCTTGTCTTTGGTACTAGCCATTCTTACTGGTGTGTGAAGTGAGATCTTATGGTGGTTTTATCTTGCATTTCCCTGATGATTAGTGGTGTCGAGCGTCTTCTCATGTGTCTGTTGGCTATCTGTATGTCATCTTTGGAAGAATGTCTTCAGGTCTTGTGCCCATTTTTTAATTGGATTCTTTGGGGTTTTTTTGGTGCTGAGTTGTAGAAGTTCTGTATGTATTTTGGTTATTAACACTATACAGACATATCATTTGCAAAATCTTACATTCAGTAGGTTTGCCTTTTCATTTTGTTGATGGTTTCCTTTACGGTGCATAAGTGGTTTAGTTCCAGTAGTTTATTTTTGCTTTTGTTTCCCTTTATTGAGGAGATGTATCCATAAATATGTTGGTAAGGCTGATGCAAAGAGATTACTACCTATGTTTTCTTTTAGGAATTTTATGGTTTCAGGTCTCATATTTGGGTCTTTAATCCATTTTTTTAAATGTTTTATTTATTTCTAGGAGAGAGAGAGAGACAGCGTGAGCAGGGGAGGGTCAGAGAGAGAGGGAGTCACAGACTCTGAAATAGGCTCCAGGCTCTGAGCTGGCAGTCAGCACAGAGCCCGACGCGGGCCTCGAACCCACGAACCGCGAGATCATGACCTAAGCGAAAATCGGACGCTTAACCGACTAAGCCACCAAGGCGCCCCAAGGGTCTTTAATACATTTTGAATTCATTTTTGTGTATGGTATGAGAAAGTGTTCCAGTTTTATTCTTTGGCATGTAACTGTCCAGTTTTCCCAGCACCATTTATTGAAGAGACCATCTTTTCCCCATTCCCCATTGTATATTCTTGCCTCCTTTTTCATCAATTAAATGAACATAAAAGCATGGTTTTATTTCCAAGCACTCTATCCTTTTCCATCGATCTTTTTTTGTACCAGTACCATATTCTTTCAGTTACTATAGCTTTGTAGTATATCTTAAAATCTAGAATTGTGATACCTCCAGCTTTGTTCTTTTTCAAGATTGCTTTGGTATTTGGGGTCTTTTGTGGTTTCATACGAATTTTAGTATTATTTGTACTAGTTCTGTGAAAAGAGCTGTTGTTATTTTGGTAGGGATTGCATTAAATCTGTAAATTGCTTTGGATAGTATGGGAATTTCATTCTTTCTATCCATAAGTATGACATATCTTTCTATATGTTTGTATTGTCTTCAGTTTCTTTCCTCAGCGTCTTCATGATTTTCAGAGTACCAGTCTTCTCCTCCTTGGTTAAATTTATTCCTAGGCATTTTATTCTTTTTGGTGCAGTTGTAAATGGGATTGTTTTATTAATTTCTCTTCTCCATATAGAAACACAATAGATTTCTCTATATTTTGTATTCTGTAACTTTACCTAATTCATTTATTCTAATAGTTTTTTTCTTACCTCTTAAGGAATTCCTTTTAACAGTTCTTATAAGGCTGGTTTAGTGGCAATAAACTCCTTTAACTTTTGTTTCTCCAGGAAACTCTTTATCTCTCCTTCATTTCTGCTTCAAGATAACCTTGCTGGGTAGAGTATTTTTGGTTTAGGTTTTTCCTTTCAGCACTTTGAATTCATCATGCCACACCCTTCTAGGCTGCAGAGTTTCTCTAGAAAAGTCAAAAAAACTGATAACACCTGATTGTCAGAGCCCCCATTTTTAGGTTGTGCTGATTTTCAAAACCAGATATCATGAAGGCCCATATTCCCAGTAAGTGCCCAGGACTGGGGTGCCTGCTGTGGGCTTCTGATCCACTCACCTTCCATGTTTGGTGATATCCCTTCCTTTTGTGGTTTTTCACACTAGGAGTTCGGTTATCGACCTTGGCCCCACCCCTCTTACCCTTTTTGATGTGGCCTTCTCTCTGTGACTAGCTGTGGGAGATCTCTCCCCGTCTGGAGACTTTAGTTGGAGTGGATGCGGTTGTGGTTTAGTGTGTCTATGGGATAAGTGAGCTCAAGATCCTCCTACTCTGCCATTTAACCCCCTCATGTGTTCCTCATTCCTTTCAGTTAATAAAATATTTCTTTTCTTTTTAAGTTGAAAGAGTTTGAAGCCCTCTGAGTGGACAAGTGAGGTATAGCGTAAGGTGGCCAGAAGCAGATTCACGGACTCTGTAACCAAGCACTAACGTCAAGTTGCGGGATGGTTTTGATTTTTAAACAGTTCTGGGTATGAACTGCTGTTGTAAGAAATCATTTCATCACTTAGTTGCTTAAAACACTAATTTTATTATTATTCGCACAGTTTTAGGGAACAACTGGGGTGAGTGGTTCTCACTTTCAGTATCTGATGCAAATAGCAGTCACGTGGTACCTGAGGGAAGGGTCGCCTCTCAAGCTTCATCTACCACATGCGTGTCTGGAGGTTGATGGTGACCATCAGATGGGACCTGCACATGGCCTCTCTCATGTGTGCTGGGCTTTCTCAGACTGTGCTGCTCGGGTTCTGAGAACTAGTGTCCTAAGAACCCCAGGCAGAAGCTGTATCATCCCTTTTGTGACTTAGTCCAAAAGTCCTGTAGCATCAGTTCTGCTGTGGTCCAGAATAAAAGCGAAGGAACACTAGACCCCACCTCTTGTGGGAGAAGAGTCAGTGTCAAATTGAAGGGCATGTGGGATGGGGAAGGTATTGGCATAGCCATCTTTGGAAAATAGAATTTTTCCACAGTTTTAAATACTTTGTATTCCTAGTGCATAAATTTATATGCACAAAAATTGTTAGCGGGACATGGAATAAATACTGACTTGAAAAATGAAAGACCACAAAATCAATAATTCTGCCAGTTTACTTCAGGGTGACTTTCACCTGCTCCGTAAATTGAATTAATATGATTAAAATTCTTATAAAGCATATACTAAGGTGATTTTGTTTTATATTTTTTTATGTTTATAAAAAATGGTTATTCTTTTTATCATTGGAAGTTAGATGGAAGTCTCCAACTCTTACTGTTGCGTGGTGTATTTCTCCCTCCAGTTCTCCCAGTTTTTGCCTTCTGTATTTGAAGGTTCTTTTGTGGTTGGTCAAGGGCAGGTGGGGCTTTGTGGTACTGTGCCTGGGGTAGAGCCACCCACATGTGAGTGGGGGCTGGGTGCAGGAAGGCAGCCCCAGACTTTTCCGCTGCTCTTACCTGGAATTGAGCCTCTGTAACATGGGACTTGAGGACGAGAAATGCTGGCAGGCCTGCCCCTTCCAGTGAGATACCGTATTTCCTGACTGGGAGTATAGGGAGGGAGGCAGTCCCCGCACCCTCCTCACTCTGAGCTTCAGGGAAGAGAGAGCTGTTGGGCCAGAGGAAGGAATGCACTGTGGCTGAGATACCACAGATACTCCCATTTCTTAGATTTTCTTTATAAGTGTTTCTTCATTTGATGTATGTCCCAGGCATTTTCTAGAGACTTTACATGGTGGTTTTTGCTTTTGTTATAATTTTCACCAGTTATAATTCTTACACTGGGGAGAAGGTCTGTATTTCCTCTTTCCAAATGCTGTCCAATCTTATTATTTTTATCATAAAATTACTCCTAAATTACACACCACTGCAAATGAATGCAGTTTTAGAAATCACTAGAGGTAGTTCTAAGATTAAGTATTGAGAAAAAGCTTTGAATGAATAAAAATTTGGGTACTCTTAAAATGCATATAAGCCTGAAATGTTCATTCCATGGCTTTCTAGTTTTGAACAAGAGAGATTTCTCTTGGACCAGGTGTACCTGGAGTCATTTGGTGATCTTAGTCTAATCTAAAACAGGTCTAGAATATTTTTAGGAATTTCTCAATTTTTATATAATTACCCAGTACTTTCTGTGAAAACTTATCAAGAACAGTGAGTTCATGGAGTTGGCCTTGTCCCCCTCCCCGTCATGCCACGACAGGGCATTTGGTTCTGGTCGGTACAAGGGCACCTAGCGGAGGGAATGTTGAGGGGCTGAATTCCAGCCTGTGCTCTAGAGGTGGGGATAATTCTAGTTCATACAAACGTGTCTTATGGACTTGCTTGTCCTGGTTTTTAAGAATTTTTAGTACCTAGACGGAAGTAAGACCTGAACAGTAGTGAATATAAGACTCCACATCTAAGGTATAAGCCACCTTAATATAAGCCACCTGGGTGGCTCTGTCGGTTGAGCCACTCAACTCTCGATTTCAGCTCAGATCACAATCCCAGGGTCATGGGATCAAGCCCCATGTTGGGTTCTGTGCTGAGCATGGAGCCTGCTTGAGATTTCCTCCTTCTCCCTCTACATCTCTTCCCTGCTCACATGCTTGCCTGCTCTCTCTCGCTTTCTCTCTCTCTCTCTCTCAAAAGAAAAAAATAAAAAGATTATACATTCAAAAGATACCTAAGGCTGTGGGAACTCAGAGGGAAGGATTACTTCTTCTAGGGACAAGAGAAAAAGAGTTTAGGTTGAGGAGGTGACATTATTAGGCCTTAAAAAGGTAGATAGTATTGTGACAAGTGGAAATAAGTGCCGGGGGGATCTCAGGTAAATAGAATTAGCAGAAGCATGGAAATATCAAAGCTCATGACATTTTTGGGTAACAAAGTGATGTTGTGGGTTTTTTGTTTGTTTTTTAACATTGGTGAGTACAGCCCAGTACTGAGAAAGACGGCTGGAGAAGTAGGTGGAGTCATAGAGAAGCTAGAGAAGATGTCTTTGTTAGTGTGAGGAGTTTACTCAAGAGATGTAGGTAGCTGCGGGAATAGTTTTTGGTTTTCTGAGAGAGACAATTTGGTATGAATAAATAATGTAAGGAATCTCTTAAATGGATGTCGGAGAGCTGGAAAAGCAAAGGAGATCACAGAGGCATCGCAGAGCTAACCACACGTAGAAAGCAGCTACTGTCCCCGTAGCTCTCCTGATCAGTAAGAAAGAGACAACAGCCTCAGGAGAAAAAGGACAAAACAAGACAGGTGACCATATAAAGAAATGCAAATGGCCAATGAAACAATAATAACAATAATAGTAATAAAAATCTTTTGATGAAGATTTTGGGGAGAATACATATAATTGTAATGAAAGTGGAAATTGGTATAGTCTTTCTAGAGCATTTTTCAGTATGTATCAAAAACTGTAAAAATAATTGTTTACTTTGAGAAGATATTCTGGGACCGTAGGTAAGAAAGCAGGGATGGTTACAGAGGAGATGAGTTAAATTGATAAGAGCATGTGTCTAACAGTTTTGCAGTCAGAGAAAAGCAGGTGATGTTGTGATGCTCAGAGCCGCTGACTGTGGTTCCTCTGGGCATCAGCTGGCTTCCCATGAGAGCAGTCAGCAGCACTCTCTTGCAGTTATTAAATAGCAGAAATATATAAGCAGACTGGTTTCATGATTTTCTCCAACAACACTGAACAGCTCAGAAGTTGAAGTGGAGACAATTTGTGTGATACAGGGAGATAGATGCTCTAGAGCATAGCCCTGCTGATGGCCACAAAAGCAAGGAGAGTGAGAAACCTCAGAACCAGTAGATTTGACCAGAACCTAACAGATATTCTTCTTTTGGGGGGCTGTCTGCGGTAGGGATCGCCAAGAGAAGTGTCCGCTCTCAATGTGACTAGGATGAATTCCAGGTCCTCGCTCTGATGAATTGTGGCTTCTGACGTTGGGGATACAAAGTCTCATTTGATTAGGCCTTAATTTGCACTGTGTCAACAGACTAACCCTCAATTATAGTAATCACGTTTTTAAACATTTTACATATGTCAGAATTAATTTTACCAGTTACTTGAAAGGAGAAATTGTTTTTCTTTGTAGTCTAGATTGTGATTTTAAATTCCTGATAATTGGTTCTATCTTAGGAGTTTTCTTTTTTTTTAAATTATTTATTTATTTATTTATTTATTTATTTATTTATTTTGAGAGAGCATGAGCATGGGAGGGGCAGAGATAGAGAGGGAGACAGAGGATCAAAGTGGGCTCTGTGCTGACAGCAGAGAGCCTGACACAGGGCTTGAACTCATAAACAGTGAGATCATGACCTGAGCTGAAGTTGGACGCTCAACCACCGGAGCCACCCAGGCGCCCTTCTCAGGAACTTTCTATTCTAGACCTACAGGCAGATAACAGTTGTGTTTATAATTCTCTTCACAGGAAAACCTCCATTCTTACCAGAATCTTTTGACCGAGTCCTTCTCGATGCACCGTGCAGTGGAATGGGACAGAGACCAAACATGGCTTGTTCTTGGACTTTGAAAGAAGTGACATCATATCAACCATTGCAGAGAAAACTCTTTACTGTGGTATGTGATGGCGCTTTGATGTGAGAAAACAGTTGACCTTCGCTAGTTTGATGTCTCAAACACTGAGATGCCATCTTCCTAGCAGCATTTTTCACAATAACCAAAATAGGGAAATGACCCACTTGTCCATCAGCAGGTGAATGGATAGGGAAAATGTGTACATGTACCGTGGAATACTCTTCAGGTTTACGCAGGAAGGAAATTCTGGTACAACATGAATGACCTTTGGGAACTTAGGCCGAGTGGTATAGGCCCAGACACAGAAAGACAAATATTGTCTGTTTCCATGTATATGAGTGACTGGAATAGGAACATTCATAGAGACAGAAAGCAGAAGAGAGGTTACCAGAGGCTGGAGGGATGGGAGAATGGGGAATCCGTGTTTAAAATGGGTACGGGGTTTGCATTTGGGAAAATGAAAAGCTCTGGAGATGGGTTACGGTGAGGGTTACAGAGAGTGTGAATGTACTCAATGCCACTGAACTGTACACTTACAGATGGTTAAAACGGCAAGTTATTATGTTATTTATGTTAAAGGACAGAGAAAACCTAGTTTTAAATACACGAAGCTTTCATTTTTGTTGATCACTCTTTCATTACAGACAATAGCAGAATTTCTTCAGAGACATTTAATGAGTTTCTAACATTCTGATACATCCTAAGAAGTCATTGAGGTGTTAACATCATAGTTACTAAGTGATGTGTAAGAAATGGGATATAAAAAGGGTTACTCTTTTCTTATAGGGTTCCTGGACCATCTTAGGTAGTGTATTAGAAGTGGGAAGTCCCCTAGAGGCAAAACATCGATAAAAATGAGAAACGACTATTCAGTGTAGGATATAGAAGAACCATGAAAACTTGGCCCATTTCACCGCTCTCTAGCACATTTCAGGAGACACCCAAATAGAACATTTGAGGATTTCTTTCAGGCTTGTGAAGATGATTCGGTGGATTTCACAGAAGGCAGAGAGCATTTGATCAAAGATGACTTTGTTATTTTGTCTCAGCCCTGCTCTTAACAGACACATAGGCAGCCACAAACAGACGCACTGTAATTATGCCATCTCTCCAGTTTCCTTTGAGCATGTTTCTGCTCATGTTTCTGCTGTCTCCGTTTATATGCAAAGGTGGCACTCACAGTAGAGTATTTAACTTTTTCACCTTCTGTACAGTCTTCAAAAAGCACATCCTGAAATTAAAACAGCAAACAGAAAAAAGGAAGCTTTACTTATGGTTGAAACCCACTCTGACTTGAGGATAAAATTAAGACACTGTTTTAAAAGACTGGGCTTTTTGTTCTTCTTTGGGTCAAAGCAGAAAGAACATTTTAAAAGGCTACTTAAGAGTAGATGCAGGGATCTTCATGAAAAGTGATAGCTGACTGTACGAGAGAATTCAGAATATAGCAGTTTTGCCAGTTAGTACAGGGTTGTGTTGACTGAGAATGTGGACCTGATAATCAGACGCTATCTGGTTTGGAACTGTGCTCCTACATGAGGGACTTTTGGGACATTGGTTTCCGTGTATGAGAAGAGGTACTATAAATCCACCTAATAGGGGTACCTCATTGGAGAGAGTAACTATACCTCCTGGCTATAAGTAAATTGAGAAAATCCATATAAAATGCTTAAAACAATAATTGGCACACAGTAACAAAGTTTAAATTTTCATCAGCATACTGTAGTTAAGAAAGCACAAATATATACTATATGCAATATAGTATATGTAGTATAGGCAGTATACATTATTATATAGTTTATTACATACTTATACATACCAGATGGCATGTAGTGTGTGTGTGTATGTATCATATATATACACACATTATATATAATGTATATATAATAGTAATATATATATACATTGTGTATAATAGTATATACTATGTATACTGTGTATTTTAAAGGTTTTCATTAAAATGTTTTTAAATATTGGGGCACTTGAGTGCCCCAACTTCGGCTCAGGTCATGATCTCATGGCTTGTGGGTTCGAGCCCCGCACTGGGCTCTGTGCTAATAGCTCAGAGCCTGGAACCTGCTTCAGATTCTCTTTCTCCCTCTCTGTTGGCCCCTGCTCATGCTCTCTCACTCTGCATCTCTCTCAAAAATAGACAAATAGTAAAAAAAAAAAAAAAAAAAAAAATTTANTCATGCTCTCTCACTCTGCATCTCTCTCAAAAATAGACAAATAGTAAAAAAAAAAAAAAAAAAAAAATTTAATGTTTTTAAATATCTGGGAGTTTGAACTGTGAGATCATGACCTGAGCAGAACTCAAGAGTCAGATGCTTAACCAGCTGTGCCATCCACATTCCCTAAATATCTGTGAGTTTGAAAAGGTACACTTTTTAGTTATTTGGGAAAATTTATTTTCTTATTATACCTTATTTTCTGATTCATTTATTTACTGGACAAGTATTCATTGAGCCCCTGATGATAATATAATAGGGACTATTGTGGGTGCTATCAATATAGCAGTGACAAAATGACAATCCCTGCCTTACTCATGGAGTGTCTGTTCCAACAGGGGAGGCAAATGAACAGACGAGTAAGTTATTATGTATAGGAACAGAGCAGACTAAAGGAGGGTGCACCGATCCCGAGGCGGGAGCGTGCCTTGTATGTTCTGGAACAGCAGAGCAAGCGAGGGGTGTGAGGTGAGGTCAGAAGGGCAGCCAGAGGCCTGCTCCGTGTGGGGCTTTGGAAGCCACTGTAAGGGCTTGGGCTTGGACTAGGAGTGATAAGTCAGGATGTTTGAAGGGTTTTGAGCTGAGAAGTGACAAGTTTTAAAAACACTGCTCTTAGGGCACCTGGATGGCTCAGTCGGTTGAGTGTCCGGCTTCAGATCAGGTCATGATCTCATAGTCTGTGAGTTCGAGCCCTGCATCGGCCTCTGTGCTATTAGCCCAGAGCCTGGAGCCTGCTTCCATTTCTCTGTCTCCCTCTTTCTCTGCCCCTCCCTGCTCACTCTCTCAAAAATAAATAAAAAATTTTTTTAAAGAACCCAAAAAAGCGCTTCTCTCTGGCTGATGCCTGGAGATGATTACAGGAGGGCAGACGAGGGAGCAAGTGGCCTGAGAAGGAGGCTGCCGCAGTAATCCAGGCCAAAGACAGAATGCTACAGGAGAGGTGGCCAAACTGGATATATTTTAAAGGTAGAGCCAATGGAATTTGCTAGTGGATGGGAGTGTAGGAGAAAGAAAGGTGTAAGATGATCTCCGGTTTGGGGCCTGAAAATAGCACTTCTCTAAAAGGTCTTGAAGGGAAGACAGGTGTTGAGTTGGAGACCTGTCACATTTGATAGCAGACAAATGGAGAAGGCAAGTGAGCGTATGAGTACGGAATTGAGAAAGGAGGATGGCTTACAAAGTGTACATGTGTGAGTTTCGGGCCTAAAAGTGGTGTCTAAAGTAGCGAAAGTGAATGCTTACATTTAGGAAAGTCTTGCTTTAAATGGACTGACAGCTCTGAGACCGTGAAGTGCACCTGGGCCGGAACACTCTAATTAGAGAACGAATCTTGATCATACAGAACACTTATCCCCAGCATGTGAAAGATGTCCTATAGGTACAAGATCCTGTAAAACGCTGATCTGGCCATGGCGCCCCCATGGTCTGAGCACACGTCTCTGCAGGCGGTGGAGCTGCTGAAGCCTGGAGGCGCGCTGGTCTACAGCACGTGCACCATCACGCTGGCAGAAAACGAAGAGCAGGTGGCCTGGGCCCTCGCAGCCTTTCCTTGCCTCCGGCTTCAGCCCCAGGTATGAGTGAGTCCGGTTTTCTCTGTGTCATGTGACAGATCACAGAAACGTGAGTGTGGTGATGAGCGCAAGCTTGTCATATGAAGAAGTGTGTCCAGCGAAACTTCAGAAACAAGTACTGCAGTCAACGAGCATGTTTCTCCAGTGAGACCTATTTGGGAACTGCCCGCAGGGAATTCCCACATCCCCGCTATTTCGCCCGTCTTCCTTCCTTGCCCTTGTGTTAGAACGCCACAGAGCCCCGGTGTGCTTGCGTTACGGGTTTCATTCACCTGTGGCTCTTGTTCGGTTTATGCAGAACTTTCTTTTTTTTCCCTGAAGAAGTTGTTTATTCCTTTCGGTCCTATATTTTGCTGGTACGGAATATGTTGAGCATTATTCTCTTCATCAAATAGGCTTTAATAACGGGGCCATCAGAAGACTAGCAAAGGGGGGAAAATGGTTCAGAATTAGTGCTTCTTCACAATTTCTTACATAATATGGGTAACGTTTTAGAAGTTTTCTTACACTTTATTTGACCTCTTCTGGTGTTTATCAAAACTATATTATGACTATGTGTTTAACCCATGATGTTTGAGATTAAGTTTAAATCTGTAACAGTGCTCACATTCAATTAGATACATTGAACCTCTAACCTCAGCAACCTTTCTGTACAGAATTCTAGTAGGTAATTGGAATCTGTGAATACAAAGCAATCGAGCGAGGGTTTCCAGATTCAGAAATTAAGATAATTGCATTGTAGAGGAAAGGAAGACTTCAGAATTCACTTGAATTTTATACGTGTGTGTGTGTGTACATACACAACACTCAATATATACCTAAAAGAGATAGAGACTTTTTCCTCATGAGTTAGTAAAACGATAGGTTTTCAGTAATGCACATACATTTGTGCAGTGGTGACTTCAGTTAGGACTCTGGCTCTTTTCTGGTCCTGGTTCACACATATCACTCAGTTCCTTGTGATTCTATATTCTAAACCAGCCGACACAGCCATTATTTATTTTTTCGTAACATCTGCTCTAGTGCATTCAAAAACAACAATTGAAAACTTTTATCATCCAACTGGTGTGGGTCAGAGAAAGGAACTTCTGTCTGCTTTGGGGAGTGTGTCGATAAAACTGAATTTGTATTTATTATTGTTACTGATAACGTTTCACTGACTGGCCACTATATGCCAGGCATAATACCCCCTTGTTAAAATCTTAGAACTGAGTACCTTATCTGTTTTATAGATGAGGAAACAGGTAACGTTATTTGCTTAACACCACACAGCTAGGGCTGCCTGGCAGGCTCAGTCAGTTAAAGCGTCCGACTTTGGCTCAGGTCATGATCTCCCGGTTTGTGAGTTCGACTCCCGTGTCAGGCTCTGTGCTGACAGTTCAGAGCCTGGAGCCTACTTCAGATTGTGTCTCCCTCCCCTGTGCGTGCACTGTCTCTCTTCCTCTCTCTCAAAAATAAACATTAAAAAAGAAGAAGAAAAATCCATACAGCAAAATGTGGCAAAGCTGCGGTACTTGGTGAGCACATGGGTCCTCATACTCCTCAGGTGACCGTTTGTCCCCACAGAGAAAAACCTCATGTATGTTCCACAAAGATACTGTTTATCTATTTTTGGAATTGTTGGTACTTACACCTCAATGTTGTCTTTTAAATTGTACACAGGCACACTTAGTAATTACAGGATGTTGATAAGTTGTTCATTTTCTGCACACAGGAACCACAGATTGGAGGAGAAGGAATGATGGGTGCTGGCCTGTCGCTTGAACAACTGAAACAGCTGCAGCGATTTGATCCATCTGTTGTGCCAGTACGGGACGTGGACCTCGGTTCCCCCGGAGGTGCCAGGGTAGAAGACCTGATTTCGCTGGCAAATAAAGATTGTATTGGTTTTTTTATTGCAAAATTCATAAAATGCAAAAGCACAGAGAAGGATCCATAGAAATGAAAGCTCCAAACATTAGCTGTTTGCATGCTCTTTAGTTTTCTCCCTTTCTTTCTTTCCTCCCTCCTTCCTTCCTTCTTCTTCTTTTCTTTTTTAATCAAACTGTTGTTGGGCCTGGTGATTGATGGCATAGTTGCTAAGGAAACAGAAAAAAGGCTGCCAGCTGTTGCACCAGGGACCAAGAGACTTCATCAAGAGACTGCTTCACGGAGGAGGTAGTTGGGGGTGGTACAAGATCATATTTTGTGCTTAAAATAATTTTTTTTCCTTAAGGACTTAGCCCAGTAAAGAGAAAAGGAGATGCCTACAGATGCCTGGAGCATATTTTCATTACGGTTTTGTGTTTTAATGTGTGAAGGATGCAAATCAATTTTAATGTGAAAATCTGTGATGATAACAAGAGGAATAAAATGAGTAATAATTTGGTAAAAAGTGGTGTTTGTTCCTGAGAGTTCCTAAGTGGTAGCAGTTCCCTGAGAATTCAGGGTCTGGGAACTATAAGAGTATGTTTTCCATGTACTCCTATCTGAGTTACTATTTGATCAGTCAGCTCTTTGAAATGATGTCTGGACTTCTCCTAAATGGTAGTGTGCCTTCACCATGTTTTCTTTTTCTTCATGCTTTTAAGCTGAAGACGATAATATTTTCTTCACTCTGTAGATTAAAATTACAACAGTTTGAGTACTTTTTATCATCCACTGGAATACCTGTTGTGCAAGTTACTGCGATGTGATTGGTGAGAAAGAAGCAAGTAGCTTCAGTAGCTGGGAACTGGATTAGCACTTAGAGCCAGAGCCACGCCTGGGGGTTCTGTGGAACATCAGCTCCTTCACAGAGTTCCCGGCATGAGACAAAGCAGCCGTGAGTGTGGTAGATCAAGCCAGAAGGGGAGCACCTCGTGATCAACTCCGGAATCCAGCAAAACCGCGAACACCCCCAAAAGTGACCAAATGTGCCACTGCTGGTGGCCATGTGACTGCTCTTGTTAAAAATTAGAACCTTAGGCTGGCTTCTCCCTACTGCTTTGTAGAGAAGATACATGAAAATACTCAGTACCCAGCGCCTGTATTGTGTTAAATACATTCCAGTGTTTCATTAACTTCCATCTGAATCATCTCAGGATCTCTCGGCCTTGGGCATACGAAGTGGACAATTGGGAACAATTACTTAATAGTTTCTTTTTTTTCCCTCCTAGGTTTCTGTTCAGAATTTTCTTCTATCTGTTGTGTCCCTCAAGATCGCAAGGTCTCTTGGACCAGGTAAGATCCTTAGCAGGACTCTTCAAAGAAGAGGCCTTTCTTGAATAGCCTTCTCAGAGGTTGGCTTCGGCATTTCTGTCTTTCCATACACGCCCAGGACACACGTGTGCTGCTGTCCTGGTACTCGACACGCTCATTGTTAGTGTGCTGGGCCTGGACAGAGAATAGTTAAAAAAAAATTGTTGCTCTGATGTGGAGAATTTCAGTGGGTTTCTTTCCTTCAAAAAATCGGGCAAATTGGAAAGTAAAACACATTTAAGGGACTCAGATTTGAGAAAAAATAGAATAAAAGGGGGAGAATCTGGGAAATATGGAGAACAATATATTATCTCAACATATTTAAGGTTAACATAAATATTCTTGTGAAACAAAGCATTTTAACAGTGAGTGCATTTTACTTCAAAACCCTGTGCCAGAGTTTAAATAGTAAAGTGAAGTACAAGTAGTTAAAATTACAGTTTAGCCAGAATGAAATAACTGACCCAGAATGATGTAGCTACTACTGTTCTCTCCAATAGTGTGACTCTTGACATACTAGTAAGATGGGAGGCTCCAAGACTGGTCGCATTGCGTTGCTGAGCAGGGGCGAGGGGGAAGATTTAAATGGGACATCAAGATGCATCTTCATTTGAAAATCGAAGGAATAATAAAAACCATCTGAGTCAAGAATTGCCACACACGTAGAACTGAGGTCGGAGAAAGAGGACTCTGTTGTGCCCGATCTTAAAGGATCTTTACCTACCGCAGGCGATCATTTGATTAGACACGATGGGACTGTCACTGAAGTCAGTCAGGGATTAGCATTGCCCTTGGGAAGTCTGCTTCACAGGTGAGCACCGGTGCGGAGACCCGGGCGTGTTCTCGGCCATCAGAACTATTCCTAGAATGGCAATCAATACCACTACTACTAACAGTGCAGAAAGCCAGCTCTTTATTTGTTTTATACGAATGACTTTCAACCAGATTTCTGGAACAGTTCAGTGTAGCTGACAGTGAACGTGTAACAGGAACGCATAGCAGACCATGTTAAAAATGTGGCGTTGTCCCAAAGTACAGTATGACTAAGACATCCTACATTTAGCAGCACCTTTTTGTAACAGTAACTTAAATGAGCAGTAGAGAAAGAGCACAGGAGAAACTGAAATGAATTTGACAATAAAACACAGAACTATAAAGGACATTGCCAGCATTTTCTGCGTTGACTACAAAGATCAGGATTCTACAACTGAGTAGGTTAAGATTAAGCCTTTACTGAGTGAAAAGACTAATTTTACATTCCACAAGTCAATACATCTCCCCTTGCCCTTGGGATTATTTCTTCATTTATAGATTTAGAACACACTGTTTACACATAAGTCTGCTATACAGTTTCCACATAGAGCTGCTCGTGTCGAATCTGGCGAGATAGTTTTTTTGAGGAATACTTCGATTTGGACTATTATGTTTGACAGTAAAGTGAAAAATTAAGAATCCAGATATAAAATTCTAAAACTGGAATCTTTTGGCATGACTCTTTGAAAAGGATTAGTGGTAGCAGCAAGTCAGAGAAATACCAGTTATACTTCAAGAATTTAGATATCCAAAGTTATTAATTGGGATGAAAATTTTCAGAAATATTTTATACAGGTAACTTTGACTGGAATATGGTGTCCCAATGATATGAATATTTTACATCAGAAATGTATATAGGACTACTGTTTTCATCTTCAGTAAATAAATTTGTCAACGGTACAGAGCTAATTAACAAAAAGATTAATTCTGAGGAAAATGTTTCTTATAGTAGCTGATAAAACCCTTTAACTGTAACTCATTTGTAAAACTGAGTTTTTTTGTGCAGGGAGGGAAATAAGGAGTTAAATGTGAAACCACTGTACATATAAAGGTCCAAGAATGTTTGGCAAGAACCTGGAATAATCAAAAATAGATTAACCCATTTAACAAAATAATCCTTTTACAATGTGTAGAGCTGAAGTTAGGCCATTAGAGATCAGCATTTTCCAGGGACAAACGTCAGGTGCGAGGTACTTGCACACCTAATACTGTCTTACCTGTCCAGTCACAACTGGACGAAATGGACACACAGTGACACGGAATAGGTTTCAGCCTTAGCGTGGCAAGCACACTGCGAGCTGCGGACAGTGCTGTCATCGAGGCGTGGGAAATAGGATCTTCCGGGCTCCCCTTCAGCGTGGGTGTCTGACGTAGGAAGATACTCTTAACGCTTTGTTCCCTTCAAGTCCCCTCATTTTGCCCTGATTACTTCTGAAGAGCAGAAACTTTGGTTCTAAGACGCACTTCTCGGTCTGAGGGACAGTGGTCGTGTTGGAGCTGGAGGCAGGGAGTGGAACGGAGGGTACATTTGAGGGAGAGAAACGACAGGAGCGATAGGCAAGGTTTAGAAAAGGAGGTGGGAGAAGTTAGAAAAATTTATTTTCCCACGAAATCTACAAGCTGTGTAAACATTTCTTACTAAAACAAATAGACACACGAAGATTGTACATTTCCAGTGAAACACTCACAGTTAAAAGTTGCCTGTATTCTTACCCTAGGAGCAAAACCTGGGAGGCAGCAGATGAAAGCTTTCCTGGTCACCTGGGCAGAGAGCTTCCTCCATCCCGACTGCTCGCTGCGTTACTGAAGCGCCACGCAGCGCAGCTAAACACAAAGCCAGGTGGGTAGGATTCGAGGCCATCAGTCTCGCGTCTTCGGCACCAGGTCCGTCTCAGTCGCTCGTGCACACGCGTACACACTCTTACACACAGACACACTCGCACCCAGAGAGGTCCGGCTCGTACAGTCCAGTGCAGCGACAGAAGACACTAACTACGGAGAGCGTGTTTGTCACGATCAGTGTGAACTGCATGGATTAGAACAACCTTTGGAGTTTGGTTAGATTTACCATAATTTATGGTCAAAATTATAAACTTACAAGGATGGTAAAACATTCAGAAATCAAACCTTTTCAAGTCAAGCAATCACGCGTATTTACAGTATGTACAGACTTTCTCCTAGAATGGGGATAGGCGTCTAGACAATGTAACAAATTTCCTGAAGGTGGGCATTTCTCGTCCCTGTAATTCATAAAGCAAATCTGCTGACTTGGCATTAAGACTCTAAAATAGTGTGATCAAACTGATATATATATATTTATATATTATATATATAATTATCATAAGAAGGTGTTTGCAGAAATAACATTTACAAACTATACAGTACACAGTACTAGTACATAGAAAATAGAATCTAACTTTATGATCCCCTTTGTGTAAGGCAAGACTGAATCTGTCCCCAAATTTAGTCAGCCAGAGGTACAAGCAAGAAACGGTGGTCCATGGATAAATGAGTATGCAAATCAGGTGCCTACGTATTAAAAATCTGGAGAATCAAGAAATTCCTCTTTTTTATCTGGGCCAATTCTGGCTTGCTGGATACATTAAGTACATTTTTGAAAACATCAACTATGTTTCTTAAAATCCTAAAGCCACCTGGATGGCAACAGATTTTGTTCAAGCGGCAGCTCTCCGAAGCGGTTTGTGGTACGTCCCGTACACCCCCGGAGTGCGGCACCGTACCGGGCCAGCTGACGGAGCACTTACAAAAGGAAAGAACAAGTGTCTTAATACTCCTTACCAATCATGCTGTTGCTCTTCAAGCAACAGCAGTACAAAGTATACAAGACAGATCACATATGACTGCAGTGTAGACCCCCAAGATTTAGTCTGAGGATGGTGTCATACAAGACTTAAAAAAAAAACAACACAAAAGAGCAGAAGTCACTGGCTGGAGGAGAC
>NW_027531522.1:7604434-7722810 GCF_008692635.1 Crocuta crocuta
TCCCTGTTCCACTCGCCGGCCTCGTTCCGTCTGCGGGCTAGGCCCTCTCCGTCCTTGTCACAGTAGCGGTCCTTGGATTTATGGCGGCCGCGCTGTCTGTTGCACTCACTGTGGTCTTGCTCGCGCTCCAGGTCCCTGGCCCGGTGCCGAGCCTCCCTGTGTCTGTGCTCGCTGCTCCCGTGGGGCTCGTCTCTATGGTTGTGGTCGCGGTGTGAGGCATAGTGGTCCCCGTGTTCGTGGGGGTAGTCCTCCTTGGGCTCCACGTAGGCAGAGTCTCGGCTCTCCTGGGTCTCCGAGTCAAACGTCTCCTGCCTGGAGAGGCCTCGACTCGTCCCGCCGCGATGGCCGTGGTGCTGAGCTGAGGACCGGTGTTGGGGTTTCCTGACGGGCTCCGGGCAGGGCTCGTCTTCGGCTGGGGCGGCAGAACGGGCGGCAGCAGAGCGCTCAGTCCTCTGATCTCCTTGAGATCCCTGGCAGGGGAGGAAGCCAATGCGGACGTCAGCCGGGGTGGAGGGTCAAGGACTGACATGTCAGAGGAGCGAGCCCATCCATTCAGGTTTTTTCCCCTGGAAGTTTCTAGAATGGAATCTAACCTACTCAGTTTCTCCATTCTTCTGATAACACCCAGTGGCATTTCTGAGGTCTGTACTACATTGTACTGGACTTTAATTTGTAAGTGCCTACAGGAGTGGACAGAGGGACTTTTGTTCCCCCTTAATGAAGAAGTGAAGGGCGGAGGGAATCCTTTTATATGTTCTCTTGGAGTTCAAATCAGATTCAGGTCCCTAAGATTTTTCTGTACGCAAGTGCACATTTAACTACCTCTACCTGAGTACATGTGGAAAGATTAAAAAACGATTAAGATGTGGGCTTTGGATTGAGGGGAAAAAAGTAAAATGTCAGATGCTCCCATAGCACTTAACATGAGGAAAGTACCGTCCTAAGTTCATCTTGTGTATTAATTCATTAATGCAGCAGCCGTAGGGGACAGGCGGCCATCAGTGTTTGTGAGGCGGAGCGCACGTGAGGAACTTAAGCAAACTTCCATACCCAGAGAGCCGTGGCGCCGGAATGTGACCCCGGGCAGTCTGATTCCGTGGCTGTGCTACGGACGGTATAGAAAAATTCTGTCTTGTCTTCTAGAACTTGTAGTTAGGGAGTTTTAACGTTTATATACGTCTGCAGCATACTGGTTACCTGGTTTTTTTTTTTTTACAGGCACACAGCTCCCGCTGACGACAGCAAATGACTCAGCGTTTGCCTCAGTGTGCATGGAGCTGCTCTAACAGGAAGGAGGGCCGCGCTGGGTAACAGGGCGTGGGTCCCAGCCACGTGACCTAGGGCAGCCCTGTTTCTAGAGCGTAGGAAAGAGCTCCTCTTACCTGTGAATTAGAGGCTTGAGTGGGGCTAGTAGGCAGAGCTGAAGTGGCTAGAGTCCGGCTGAGGAGAGGGTTGGGGAGATGGCTGCTGGGAGGGTGGGTGGCCTTCCAGTAGGCCTCCAGGTAGTCGGCAAGGTGCTCGCAGGCGTCCTCCAGCTGGTTCTCGTCCAGGATCACGTCAAACAGCTCCTGCCGGGACAGCCGGGTGAGGCGGCGCAGTCCCCAGCCCCGCGCCCAGCGTCACACGCTCACACGAGGAAGGGGCTCGAGAGCTGCACCGCTCGCCTCATCAGGCTGGCTGACTGTCCTGTACAGGCCGGCTGTGAGGGTCTGGCCACCCCAGAGCACGGCTTACAACCCTCGGGGCTTAGCCAGTAGTCGTCACCAAAACGTGAAAGGTTGTTGAGGACACGATAGCCCACGAAAAACTTCACCTTGGAAATTACTGAGGCCAGATTAGGACGTGAAATTTGGCAGAAAAAAGCTGAAACCACATACGATTTGACAGGGTCCCAACTTAAAGCTATTCCAAGCAATAAAAAAATTAATATAATCAGACCTCTCACAGCTTCTGATATACCTGCATATCAAAACAAAGCCTCAGAGGTGATCGAGAGTCCCAAAGCGTGATTAGTAAAGCAGGGATTAGAAGGAGGAAGGTGTTCTGATTGTTTAGAAATTTGTTTTCACATGGTCTCAAATCAATTTCTCAGTTGCGAAGAGGCAGCAACTCACTCCCTAGTATGAGAAGTGAATAATTAGGGGCGCCTGGGTGGCTTAGTCGGTTGGGCGTCCGACTTTCGCTTAGGTCATGATCTCGCGGTTCGTGGGTTCGAGCCCCGCGTCGGGCTCTGTGCTGACTGCCAGCTCAGAGCCTGGAGCCTGTTTCGGATTCTGTGACTCCCTCTCTCTATGACCCTCCCCTGCTCACACTGTCTCTCTCCCTCTCCTAGAAATAAATAAAACATTTAAAAAAAAAAGTGAATAATTAATCCCAAATAGATCCATTTTATAAACGAAATCTTGGAAACCACGATCTTGTTTCACTTACAATGATAATTAGATACTAACAAACAGCGCCAGGTCACCACCGGACGCACTGTCACTTTTTCTAAGCCGTGATCTAAACAAGTGCTTGTGGGGACGGGTAGCACAATTCGCTTCTTGGGAGTGAAAACCACGGGTCCGTGGAGAGAATCCTCTCCCGGACACGTTTACCTGTCTGGCCTCTGTGTGCTTTCTACATACAGTGCAAGGAGACAACTTACTGGAGGACACTGAGCCAGTTTATCCGCTGCCACCATCTGGACGTTGAGGTGTTTAGCTTGCGATTTCCCTCGAGATTTTATTAACCTTTGTAAAACCTGTGAAAGATAAGGTTTAACAGAAGAATATCTACACTCAGGTAAAGAACAGCTCAATAGACTGAGCTATAAAATGTCTAAAATGGCGGAACTCACATGTAACACACCTCTCAGGTGCAGGCTTCAAAAAAGATACCCAGCTAGCAGGGGGCTTATCCCGAGTCTTACCAGACTTCTGGTCTCATGACTCCTTGGGGTTCTCAATTTTTTAAAACAAAGAACTTTTGTTTATATGAAGTTAAAACATTTACCATGGAAACGAAAACTGAAAATTTTTAAATATTCATTTAAAAAAAAAAACTAAGTTAATGATCAACCCGTTCCATGTGAACCTAACTAATTTTTGTACAACTGTCTACATTTCTTGCAAAGTCTCCCAGCTACACTTACTTTTAATCTGCTACTGTGTATTGTTTTGGTTGAACTACGTGAAGAACTCCATCCTTCAGCAGACAGGGAATTCAGAAGAGGAGGGGTATTTTAGTAGCCTTTGCAGATAACCGGGTACTGTTCTCTACCATTACCCCAAACTACCACTTGTTCTGTTTCTTCATGACAGTCTGCATGTGAAAGCTAAAAACCCTGTCAATGAACTTTTCTTACTCTTAAATTCCATTGATCTGTCTTAAAAATTGAATGGATCTTTTACTATGCAGGATTCGTAACAACAGTCATTCATCACCTGGAAAACTAATGGTTCACTGACTGCTTCAGATCTCCTGACACGTTTCTTACACAACATTAAAACAATGTATTTGCTCTTACCATTAACCTCAGAAAAGTCTGTCTTGTGAGAAGCTGCTAAGCTCTCAGGTAGATGCGAATTTTCTGAAATTCTAATTTTTGTTTGAAACCTTCAGTTTTAGCACTGGTGACAAATGGAGAAAGATTTGCCAAATAAGCAAGTCTGACTAAACATAGGATGCCTAGTGTTCTGTGAAAAAAGAAGCTCCGCGAGTTTATAATTCAGTGTGTCCTCGCGATAACTGCTAACACTGGAGCTGAAGCACTTTAAAGTGTGCTTCCTGTTTCATTACACAGAATATGGAAAAGGCTCAAATTTTACTCCTTTGGCAGGACTTTCCTCCGCGAAGCTGCCTGGTGGTGGTGGTTTCACCTGCGGGTGTGGTCTGGGACCAGGCTCGGGTCACGGGCACCAACGGTTCGACCCACCACTGCTTTTGCAGCATCTGGACAAATGCCAAAGCAGTGAAAACGGAAAATAACGTCTTCCTCGTGTTATGGAAATAATTTTGACCTTGTGGGCTCTCCGGAAGTTTCTCAGAATCTTCCCCCAGGAAACCATGGGCCACACTTGTAGGAATCACTGTTCTAAGCCATGAAACTAACTATACGGTGTTTGCTTATTTTAAAAACTCTTGACTACCCTGTCTCTTCAGACTCCTGATGATAGAAACATAGCCTTTTATAATCGTAAAGCACAGCATAAACACACCACAGTGATGTCTGATTAGAGAGCTGATGGTAACAACCCTGCTTACCTTAGGAGAAGAAATCTTCACATATACTATAATGGGCGCCAAGGAAGTTTTACTAAGTTGAGCTGGATGATTAATAGTATCTGCGTCAAGGACGACCAGTTGCAGTGTTCTTGCAAGTTCGAAAATCCTTTCGATTTCACTCTGAACCTCCGCTGTAAAAGGTCGAGCAGAGTTCAATTACTTTTAAAGTATTTTTAGACCAAACAGAAACAGAGTAAAATGGTACACTGCTTCTTCACTTGGGAGGTAGGGCCGCCCATAGGTTAATGTTTATAAGCAACAGAGCTGATAAAACGTACCCTTCAGAAAGAGTGGTTTCTCCGAAGTACCTGTATGATTGGAGGGCATTCTGTCAGCCAGCTAGAAAATTTGCGGCCCGGCTAACACTTTGTCTATGAGAATCAAAATATTTGGGTAACTGTGCTGCTTTAACTTTCTGTGCTATAAAACTTCACTCCGTGGAATCATTTCATAAAAATGTTATAAAACAGACAGAAACGTAATGTGTTGGTTTCTGAGCACGTTACCATAGCAACTGTCACCACCTTTCTGTTCACTGTACCAGTTTAATCTGTGTTTATACTGTCACCTGTTGGTATGCTTTCTGGATATGATAATCTCGATACATTTATTAACAAGCTGAAACACAATATTAAAAACAGGAGAGACACTAATAGTATCTATAACAAACTTGGCCAGAAACACAGCGCTCATGCTCTCTACCAAAAGACGAACGGTCCTGCAGGATTCCTAGTGTAAAAGGGTAGTTGTGCACCACCGGGGCGCCTGGATGGCTCAGGCGGTTGAGCCTCTGACTCTTGATTTTTGCTCAGGTCATGCTCTTGCAGCCTGTGAGTTCGAACCCCTCATCGGGCTCTGTGCTAACAGCACGGAGCCCGCTTGGGATTCTCTCTTTCAGCCCATCCCTTGCTTGCACTCTCTCAAAATAAATAATAATAATAAAAAAAAACATTAAAAAAAAAGCACTACAGAAATCCAAACTGTAAGATTCATAGAAAAATTATCAACTAAAAACATGCTCGAACACCGAGAAAATTTCAGTCTGTCTACCCCATGATCTCTCTAGAATCTCAAACAGGATGTTCAGTGTTGACGGAAACCATCTATATCAGTACGGTGCAGAGGACAGCTGCGAGGTGCGTATGGCTACTGAGCACTCGAAATGTATCCAGTGTGAATGAGAAGCTGCATGTTTAAACCAGAGTGAAAGAGCCAGAAGCTGCAGAAGCACATAGCTGTACAGCCTTGCTCGCAGCTTGTAGCGTCCACTACAGTCACGAAGGGCGGAGTCCACGAGCCGCCTAGCGCTACAGAGTACCTTCCAAGTCCTCTTCCTTGCTTCCATGCAGAAGATTCCTGGAGATAATTTCAACTAGAGCATTACTGCAGAAAAGAGAAGTCACTCATCACCTGCCTCACATTATGTGTGCGAATAGACTCCTTTCATTTACCTGGAGGCCTTTAAAATCTGGGCTTAAGCCGTCTGCAGCAGCAGCTTTAAAATAATCTTTCGTTACATGCCACTCGTGACAGTCTTGCAGGAAGTAGAAACAAACAACCCGACTTAAGCTTCTCAATCTACCAGTTTATAAGAAACAGAACAATGAAATAAACTACGCTAGTATAATGCAGTTAGCAAACTTTGGACTATGGGAAACTATGGATAAGTGACCCAGACTCTTGAAGCAAAAAGTTACAACGGGGAAAGAAAAGACATGTGGGGAACTACAGACTAAGCAACTGAAGGACCTTTGAACCAATCACTGTGGACTTCATTTGCATCCTGATTCAATTTATATATTTCTGATGCATAAATGAATAAAATGTAAATGTAAAAAATGTATATGGCAATTAGGAAATGATATAAGGCTGAATAGAAATCTCATGATATTAGGGATGTAGTTAAGATATGATAATGGCATTATGGTTTAAATAAAGAGAGTCCTTAATCTTTAGAAATATGTACGGAAATAGTTACAGCTAAAACCTGTCATGATGTCTGGGATTTGTTTCAAAGTAACAGACAGTTGGGGGACAAAGGAGAGGGATGGAAATGAAACCAGACTGGCCATGAAGGTTGAAAGTGGGTGAACACCTGAGGTTCCTTACACTTTTTACTTCCCTATATATTTGAATTTCCTTTAATAACAGTTTTAAAAATAAAAATGGTATATTCTGATTATTTTTTTCATAAGCGTTTTAAAACATTACTCATACTGTTTAGATACTCTCTGTTGATCTTCACATCTTTATTCCAATTATAACCTTGCTGTGGCTTTATAACTTTGTTGTGGCTTAACTGTCTAAATTCAAGTAATATTTTTATTCCTAAGAGTGTAATGTTCTTATGTTGCATTCTCTAAGTTTGAATAGCTAATGTGGATATCTTAGATTGTAATGCTTGACCAACATTACAACTGAAAAATAAAAGAACTTGTATGAATCTTACGAGTACAAATACAGCCGTCTGTCCATTCAAAGAAGTCATGTACCGCCCCAAAACAGTACAACAGATGTACTTAAAGCTTCTAATTTTTCGGAGTTTTCCTTTCCCTTCATGTGATACAGCGGTACATCAGCATATGAACTCCAAAGGCAACATACTTGACTTTTGTTTCTGTAACAGAAGTTTTCTAAAATCTTACCCATAAAGCAAAATTTTACCTATCAAATTATATCTTCACTATACTGGATCTTTCATCCTTTTATAAAAGAAGTAATTGCTGAAATTGGTCTCCCGTATTAAATTTGAGATGAGGTAGATCATCTAAAATTTAAGCTCTACTAAATACAGAAGAATCTTAAGGCATAGCATATACACATATACTTACATACCTG
This sequence comes from Crocuta crocuta, assembly GCF_008692635.1. Lineage (NCBI taxonomy): Eukaryota > Metazoa > Chordata > Mammalia > Carnivora > Hyaenidae > Crocuta > Crocuta crocuta. The sequence goes on from NW_027531522.1 coordinate 7,611,539, forward strand.
GAATGTTAAAATATCAGTTTTGTACTATGTTGTAACATAAAACACGTTTCCTCTGTAACAGAGTCTACGTAACACCCACAACTTGTAATTTCACATGTTGTATCGGCCCAGAAGGGCCATCCCTGGACCTGCCTGCTAGAAGTACGATTTCCTAGTGCTACCATGAGAAAGGCTGAAATTCCTCAGAGAACCCTACCCCTGGGTTTCCCTGGGAGCAGAGGCTCAGCATTTGCTAATTCAGTGCCCTCGGAGACTTCACTGAGTGAGAACTGACTGCACCTTAAGCCCCGTCCTCTGCCGAGTGCCAGATCAGTATACACAACTGATTGCCTGCTGGGTTATCATCTGTGTGCTTCGTAACACCGCAAATTCAGCCTGGGCACAGACGTGATCATCATCTTCCTTATCCCCTACTCAGTCCACTCCTTCAGCCAAGCTCCCCCTCCTGCCTGCCTTCTCCCCAGAATAACCCCATCAATGACCCAGTTCATGAAAGCAGCACCTTACAGATGGTGCTGGAGGTGGCTTCTTCAAGTTCCAGGTTCAGCAGCTTGCCAGATCCTGGCTCTCTCCTCTCGGGATTCCCTTCATTCTGCTCCTTCCGTTCGCCCCTGTCTGACTTCAGTCCTCTTACCCTCTAAGGTGAATGACGAATGACAACAGCCTAGTAAATGACCTCCCTGTCCAGTTCTTGCCCCGTCTCCACCCTGCGGCGACACAGATGCTTCCAAAGGCACCAGTTTTCTTAGTTTCTGCACGGAGCGCCGCCTTCTTCCCTGAAACCGCTTCACCAGAATCTGAATTTTCCCTGACTTGGCTCTTGCCCCTTTCCATTCTCTTCTCCACAGTGCGGTCAGTGGTCCTTCTAAATCACATTCCTATCATGTCACGTCTGCTTTCCTACACCCTTCTACCGCATCCACAATAAAAGGCGTACAAAGTCCTACATGATCAGTCTCTCTGACCTCACTACCCCCCCAAACCCCTCCCCCTGGCTCGTTCCACATGTGTTACACTGGCTTCCTTGCTGTCCCTTCAACATATCACACATACTCCTACCACAGGACCTTTGCACCTTCAGCTCCCTCTGCCCAAAACAGTCTTTTCACAGGGGCTGTGAGGCCAGAGAATTCACAACATAAATCATTCTGCTAAAATGTTTCCTCAGAGGCTCCCCTGACTTCCACATGTAAAATCACTCTTCTCAGTTTATCTCTACCCCTTGGCCTGCCTTTTCTTTCCAGACCCCTCAACCACAGACTTCAGCATCTCCATCTGTTCACTTCTGTCACATGTTCCTTATGAAATAAGAACTCTATGAGAGCGAGGATCTGGTGTCCTTTACATCTTTGATCTTTACTTATAATAATGCCTAGCACATGGCTGGTACATCCAAGTATACGTTAAATAGATGAATAAGTGCCTAAAGCCCATACATGGTTCTATAATGCCTTAAGGATAAACTCCAAATTCCTTAATGTCTCTGCCTCTTAGGTGCCCTCTCCCACAGCTATGTTGTCCAGAAAAGAACCTATGTTGTCCAGAAGCCTCTATTTACTCGTTTTAAGTCCCCATCGTCCTTTCTACCTCTTTCTCTCCATTTGTTTTAAAGTTTAATTAAAACGGGGCGCCTGGGTGGCTTAGTCGGTTAAGCGTCCGACTTTCGCTTAGGTCATGATCTCGCGGTTCGTGGGTTCGAGCCCCGCGTCGGGCTCTGNTCAGCTCAGAGCCCAATATGGGGGTTGATCCCAGAACCATGAGATCATGACCCGAGCTGTAACCAAGAGTCAGACTCCTAACCAAGTGAGCCATCCAGGCTCCCCATCCCTTTTGTCTTGCCTAATCCCTATCACACTTCGGGTCTCGGGTCAGACTTAGCTTCTCAGAAGAGCCTTTCCTGGTGGCCTAGACCCGCCTGCAGCATTAGCTGTCCGGCAGCCAGTGCAGTGCATGCCCACTGTGCTCACCACTTGTATTTCAATGAGCTGGTAACTTCCTTGCCCTACTGCTAAACCAGGCTCCTCACGAGCAGTGCCTGCATCTAATTCATCTTTTCTATTTCCAGGCTTTATTCAGTATGAAGGTCAGTGTCTAGTTCATGAAGTGGAACAGCCATTTAAAAATAATATAGAGATGGTAGTGACAAAAAGCCTTGTCAATCCAAATAAATCTATTACTGACTTAACTTACGAGTCTAAACAAATTACTGGACACTGTTAATGAGCTGACTCAAGCACTTTGTATCAATTTCTGTGAACATCAAAAATGTATAGAAGGGTCACAGATGGGGGCGCCTGGGTGGCTTAGTCGGTTAAGTGTCCGACTTTCGCTTGGGTCGTGATCTCGCGGTTCGTGGGTTCGAGCCCCGCGTCGGGCTCTGTGCTGACTGCCAGCTCAGAGCCTGGAGCCTGTTTCAGAGTCTGTCACTCCCTCTCTCTCTGACCCTCCCCTGCTCACGCTGTCTCTCTCTCTCTCTCTCCCCCCTAGAAATAAAAATGAAGAAGGGTCACAGATGAAAACGATATGAAAGATTACTGTAAGCAATATATATCATCACATTTTCCCCCTAAAGTTTTTTTTTTAATGTTTATTTTTGAGATATGTGCTGAGCAGTCAGCAGAGAGCCCGACACAGGGCTCAAACCCACAAGTTGTGAGATCATGACCTGAGCCAAAGTCAGATACCCAATTGACTGAGCCACCCAGATGCTCCCCTCCCCCACCTAATGTATTTCTAAAGCTCTATTACCTAAATGTAGTCAGTGAGGGTTTGTTAGATGAGGAACAAAACTGAGTTTTATAAGGCATTCTACATATTACACAGATAAACTTTATTATTTTTAATAGTTCCTCTATGATTTATATGATTATTTATATGATAATTTATATATGATCTAAGACTAAAGATCTCAAACTCTCAGAAAAATTACTTCATAATAAAAGAAACCTAACAGCCCAGTGAGGTAAATGTGTGACAGTGATTAACCGAAAACACCAAGCACCTGCCAGAGGGTCAAAATAGCTGCCAGACAGTCTCATTTGAGCAAATCAGCACATGTTTATAAACAGTATCCAAAAACAACCCTGTCAACATGCTCACTAAAATCTCTATACTGTTTTTACAAATAAGATCCATTAAAAATGGCCAGGAACTGACTTTATCTTTTATCTCAACACCCACCCCCGCCCCCCAACACATGCTGTCCTGAATATGACATAATCACTGATGTATTTCAGTTACTGAGAGTCTTTGGATAGGAGCCATCACTGATGGAGAACATACTATGTTTAATCCTAAGTGCTACAAGGTCGTTAATACCGTCTCTCTCTTCTTTTGTTGTTCAGATGAGGAAACTAGGCATTAAAGACCTCAATGAGCTTGCCCATGGTAACACCGATGCAAAGCCAGGAATTTTTAGAGTCTGTAGACATCAAAACTCACGGTGGTGAGGGAAGGGAAAAAAACACCACAACCAAAACATGAATGCTGACAGCGAGTGGAATATGTAACTCGCAACTATCGTAACAAATCCTTCCGTATCATGAAATCACTAAGCCTGGAGCACCTGCTCCTGGCAACACAAGTCCGTTTCTTCCCTGCTCTGTGACACACAGCGTCAGCATCTAGTTAGAGCTTCTCATCGGCAACCTCAGGAGAGAAACGTTCCAATAGCCTAAGCTCATCAGTACTGCACAGACTTACCTAAGCTTGACCTTGTGTTAGATCTTTCTATTATCGCGTGCTTGCTGGGATTGTTTAACACTGAGCGCTTGGCGAGTGAGATGTCGGCCGTGACCCTTGTGATGGATATCCTGTTGGGGGGAAAGTAATGGAAGACCCCGAGGTTACTAGCTGGATAAGAGGGGATAGACAGACATACATTCCCAAAACCCATCTAAGTTTGAAATATATAGCGAACATTAGTTTCCGATGAAAATCACTCATTTTTAATGAGTTATTAATGATTATTCATTTTTGTTTATCCTGCACCTCCTTACTTGGCATTTATTGTTTGCTTAGCAAGTACTAAGCACTCTACCCGACTGAGAGTTTAGCAGAAGACATGGGCAATAAATAAGAAAGGTAACTGACAAAATAATTAAAAGATCAAGATGGCTGTTGTGGAGAGGATAGATAGGGTGTTGTGTCAGTAAGGAACTAGGGGGGTCATTTTAGGTCTGGGAGAAATGAGAACCCCACAATTTGGAGGCTGCAAACAGCAGGATGACTTAGACCAGAGACAGCCAAATAAACAAGTAACAGAACAGTTGAGTAAAGTAGAAGCCTCACGCTTACCTTTGAAGAAGAAGATAAAACTAAAAACAGGATGTTTGGTGAAAAGCCCTTTTAAGAGCTCGAGCCCCCCACCTCCCCTCTACTACAGAGAGTGACCAGATGATACTCCGTCCCCCGTGTGATATAAGGCCACTGGTTGATTCTCTACAGGCAGTAAAATGCAGGGCCTCTGACCAGGAGACCGTAGGCAGAGTGACAGCAGAGACGCTAGATGGAAAAGAAAGGATTCTAAATGTTGAGAGTCCCCAGCCCTCTTCCCGGTCTTACAGTTTTGATAGCCAGGCTTGCATCCTCCGGGGGTCAGAGTGGAAGATCTTTCCGTGGGAAAACTGACTGCCAAAGAGAAGAGACCCCAAGACAATGACATTGGAGGTTTCCTATGCAGATGGCCCAGTGAGGTTGTCCTATAGGGAAGCCCAGAGCTGACAAGTGCCACCTGTGAGCACAGGATTTCCAAGTGATCGTGTGACACCCCCATTCTTAGACGGGAGCATCGCAGCGTTCACCGAGCGCCTGAGGAAAAGCTCTGAGAGTGACCAAAGCACATAGGAAAATCAATAGTATGAATAATATAGGTGATTCTTGAACAACATGGGGGTTTGAGGCACCAAAACCCTGTGCAGTCAAAACACACAGAGGGGCATCTGGGTGGCTCAATCGGTTAGGCGTCCGACTTCAGCTCGGGTCATGATCTCACAGTTTGTGGGTTTGAGCCCCGCGTCGGGCTCTGGGCTGACAGCCAGCTCAGAGCCTGAAACCTGTTTCAGATTCTCTACCTCCCTCTCTCCGCCCCTCCCGAGCTCCTGCTGTCTCTGTCTCAAAAATAAACAAAATAAAAAAATTTTTTAAATCCATATAGAACTTCTGACTCCCCCCAAACTTAATTAATAGACTACTGTTGACTGGAAGCCTTACCAATAATGTAAACAGGCTATAAAAACATATTTTGTATGTTATATAAAATTATAACTATTTATATATATATATAAATAATAATTCTGTATTCTTATACCTTTCTCTTAATTTTCCAGTATTTCTAATTGGTTCACTGGCAAGATTTTTGAAATGGTCACAATTCTTCCCCCAAATTTTCTAATAGATTTATTGAAAAAATTTCTCATAGGGACACCTGGGTGGTTCAGTCGGTTAAGTGTCTGACTCTTGATTTAGGCTCAGGTTCTGATCTCACATTCTGTGAGATCAAGGCCCGCATCGGACTCTCCACTGGCAGTGTGGAGCCTGCCTGGAATTCTCTCTCTTCCTCTCTCTCTACCCCTCTCCTGCCCATGCACACATGCCCCCTTCCTCTCTTTCTCAAAAAGAGGCAGGAGCGCCTGGGTGGCTCAGTCAGCTGAGCGTCCGGCTTCTGGTTTCGGTTCATGTTATGATCCTACAGTTTGGTGGCTTTGAAACTGGGCTCACACCAGGTTCACACCAGGCTCTGTGCTGGCAGTGTGAAGCTTGCTTGGGATTATCTCTCCCTGCCCCCTCATGCTCTCTCTCTTTCAAAATAAAGAAACATAAAAAAAATCCTCATAAGTGGAACCACGCAAGTTCAAAACCATGTTGGCAAGGGCCAGCTATATTCAAAGTTGAAAGCTAGGAGATTATTATATCCAGGAAACTGTGACAAATTTCTATTTAGAAACTCAGAATGAGTTGCTGGAAATTAAAACTAACAGTAGAAATAAAAATTCAAAAGAACACCTGGAACATAAGAAAATCTAAAGGGTGAAACAAAGCAAAAGGCAAATGGAGAGAAAATAGAAGACATGAAAGTTAGGGACTTAGCCAGGAGATTCAACATCCAAATAATAAGAGTCCCAGAAAAAAAGAGAATCAAAAAAGCAGAGGAGAGGAGACCAAAAATTAATTCCAGAATTAAACGTCTGATTTTCCAAATTGAAAAGAGGAGACACAGAATCTGAAGCAGGCTCCAGGCTCTGAACTGTCAGCCCAGAGTCCGACATGGGGCGCAAACTCACAAACCGTGAGATCATGACCTGAGTCGAAGTCAGACACTTACCTGATTGAGCCACCGAGGCAGCCCATGTGTCCTGTAATTCTTAACAGCAACGATAGAAGCCAGAAGATAATGGGGCAAAAGGTTGTCAGAATTTTAAGGGGAAATTATTCTGATCAGAATTCTATAGCCATTTTAACTCTCAGTTAAATGGGAGAGTTGCTTAAAAACACTTTTAGACATTTGGGGGCCTCAAAAAGTTCTGTACTTTTCAAGGGAAACTACTAGAGGATGTTGTTGACTGAAATGACAAGGTAAACCTTTCAAGAGCTCAGTGGATCTAAGGAAAGGGGGCTCCATCCCAAAAGGAGGGCGAAAGGAGTCCCAAGAATAAAGGTGAAGGATTTCTCAGAATGACAGAAGGCCTCCAGAGGTTCAGGAAGACAAAGCTGAGTGATTACCGGATGCATTTCAATACATTCGGTGGGGGAGGGGGTGGAAACACCAAAGAAAAAAAGAATTATGGTATATAGTATGGCTCATCTGCATATTACCCACAAGGTCATAATACATAGTAGAAATGGAGCCAGCTGAAATTAGGATTTAACTGTTGGGAGATGGAAGAATGAGATGGGTGCAGGTATGGAAGAAACCGGAAGACGATGCATGAGAGGTAAGGACGGTGCAAGGTAGGAAGATAATAGATGAAGCCTACCACTGAAAACTCAAGTAGCAAATCGAGCACATTGTCTAGGGCTAAGGAGTAAATAACGAAGAGAGACACGTAACATAGTCGAGAGTGGTTGCTGTTTGAAGCTCAGGGCATTTGGTCAAGTGGGGGAAGGGACCCCCTGGCTGTTAAAAAGAAACGTGTTTACCTATGTATCACAAAACTCATTCTTTCTGGTGTCCGATTCCATCAACTTGGACCAAGTCATAGAATTCTCTATCCATAAGCATGATAGGGAATAGTTGCATTAACCCCCCAAACACCCATGTGCTGCCCCCCACCCCCCGCGGTTGTCAGTTTTCTCCCTCCTTCTCTACCCGTGGCACCCACAGAACTGTTTTTCATCGCTCTAGCTTTGCCTTTTCCAGAATATCACTGGAGCCTTCTGAATGGGGCGCCTTTCACTTTTCATAATGGAAAGTGAGATCCATCCATATTGTTCTAAGGGTCCATTTCTTCTTACCGCTGAGTGGGACTGCTGTTTTTTAAAAGATCAGTATTGGATTTTTGGGCTCTTTGTACTCTGAGGAAAATTTTATTTAACACGTAAAAAAGCAAGAACCAGGGAAGAGACACCAAAACACCAATTTAAACATGGTTTCATTATTATTTCAAAATGCTTTCACAAATGAAATCAGGCTATAGGTGAAACAGCCAATGCTTAGGAATTGTTTAACATGTTTTAATTTATTTGGGGGCGGGTCTAGTAGCTAGAGTGACACAATCTGGGGAGCTCCAGCTGCAAGGAAGGGGATAGTCTAGCACCTGTGTGACCACAGAGGGAGTCATTCATCCAACACCTGACTGGCTGAAGAGCATGAGGGTGCTATTCTGGAACTCAAATTCTTGTGGGATAGAGGGAGACAGAAAGGAAGCAGACACATATCTGATGTCGGGTCGTAATAAGGCCATTACAAAATAATGCAGGGTCATGAAGACACAGAAGCGGTGTGGTGGAGGGCACATTTTTGTTCAGGAAAGACCTTTCGGGAAAGTTGACCTTTGGTCGGAGGCATGAAGGAAGGGAGGGTATGAGCCACATGGACACCGTGAGCAGGGTGTTCTAGGCAGAGGGAAGAGTGAGCATATGAAGTGGCGGGACAGCTGGATGGGACCCAGTCTGGGTCTGTGCTCTACACAGCCTTGGGCACTCCCTGAGAGGCAAGCTGCCCTGTGATGGGCACCGTCCTGAGGAATCCACGGTGACCAGACAGACGAGACCAGAGAGCGTCACACAGTCAGCCTGTGGGGAAACTGACTCAGAAGCAGGACCGGATTTTCTCTAATAATATATCCCCTCCTCCTTCCCCCATATGCTTGGACCTTTCTGCACATGGTATGCTCAGCCGAGAACCCAGTGACCTTCCGTGGGCAACTCTGTAAGCCGTGTGAAGTTGGGGCACCAACCTATTTCAACTCCTCAAGGAATGCCTTGGGGCTTGTCACTCCTTGGGGTTCCGCTAAAAAAGGGACCTTGAAAATCCTAAGGGCAAAATTTGGGGGATGATTCAATTTAGAGTTCTTAACCTTCCTGGCAAATCAAAACTGCCATGTAGGCTTTGAAAGTTACATTAGGTCCTACCTTAGAGATTGGGTTTCAGCCACAGGCAGCAGAAAAGCCCTTGTTTGGTGGTGGTTTGTTCTGATTTATTTTTAAAGTGCTGCAGAGGATTCTAAGATGCATCCAGGCTAGATAACCACCAGTGTAGAAGAAGCGGTCTTCACATCTAAGCAAATTATCTACATGACAGAATACAGTGATGTAATGTTTCCCAGGATCATTGATTTCCAAGAAGATTCCCTCGCAGAAGATTCAATGGTGTACATACCCCTACGATTCAGTTTGCATTCCAGATACTTCAGTGCCGACAGCTAGCTAACATTTGCAAAGTCACTAGGGAGGAAAGCCGAATTCATCACCAAGGGTAGCTTTCCTTCCTGTCCTCAATTTCCTTGTTAATTTACCTGTCAATGTCCTACAAGGTGAAGCTGAAGATTGCTTTGTTTACATGACACAGTTGGTTAGGACGGACCGGATTTTAAATGGGCTACTCTTCGGCACGCAACAGAGAGAAGATAATGACTTCTCATCTCTTCTTTGACCTGACATACTTTAATGCTGTTTAACGGCGAGGATCACGATTCTGACAACTCTCCAGGGCTTTGGCAAATGAACCTAACTAGGTTTAAGAACGGAAAAGAATTCCTGTCCACAGTCTCTTCCTCACCAACACTTCCTCTCCTATTTTCTTCTCCTTGGGCTTCAAATTTTTTAAAAATAAATTTAGTTTATTTAATAGATAATTAAGGAGTAATTAGTTTTTCCCTTCTAAAATTCCACGTACAGAGAAGGACCAGATACTTGTGAGGAGTTTCCTTCCCCTATTGGTGCCAAAACCAGACTTTTAAGGATTCAGAGACTCGGATGTCTTGCCCTGTGTTAAAAAGTTAAATTTTTCTATGGATTTTTCTAAGCGTATCTTATGGACCCTCTTAAGTCCTTTGATGATCTCTAATAGGCGATCCCAAGCCTAGAGTGTTAAACATGAGCTCTATGGTCAAAAAAGCCCCAGCTGGTCCAGAAGCAGCAAACCAATACAGCACTGAGATATTTGGTTCATTTGTCTCTTAAATGAAATCAGTCTGGATAGCTAACATTTTAGAACATGGGTCCAAGATCTACCCTATGGCTGGAATCTGTCTTCCAAATTCAGAACTTGCTAGGTTTGGACAGCAAAGAAATGCCATCTCATTTCTCCGCCCTTGGTGTTTTGGAAGGGACGGTGGGCTGACTCCGTCGTGGAGATCATAGTGCTTTGTCTGAACAAAGGAGAGATGGGATCCAGCTCACAGCTGAACACGGTTGTTCAGGCTGCTGAATTGAGAAGAGACATTAAGGAAGTAAAGATACCAGTTAGGAGGCAATTTTTGCTCATAATCCAGGGAAGAGATGCTGGTGTCTTAGACCAAAAGGAGAGCAGAGGATGTGTGAGAAGTCGGTAGATTCTTGATATATTTTGAGGATACAGATGACAGCATTTGGATGTGGAACGTAAGAGAAAAAGAATAGTCAAGAATGATGCGGGGTGCTTGGGTGGCTCGGTTGAGTGTCCGACTTTTTTTTTTTTTTTTAATTTTTTCTAATCTTTATTTAATTTTGAGAGAGAGACAGAGTGCAAGCAGGGAAGGAACAGAGACAGAGGGAGCTACAGAATCCGAAGCAAGCTCCAGGCTCTGAGCTGTCACCACGGAGCCTGACACAGGGGCTGAACTCATGAACCATGAGTTCATGACCTGAGCTGAAGTTGGATGCTTAACTGACTGGGCCACCCAGGCGCCCCAAGTGTCTGGCCCTTAATGCAGGCTCAGGTCATGAGCTCACCGTTTGTGGGATCTACCCTTGTGTCGGGCTCTGCGCTAACTGCGTGGAGGCTACTTGTGATTCTCTCTCTCCTTCTCTCTCTGCCCCTCCCCCCTCAAAATAAATAAATAAGCATAAAAAAAATGATTCAATGATTTGGGGCTGATGGGTCTTAGGACTGACAGTTGAAGCAGCTATACTTCAGGCATGGAAAACTATGAGAGGAGCAGGCTTTAGGGGGGAGTTGGAGGTTCAGTTTGAGAAATCCATTAGACATCTCAGTGGTCACACTAATCTGGAATTCAGAGAATAGCCTGGCGAAGGAATGCTATTTACAAGCCTAACATAAAATGAAATCACTCACAGAATGAGTGTAACTGGAAGAGAAAAGACCAAAGGACTTGACCCCTGGGCTCTCCCAGATGTCTAGTGGATGACAAAGAACTGGCCAAGGAGGAAAAGGAGACAAAGTGAGATAAAAGAAAAACCAGGAAAGCGTGCTTGCAGGGAACAAGCAAATAAAGTAAAAGACAAATGAAGCAGTCCAACAAGTCAATTAAGAGGAGGGCTGAGGATTCACCCCTGGATTTAGCGAGGGGGAAGGTCACGGGGGAGCTAACAGGACCAGTTTTGGCTGAGCGACGGCTGCGTAACGAGCACACTTCAGCGTGAGAGAACACGTGTGCACTACGTGTTCACGGAGTTTTGCTAGAAAGAAAAGGAGAAAAACAGAGCAGCTAGAGGGGAACAGCCATTCTAAGTTCCGTCAGAGGGAGAAAATACCTTTTTAGGAGCCAACGGAGTGTCCGTGAGAAATGAGAAGTAGCGATGAGGAGAAAGGAAGGGATTCTACAGCTGTGTTGGGGTAGGAATGGGATGTAATGCCCGTATCGTTGGGTTGGCCATTGCTAGGAACATGGGAAGGGAAAAACAGAGCATTCAAGCAAACACGCAAGTGGGGATCAGTGTGGGGGTGGGAACTCTTGGAGGTTTTCCTCGGTTTGCCTTCAAAGTGGAGAGAGATGACAAGGGGGTTGGGAACTGGTGAGAGGGGCCAAGGTACAGAAGTCAGAAAAGTGAAAAGAAGATGGATATCGGGTATATCGGTGCAGCACTGACAGCAGGCTGACTTGAGGGTGAGGCTAGTCAACAGGCCAAGTTCAGCTTATAGGTGCAGATGCAGGGACAGAGAGCTGGCTTATCCAGGGTCGAGGACGTGCTGAGCAAGTATGACAGATATTCACTGAATCAGATTGATTTGAATGAGACTTCTTGCCCGTCACCATATAGACCTCAGAGGGCATTTTTCTCTTGGGATCACATGCCCGCCCCACCCGGGTTTTGTCATCTTCCCGAAGAAATCCACAAAACCCAATATCCTGAAATACTCACCGTCCTTCAAATCTGTGTTTTAAAAAATCAAACAATGCTTTTTGCATCATATCTGTGACCTGCAATTGAGCAAGCAATAAATTAATCAGGTGCAATAAAACCATTACTCATTATGATAAGACACTTCTATTCCTCAGACTGTTTAAGAACCCTACAGTGCCCCTTTGGGAAAAGTAGCACGTGAGATTGCCACATCGTTTCCGTTGCTGAGACCTGACGACAGTGACAATTAAAACGGGGGATTTCCCCCAAAGCTATCCTGATGTTTTAGTGACAGTAACATGACATTCCAAGCGCTTTCAGGCAACTCTCCATTTGATACTATTTCCCCCCCCCCAACTCAGTAAACTAAAGCTATAGCCAAACTTCCAAAGCAACAGCCATAACAGCAAAACCGAACAAAACAGGAAGCACTATATACCACAGCCAGGGACACAACGTGCTTCACGGCTACGAGCTCTTTAAGTTCTAAATTCAAGGGGGAGGCAGAGTCACAAAGCAGCACTGCACGCGAAGGTCAGGTGTGCTCCGGAGGGCAGCCACTCACCTCATACCCCTTCAGAGAAGGGCCCACCAAGACCACGGGTCGCATAGAAGGTACCACGTCATAAGGAGGAGTGTGCTCGGTCTGCAGAGAGAGAGCAGAGGACTTCAGATGGTTAAGAGGCGGGGGGAGCTTAGATATCTTAAGTCTAAATTGTTCTTTCTGAGCTCTGTCATAGGAGGCACCGGCTTTCCAGAAATTTCTGTTCTTTTTTACTTGCCTCTTTCCTCAGTAAACCCAATCAAAGCATGGTGGGCTTATTTTCCTAAGGGTTTTCAGGTGACTGAATCGTCTACCGTTTTCTTGCTCACCTCAAGAAATACTACTGACATTAGTTCCTAAAGCAGGAAGTGCTGCTTTTCAGCAAAATCTAGTTGGAAGGACAGAAACAAGCCTCATGCAGAAAGGTGTTCAGGCTGGACTGGAGGTTAATACTGCTTTTTAAATGCACTTGAGAGTTTTCTGAAGAGCTGAATGATCAGACCTAACGTGGTTAATTAGGAGAAAAGAAAGGTCTTATTAGCTATGCATCCTGCTCTTACCTGGATAAAACCTAATTTCAAGACAGCATAACGCCCATCACCAAATACTTGCAAATCCCTATGAAACTGTGAGAGTTTACAGTGACAGGCAGGCCTGTTTTCGGTAAGGACCCCTAGCACAGGTTAGGGACTCGAGGTTTTGGATTTGGGGTTTCTATCCCTTGGAACTTGAAAACTTATAAATGTAGCATTTATGTATCTTGTAAGGAAGGCGGTTAATGTGTGATAACACAGTCAAGCATGCTGCACGGGCCTCCAAAGGTTCATTATCAACCTGCGTATCTAATATGCTTCTCCAGAGTGGCCTGGGTCACGTCTCTATTACATAATGAATTCATGCCTTTCTTTCTTTCTTGGGAGAGCAGGGGAATGAGCTAAATTCTGTAGCGATTTCTAAAACTTCCAAAAATGTTCCGCTCTAACTGCTTCACATAAAATGATCAAGATAAAACTTTTCCCCCCAAAACTCAGGGAACAGCTACTTTGCATGATCACATTACAATCGGCTGTTTCTATAAGAGAAATTGCTTACGTGGACCCCAGAGGACTTTTTTTTTTTAATGCAGAAGAGAGAGATAAGATCTCCCACCACTGGGGTGCACAAATCATTGTTATCTGAAGCTTCCTGCATTTGGAGTGCCTGAAAAAATACATTTAAGGAATCACACAGACACAAATAATATTTTTAACTATTTTAAGAATTTGAAAAATGGATGCATGAACACGTCATTTCTGCACCAGCCTGTTGCTCGAGAACAGTGCAGGGTTGCTTAAAACTTTCTGACTTTGACTGACTTTCACTTGCTTTGAGTGGGGGGTTGCGGGTGGGAGGTAGTTAACAAACATTGTCCTTTCGACCTGAGATTCCGCCCACAGGAGCAGAGAGATTTCTAGGGGGTAAAAACGATGCTGCCACTGTGCTGTCCAATTTCACTGCTTAAAATTTTACCTAGTGTTCAAACTTAATTTTAATAGACACAAGAAAGGTAGAATACATTTTCAAACAGGAAAAAAAAGAAAAAAAAAACAAGACAAACATAATACAGTAAGAGCACAAATGCCAAGAGCACCACTCTAAAAGCAACCTAAAAGATGGAAAACAATCTTATCGGTGAATGTCAGGCTGGCTTTTTGTTTCTGAGCTCTACATTGAAGTTCACCACATAATCAGTAACACAAGAGAAATGAATACCAGTGCCGAAGGCATCATAAGCATGTTTGTTATTACATTGGTACCACCTGGGATCAAACTGAAGCTGTTTAGAAGCCGAGTTCTTAAAACTGTTCAGGAGGAGAATACCTTTTCCGCTGTTGCAACCAGGAATAGAAATTGCACATCTTTCAGCAATGGCTACCAAGAAATTTCATTTCAAGCCTAAGTGGCCCAGGATTTCACACATAAGGTCTTGGTTCCTTTGATCTGTGGCTACCAGCTAGCAAAGGGTTACCCATGCCGGTCATCAATCAGCTTCTCATTCGATAGGGTAGCTACAGAAATTACCTTATTTGATGGAATATTGGTACTTTGTGCCCTATGGATTAACGACACCATTATTTTTATCTGCCGTTTTCCGCTAGCCCTATCTTGTTCCAACTGTTTAGTTGAAAAAAAAAATGTGTGGTTTATAGACATCAGTGAAGTTTGGGAATTTAAGAGAAAGCAAACTTCAAAAAAACCCCCATATTTTGACTAACATGGTTTCAGTTCAGATCACTGCTCTGTAAAATCCAGAGCATCTGAAGGATGCGGAGTTTCTAGGCATCTGTGCAGGCAAGACTGCTAGTCACTCGGCCACGAGCTTTAGCTGCGCCGGGGCGACAGGACCAGCGAGTTGGGCCACTGGTGTGGACGTACATCAGGCTGGGGCCGTCCGTGTTAACGCAAAAATCCAGGTTTTCATTTTTGCCTGGAGTGCTGAGGTCTTCGATTATAAACCATCACTCATTAAAAAAAAAGAAAGAAAACCACCACCACACTTCACAGTTCAGCCTGTGACACCTCATGGATTATTTTAGAGTTCCTCCATGTAGCAAAACGCCTGCGTCCATGTCACGATGCGCCCATCGGAGCGCTGGGCGTGGTGACACAAGACGGCACAGCGATAGGCTGCTTTTCAAAGGGGCGTGTGTGAGAAGGAAGGAATGGAAACTATGTGTGTGCGCGCGGGGGCGCGGGGGGGCCTTAAAAAATAATGCTTTCAAGCTACAAAATGCGTGAAAGGAAACAGACTTTGGAGTGAAGGGCGCTCAGGAATACCCTGGTTTCCAAGTCAGGGGACAAAGAGGCGTCACCGTGTGGCATGTTGGCGGGCCGGTGGCAAAGGCTGTACGCACGGCGACCGCCCCGTTATCCAACAGGTGAGATGCTGCGAGCTGACTGCGGGAGGAGGGAAGAACATCGGGGGAGGATTTATATATGACAATAGGAAAAACTCACAGTAAACCGCCAAAACAAGCCTGCAGTTTTCCACTGGTCTTGTTCATCTGCAGAGTTTCCACCTAGTGGATCAGAAGTTTAAATACTGACTAAATTAAAAATTGAATCATTTTTTTTTTTTTTAGTACAAGCTACGTATCTGGATATCATCAATCAGAATCTAATCATGGTTTTTTTAATATGCTTGCTATAAGTTAAATTTCTGGAAAAAGGAAAAGAGACAAAGACAGACAGAATAAGCATGCACAGTACAGGTGCATTATCTGGGGTTGTCAGCGTCTGACATCTTTGAAGGTTTCAACAAATGCCCTTGGTGGTAGGTATTATTCCATCAAAAAGGATAAGTACTGTAATAGCGCTTGAACGGGTCACTCCCTGAATTTAGTCGGTTGGAAATGCATGGACTCCATGAGCTGCTTGCTAGGTTCTTTTCTCAGGACGGAAATGACTGCGTTTCTGAAAATCGTGGGACTTAATGCTAATGATGCCAGTGGCAAGATAAACACAGCTGATGTCAATGTGAACTTACCGATCTCTGCTTCTGCTTAGCTACAGCAGCGTGGAAGAGAAACAAAGAATAACAGAGCATGCACGTTATTGGCTTATCAAAAGACACAGACAGTCAACAGGACGAGAAGTGTGGCGCAGTGCGGTTGAGCAGGTGAGCAGATGGGAGCTTGGAAGTTCATGTTACCTTCTTAAAGAAGGGCATTCTTTTCTCTTTGGAGTGGGGTGACGTTACACTGTTTGCACTGGGTTTAGGGGAGCGGTGGTTTGCTGGAATATCATTTTCTTCTGCATCTAAGCCAGTAGCATCTATGTCTATAGCTATATACAGACAAACAATTCAAAAATCATCAGGTAGACAGGAGAGGAAAAACAGGTTATATAAAAAAATAAAACGAAAGCAAATAAAACTAACCACAGTCAAAGGTCTATCATGAGTGCTCAGCATAGTCAACAAAGTAAAATTTAAAGGTAAAGCACGTTATGGATGCCACGTAATCAAATCGAGCAAAACCAAAAGATTCCCTCCGCGATAGACTTGCCTGAGCAAAGTTATGCCAGATCTCTCGAATAATATTTTTAGAGAAACACTTTAAAGGTGTAGCTTCAAGCAGAACACTGGTATTTTTCCACATCAACTGTATCGGAGTCTGGTGCAGAACATTTGGCTTCACGTCTCACGATACCTTAACTCAGCTTTTAGATAATGAGCAACCTCTATCACAGTGCACCTCAGGTTTCTTATTTTTGCTTGGTTTTGTGGGAAAATAAGGGCAATGTGAAAAGCTTCCCTCAGACGCAACAGGCATCTGGGGGAAAGCGAGAATAGAAAATCCTACATTCAGGCAGCGCAAAGAAACGAGTTGTACATGAGGCAAAGGATTCAGGGAACGTTCCAGGATGGGCAGCATTAAAATGATTTCAAGATGGTATGTACCCCCTAATGAGTTACTAATTAGAAAACACTGGGCCCCACGATCTCCAAATGAAATGAGTCTAATGACATAACGGGACTTCCGGTGACTTCTATAAAGCCACTGGACTTCATAGGAGAGGCAGAGTGGAAGGGCAGAGAGACCCAAGGGAATATGGCACCCGTCTCCTTGATTGGAGAGTGAGCGGTTTCGATTTGCAGTTCAACCTGATTTCACTTTTAAAATCTTCTGCCTTTGAAAACTGGAGCATGTCAAGATTAAGCATGAAGTGAAAAAAGATCCATCATCTCATCTAGAACTTTATAATACTCTTCCACACGCAATTAGTACAGAATTTCCTCAACTGCAGAATCAGAGCTGGAAAGCATTTGGAAGGTCGCTTTCAACCGTCTTATTTTTTTAAGACTGAGATGATGAACTCTTAAAGAGTTTAAGGGACTTGGTCTTGGCAAAACTCGGCAGAGCCAGGTCTCGGAGCCGAGGTTTGCCTCTGCGAGCCCCTGTGCCCGGTCCGTGCACCACGCTGCCTCTCCAGATGAGCCCTCTCTCCACCCAGGTACCCTTCTTTCTCCAGTCCCCTGTGCTCTCCAAATGGGGTCGCGTCCTCGCGGGCAGGATTCAGGAAGACACCACAGAGGTGAGCTCCGGAGAAAATGAGTCTAGGGCTTAGGCGAGGTCATGGAAAGGAAAAGAAGAAAATCTACTCCGTCTAACAAAACCCCACAATACCTTCAGATAAGGACCACGCTGCCATCTGGGAATAACAGTTCAATGCTACAAAGCAGCTACCATTCCTTCACACAAGGAACAAACACATCGGGTTCACACAATGGCAGCCGCTGCCGACCTCTTCAATGGTGGCAGATCACCCGGGAGCCATCACATCACTCTTCAGTTCGGAAGCGATTATGGATATTAGGTGACTCAGCCTTTGGAAAACTAAGATCTCGTTTAATTGGTCCTTTGACTCATCTGATTAGGTTGAGACCTGTGATGAAGTAACTCCCTGGCACTGTTTGCACAATATTGTACATATCAACTACTGCTTGCGGAAAGAGCAGGTAGGATTCTCTCTCCAGTGAAGGTAATAACAGGCTGAGTTCATTCCAAGTATTTAGTTAGACTTCCCTAGCAACCAAGTCATTTGCTGTGCACCATCCACACATACTGATGCACTAAAAGGTTCAGCGTGTAGTGTGCAATGGACACACTATAAAATGTGCCCGGGGGTTGAATGGATGTTTTTACACAACGCTGTAGTGCTTCTCATTATATCCCAACTTAGGAAGCAGGTTGTTAGTGTCTTCCTGGATACAATGGAGAGGATTGGGGTCAGTTTTTTTTTTTTTTACTATTTCTAACATGTATCTTGGCCAACATCAGATAACTTTCCCTTCTGGTGGTACATTCCCATACACTTTTACCTTCCTCATCTTTTCATGGGCTTATAAAGGTCACCTTCAGGGGACAGTACTTTCTGAGAGCCTTTCTGAAACTGAGGATACCTATTGGCATGTCAGAGTTGACAGGCAAAGTTCAACTGGGATGGCAAAGTTCATGAATTAGATTTTATGATTTGGCCATTGGATCTAGTCTGCTCTGATCAGTGGATCGATTTTTTTTTTTTTTAATTCTTGAAATGTTTATTTTTGAGAGAAAGAGAGAAAGAGCATGCACAAGTCGGGGAAGGGAGAGAGAGAGGGGGACAGAGGATCTGAAGTGGATTCCATACTGACAGCAGAGAGCTTGACATGGGGCTCTAACTCAAGAACCATGAGATCATGACCTGAGCTGAAGTCGGATGCTTACCTGAGCCACCCAGGCGCCCCGTGGATGGATTTTTTTAAAAAATTTTTATAGTAAGAGATGATATACATAAAAAGTTTGTGATATTGCCCAGATGTTTGGCGACCCGCACATAGCCTCAAACCCTGAGTCAGGTTTGAAATTTACCTGTGTTTGGACACAAGACCTCAAAATCCCAAACTGAGAACTTTCCAATGGATTAGTTCTGACTACGGTTAACTTAACTTTAAAAGCCATCTGGGTTCACTCTGACACGCAGAGAATTCTAAAACATTTTGGCCACTCTCAAAACACATTAAAGAAATTTACTAAGTTAAGAAGCATGTTTTACTCTTTTCATAGTTACATACACTTTATTAGAGTCAGATGGCTACCCCTTTTCTGTTTCATACTTGTGTTTGCAGACCGTGGCAAACATTAGTGTTTATGTGGGAAAAACTACTTCCATAAATAAGGAAATAGTTTCTTTTACTGGTCCTCACTAGAATGTTTGTTTTTGTTTTTTGTTTGTTTTTCGTTTTGTTTCTGTTTTTGTTTTTTCTGGTTGAGAGCCTCGGAAACATTTTTTGAAATCTAAATTGTAACTTCATCTTAAGACCCCTGCATTAAGTGGGGTCCTGGGGTGACCCACGTGGGCATACACATGAACGTGGGTGGGGGGGTATGTGTTGTGTAACTGGCTACCACCCAGTGACTAGAATATGAAGTGGAAATCCTTTCTTTTCCAAATCCTTGAGAACCTCCAAGAATATTTACTTTAGGCAAAATGCTTATATTCCTTGGTCTAGCGGTGGGTGAGGTGAACTGCAGATAGGGCCTCTGGGAAATAAAGATGAAAGCTACATTTGTAGGCCGACTCACACTGGATGAATTAGGCGGTCTACCATGCAGGTGGGGTGGGGGTCACGTCTCTGTAAACATTTTCTGAAGTTTTCCTTCAGAAGAGCTGAAATCTGAAAATTAGAGCAGGTTCCTGATGTGCCTATTATAAATTTTTGTGGTTGGCAAATGCTTCCAGTCCATTCAGTCACAAGTGTTTGCTATTCTCAGGATTCAAGAAATGCTATTCCAAAGCCCCGTATCTGTATAAAACTTGTCAAGTTTTCAATCACCCTGACTTCGCTGTAGTGAATTGAATTTTTGTTTTAGTAATGGTCAACGCCTGCCGACAAAAATGAAATGTTATTTTAAAAGGACACGGACTCACTCCTCAAAACGCACGTGGCCTGCTCTCAAATGTTCCAAACCGTTCGGAGGCCACAGCCTGGTTTACGGAAATGGAAGAATGTTCCTGGTCTGCAGGAGTGGCGTGGACCTCTGTGCACGGGGCTGCTGTGCTGTGACAATATGATGTGACATTTCCCCATTTCAGGACCCCAGGTCCAGTCCTCTGGAGCCTCTGAGATAGTCTTTAAGATATAGACGAAGGGTACAGCTTTATAGCATCATCTCCGTAACTTTACTTGTTGGAGAAGGAGTAGAGATAAGCCTCCTTTCCTTTGTGCCTTCAGTAAATAGCTACCCCTGTGCTGATGAAGGGAAGGCATAAGCCTTACATAATACCTAAAAGGGCTTCAATTTTCATTTCAAACATATGATTTTACTTAATTTTGGGCAACTCAGAATTACTGCAAGTTGTACCTACGTGGTGTTTGAAAATCAGTATGCATCCTAAAGTGGTTTATTTCTTATTGTGTTCAGATTTCGCACTTAAAAAAGTTCTATCAGTTTTATCAAGAAGCCTCTGATTGGTCTCTAAAAGCCACCAACATTCAGCAGCGAGGCGAGATCAGGAGTCAAGGGGAATCCTGTTCTTAAGACACACCAGTTAGAGGGCAACTGCTTCCCTACCTTCTCCATGGATGTACACGCTTCCCTCTTCCAACTTCCTAGGAATCACACAAGGAATCATTTCACTCAAATGCTCTGCGGGTGAGTCCTTGCAGTCTTCCTCTGAGGCCCAATCTTAGCAAACTAAGATGCTGATGACTGTGGGCTTTCTGCAACTCTACCAATTGGTCTCCTAATTATATAGAACTCCAAGTTCTACACAGAATGGTAGAGTTGCCAGATTTATTTTTTTAATGTATATTTATTTTGAGAGAGAAACAGAGAGACAGAGAGAGAGAGAGAGAAAGAGAGAGAGAGCGCAGGGGAGGGGCAGAAAAAGGAGAGAGAGAATCCCAAGCAAGGAGGTTCTACACTGTCAGCACAGAGCCCAACGTGGGGCTCAATTCCACAAACGATAAGATTGACCTGAGCCGAAATCAGGAGTTGGACACTCAACCGACTGAGCCACCCAGGCACCCCCCGAGTTGCCAGATTTAACACAGAAAAATAGAGTCAGATTTGAATTTCAGACAAATAATATTGTTTTTACTATAAGTATTTCTCATATGATGCTTTACGTATACTAAAAAAAAGTATCCTTTATCTGAATTCAAATGTGACGTGGTGTGCTTCTCTACTGCTTTGGAAAGAAAACAGTAGTTACTCTTCCTATGGGTGTTTCTGTCTCTTTCAAGATGTGTCTTACATCTTCCAAAAAGCTTTTTGGGGAAAGCTCATGTCAGGCCAATCACTCCATCATTTTCTTCTCCTTTCGTTGCCTTTCCAAAGCTTTTATCCTTTTTATTTAACACTGAGGCCAACAACACACATTACACTGTGTCCGATGGTGAGCATGCACCCATTTCCTGCCCATGACGATGTACTGGGCACCACGGCGGGGTATGTAGGGATAAAAAGGGAAGTACATTCATCACTTTGGTCATCCAAGCCACTTACAGCGAACACATTGATGTATTTCCTTTTTTTCAAAGCCCTGCCACAATTTCCCCATATTGTTTCTTACTCCATGTGAGCATTCTTATTTCTGATCACTCTGAACCTTTCTAGGGTTCATACAGTGATTCTGTGTATGTAAATTCACATAAGTAGGAAAGACTGAGGAAAGCGTGAAATGCAGAATGCACCGTTTCGCACTTATTACCTACTTACCGGAGGACGGAGGTGTAGATTTTCTGGAACTAGGTACTATGTCACCCAAACTGGATGATGAATTTCCTCCTGATTTACTGAAGTAAAGCAAAAATTTATATTACACCTGACACTTATTTCAGACATTAAAACATTTCTATTGCTCAATAAACATGATTAGTCATTGTCTGTTTACTGAACTTTAAATTCGTCTTCCCTACGAGGAGGCAAATAGTAATTTCCCAGCGGAGATTCCAGGAGTACTTGACACAGCCACGTAATAGTCTCTGTTTCAAATTCAATGTTTAATTTTAAAAGGCCCTGAGAGAATGGAAGAGAACTAGGGTAATTTCTGCAGCCCTTAAACTCTCCGCCAGCGCTAACAGCAGATTTCCTTTGCTTTTTATGTCAGAGACCTTCTGAAGTAATAATGCATAGACCCTTAAAGTTAACACCGAAATGTATGATTTTCTTCTTGTGTGGTTCCTCGTTCTTTGGCTCAGCTTGGGTACTTTTAGTGTATTAGGATTGAAAGTACCCAAGCTTTCATGGGCAACCTACAAAAGAAAAACAAAGCAATACTAAACTCGCTGACCTTTAAAAGATCTACCATGGAGCACGACACATGCAGTGCTCTATGATTTAACCCTCTGCTAGTAGTTAGTATTCGGAACATGTCCCAAGCCTGATGACCAGAGAGGATTCACCTTGGTTATTTTAGGCACAAGTTGAAGAGTGTATACTTCAGAACCACCAAATTCTAAAATCTGAAACAAGACACGCCAGCATCTTAGAAACTTAAGCGTGAACATCGGAATAAGAGCACTTATGTTTTGTTTTTGTTTTTGCTTTTTACCAGCATGCCACCATGCTAAGTATCTTATTACCAAACGGCCCCTTCATGGATGAAGAAGATGGAAAGAAATAGCTACAGGAGTGACAGGCAATTTTGCCAAGATGATCGTAGTGCCTGACGTTTATTATCAGAGCCAATCATGGGTCTAGTTGAAAGGACTTGCTACAATGTCTGTTCACCAAAGGATAATGTTTTAATTACATAAGTATTAAGATAAAAATATAAATTCCACTAAAACGCCAATAACCAGGCTGAACTGTATTTCTGCCATTCTGGCATTTTCATGCATAAAACAGACAAACATCAAACACTTTAAGGAGCTAGCAGGAGGCCGCTGGGTCTTTTTAAGATTTTTAAGAGGGTCCTCCAGGACATTTAACAAGAATACCAGACCATATATAAAACTAATAAAAAGTGGTATTTATAGAAGCAGTAAGAATACTCATCACCAGGACCAAAACTTTTTCTTCCAGAAGTTTTGTGTTTGTTTGGTTTTCGTTGTTACTTCTTCTAAAGTCCAAAGTCTAATTTCAGTTGAAGCATGGGTCTGTGTTACATTCTCTTTGAATTTTAATAAAAGTCAAGGTATTATTTGAATTGTGTAAAATTTCCACAACCACTGCAAATAGTCAAAATGTTCAAAATGCAAATTTGCCCTTAACTTTTAATTCTAGACAAATGCCACATTCTTGAGCTCTGCTCCCCATTTACCGCCTTTGGTTTCGCTTGATTTTCGTAATTTAAAAAAATCAGAGGTTTTTACATACTGCTGAATTCTGGTTCTGTCCTCAGAATAAAACTGTGTTTCAGGTGTTAGAAGGCAAATGTAAAATCTCTGAAAGCAAGTAAAAAATACTTTCACATACTGAGGCATACACTTAGGTAAACAGATAGGACAAAATAAAATCAAGAACATCAAAAGAAAAGATACACAGGTATAGGAAAGGTCACCTAGCTCCCTAAAATAAGTTATCCCCCAATACAGATGGTTTATATAGTCTTTTAAGGGAAAAAATCCAATAGCAAAACAATCTAATATAGTAACTAATACGAGACGTAATAATAATAGCGATCTGCCCTCTCCTTGCTGTGCCTCGGCCCTTGCCACACAACGTGCAGCGTAAAACGTTGTCCATTCGCAGCAGTCTGGCTACAGTCAGATGGATCCAGATCACATCCTGATTCTACCACTTACAAGCTGTGCAAGCTTGGTCAGGTTCCCTACCTTCTCTTTGCCTGTTGCCTCGTCTGAGAAGTGGAAGTTCTAATACTTCTTGTTCCCGTAGGTTCTTATAAAACTGAGCTGATGACGGACATCAGACCCAGGGATGCCCACCTGGGAGGCAAAGGAAACCATGCTTCCTTAACAATGTTGGCCAAACCTTCTCCCTACCTACTCCTTGAGAAGTATTCTCAGTTTGTACGTGAATAAGCAGAGAAAGATATACACGTCTATCTCTGTAAAAACCCATCCCAAAGTTTCCACAATGCATTCTACAAGAGACTATTCCAAAGACGTGAACCAAGAAAAGTTCAAGGTAATGTTAGTATATACATGAAAAATCTCCCCATCCCACTATCCAGATTCATAGGCTGAACAGATTAAAGTCTCGGGAAAATCTTACGTAGTACTGTCCTAACCTTGTTTGACCAGGTCAACTCTTGAAAATACTGAATTATCCTCCACAAGTCAAATCAAAACAATCTCTTCTCTGAGATCACTTCAAAGCTCAACAAACTATATACCACCAAATTCAAAACAGCAGTATCTATACCCTATGAAAATAAAACTTTTCCACGTTGTAAGATTGTACTAGCTAGTAAGGAGAGACCAACTGTCAATACACAGGATAGAAAAATACACAGTAAAGCCAGGAGAACACTGGAAATTTTATGAATAGGATCCCATCTCCAACACCCTGTAAGTAAAACGTGCATGCTTTTTTGATCTGCATGTGTCCACTTTTATAGGACTAAACACATCTCAGAATCTGAGAGCCTCCAATAACCCACAGGTCAATGAAAGCCAAATATGAGGGAGAGCTTTCAAACAAAAGAGGAATCCACCTGAACTCAAACAGCCTGACAGTTACAAAATACTAGTTAAAAAGGAGGGATGTTCCAAACCAAAAAAAGATCTTCTGTTTGACTTATTTGCAGATACTTGGGGAGGTGGGGGAAAATCTTGCTTATGCTAAAATATTACCAGTGACAAAGAAACTTGTCGCATTATAGAAACAAAATATAAGCAAGAAAATAGAAGCCTAGCAATTCACATTAATAAAAAGGTTTGCCCAAATCACATCCCTCACACAAGGAGAAGCAGGCCATGTTCTCGGACTTGTCTGCATCGGGTTCAATTTCAAATTCACTCTGTGTCTGAGGAGCTCTTCCAGCGATTCTTTTAGTGAGGGGCTCACAACCTCAAGAATTCTGGGAAGGATTATTGAGCCCCAGTGTATTACATAACTCATCTAATTGCGATCTGCAAAGGCAGTGTTAACTCGTTTCACATCGAGTTTCCCTTTATGTGCTTAGCAGTGGGCAGAACTGAAAATTGAGTTTCCTAAGTGAAAATGAAAGTAACGGATCACCAGACCTGCTCTTTGCCGGTGAAGTGAAGACCATCATCTCTAAAACACCTTCATGCCATGCCAGGCAGCACCAAAGGGACTGGGATTAGTCACCGAGTTTGCTAAGTGCCAGCATGTTTTCAGTAAGAGATGAGGACTTGAGAATTTCCTCTGCACTGAAGCCCAAATTTAACACTCGATGCCTTTATTATTAACGATAACAATGAATTTGATTCTCTCCCAAAGAAGAAGAAAATCGGAGGCTGGGATGAAGGCTTTAAAACGCAGGATTTGTGATGCCCATCAGTAAACCATATCGCCACTCTGCTTTTCAACACATAGTAAAGACTGTGGAACCCAGAAAACAAGAAGACATGAATGACGCCACAATCGGGACGTTTGCACAGACACTTGATGTTTTTCTCATACCTGGAGTAGAATTTCCCTTGCTTGGCTCTCTGTTCATGCTGTAGCCTCATATTTTCTAGTTTGACTGGGCTTGGAATGAATCCGATTTCACAGCCTTCTTTAACCAGTCGCCCTATCCACCAGTCATTGTTAAATTTCTAAACACAAAATCAAAATTTGTTACGATCAGTGCGCAGAACTTCGTGTCTTCAGACTTTCTTCTACATGAACTGTTTTCAGTGGAGAGAAATATTACGGCGAATACAGTTAACTATGCCTCAACATCACAAGTGGAGAAATCCTAAGGGCTTCATGGGTTGAACATCTAAGACTAAAGTATTGCCAGTGAGCTCAGCAGCTCATCATAGGATATATCCCACATTCCCTTTCCTGGTTTGGTTCGAGCCTAGCCTGAACCTCAGTGCGGCCTCTGCGGGCCCCTTGTTCAAATACTAACACTTCCTATTAAGAACCGAGTGCTACAGAGTTCTTTCCTGTAATCATATTACGTAAAAATTGTGAGAGATAAATCCTGAAATCTGCCTGAAATATTTTGTGTCAGAGCCAAATCTCCCTGTGTGCAAACAGGTTTATAATTACAATGGTACGGTGTTCACCGGTGATTTCTCCACTTACGTGGATGTGGACAATTTCTCTCTTGTGGATAGAATGTTTATCCTACATCTTTATGACTTGGTTTTACTTCTCTCAATGGACTAGGACTTTTCCAGTCTATTCCTGAACATTTCAAAGAAGAATATCTGCTGTTTTTCTTTCCTTTCCATGGTAGAGAAGAGATCTGTCTTTAAGTATCAGTCCTCAGGAGGAGACCCTTGATTAACCTAACTTTTGGCTGGAAAGTCACATTCTAGGCATGCCATCATTTCTGACAGCGTTTATGATCTTTCCTTTCCAGCCAGTATCTTGTACTTCTTTCTAAAAAGTTAACGAAATGGTAGGTTCTAAATTCTTTATGCTTTCTTTTTCCTTACATACATAAAAAACATTTTGGAATCGAGGCTAAAACTGTACCTCTCCACACCTCTTTACTACACAGAGTTTTAGAGTATGGATTTATTTTCTCTTTAATAAAATTTCTTTATTGGAGTCTTGTCTAGGCTATGTTATTTTTTAAATTTCTTTTGTCTAGGCTTTTTAAATTCCAAGTCATCGCCTCCTCTTCTTACAGCCTTTATCACAGTGAGCAGTTAAATTTACATACGTTCTTCCTGCCACACCATCCCTTAGATGGAAGTCTGTGCCGATGGTCATTCCTACAGGCCCAAAGAAACCTGATGCTCACACACTGAGAATATCACTCAGGGGGAATTTCTGGTCATTTAATACCACGTTCTGCACAGCTGGCATTTGGTAAATGTTGACTCACAAGAAAGCTTAATTAAGGGTGATTTTTTTCCAATGTACAGACAGGAGTCGTTGTTAACTGACAGGTGGAGACTTTTGGCACAGAGAAGGAGGGAATGCCCTGCTTTCTGCTGCTGGTATGAATGGCTCCAATTCCTGCCTCTAATTCCTGTCTTTCTCCGTCCGCTGTGCACATTTACCCCCGAAAGAAACACCAGAGCACCGCTGGTCTGCATTTGGCCATTGTCCGCAGAGAGGAGAGATCAGGAATTCTAGGTATTATTATGAACTCTCCCCAGACGGTTAAACTTGAGACGCGAGGGGGAATCGACACGGAGCCAAGGTTAAAAATTAAAAGAAAAAGGACAGGTTAAGCATAAAAACGGATCACATACTCCAGTAATTCCCAATTTCTGGGTCACAGAGCCCAGGGGAGCCCTGAGGTTACTGCCAGAGGCCTGTGACTTCTTTCTTCTTTAAAAAGGTTATATTTATATTAGCAAAGGTTGAGAGGCACTGAATCTGTGCACATTACACAAGTGCAGCGTGTATTTCTGCAATGCTATTTCACGGCAGTGAGAGATAAGAAATGATGTTTCAAGGTGGAAAAGTCATGTGGGTAGAAATTCGAATTATTTTCCTTACTTCCTTAACATGCAGAAAATCTTTTGCTTCGAAGGAGATGGCCATGCCTGGCACCGGAACGTCATCCTCGTGGGCCGCACTATAGCTGACATTTGTCCGAACAGCAAATGCAACGGGCTTTGTCTACAGAGAGAAAAGAAAGGGAGAAAAAAGTAAAAAAGAAACCTCCGACATACAAACATACACTGAATACTGTCATTCTTTAAATTTTTTAATGTTTTTTTAAATTTATTTCTGAGAGAGAGAGACCGTGTGAGCAGGGGAGGGTCAGAGACAGAGGGAGACACAGAATCTGAAACAGGCTCCAGGCTCTGATCTGTCAGCACAGAGCCTGACGTGGGGCTCGAACCCACGAGCCAGGGGATCATGACCTGAGCTGAAGTCAGATGCTTAACCAACTGAGTCACCCAGGCGCCCCTACTGTCATTTTTTTAACGATGTTTTTATTTATTTATTTTGAGAGCGAGGGAGAGAGAGAATCCCAAGCAGGCTCCACGCTGCCAGCACCGAGCCTGATGCAGGGCTCGATCCCACGAACTGTGAGATCGTGACCTGAGCTGAAATCAAGAGTTGGACCAAATCAAGTGCCAACCACCAGAGTCACCCAGGTGCCCCTGGTCACTGTTTTCCTGCCTTGGTTCTTTAGTGTTCACAACACGTAAATCTTTTCACCATTTCTGAACTTAGCGATTTTTTCACCTTGTGGATAAACAGGAATCGCCTAACAAGGACAAATACTTCCCCGTAAAGTTGCAAAGCATCAAGTAACGAAGGGTGGCTTCGTTCACGTTATTTTTGTGCCCTCGGCCACATACCACCCATTTCTAAACTAGAAAACGGCCACTGTTCTCTTTGCAAACACAAGAGATAAAGTGCCCATTTTCTTTGGTTTCAGTGAAAAAGACTTAACAATCACCACTCTCACCCCAAACAGCTACTTTAGTTAATAATTAATGACACAGCTATAGGAAGTACAGTGTTTTGGGTGAAAAAAGAACCAGAGAATATATTTCATGGAAGCCTGCAGGGAATTATGAAAATCAATGACATTTAATTCTATTACTTTTCCTCCTGGAGTTGAGTCAGCCATTAAAGATGGTAACATGAATGAAGTCACCCTTCGTTATTTGATGCTTGGCAAACTTAGAGGTATTTGTCCTCTAGTTAGGCAATTCCTGTTTATCCACAAGGTGAAAAAATAGGTAAGCTCAGAAATGGTGAAAAGTGGTATTGCCTTTTTTAAAAAACATTTTATTTATTTGGGGGCATCTGGGTGGCTTAGTCAGTTCAGCATCCAACTCTTGGTTTGGGCTCAGGTCATGATCTCATGGTTCGGGAGTTCAAGCCCTGCATCGGGCTCAACACTGACAGTGCAGAGCCTGCTTGGGAATCTCTCTCTCCCTCTCTTTCTGCCCCTCCCCCGTTCTCTTTCTCAGTCTCTCTCAAAATAATCTTAGAAAAAATTTAAAATTTATTTAAATTCAAATTAGTTAACATATCATGTAGTATTGGTTTTAGGAATAGAACCCAGTGATTCATCACTTACAAACAAGTAGAAGAACCCAGTGCTCATCCCAAGTGCTTTCCTAATGCAACCGATAGAATGGGAGAAGATATTTGCAAATGACATATCTGATAAAGGGTTAGTATCCAAAATCTGTAAAGAACTTATCGAATTCAACACCCAAAAAACCAAATAACCCAGGGAAGAAATGGGCAGAATCTATGAATAGACATTTCCCAAAGAAGACCTCCAGATGGCTAACAGACACAGGAAAAGATGCTCAACATCACTCATCACCAGGGAAATACAAATCAAAGCCACAACGAGATACCACCTCACACCTGTCAGAATGGCTAAAATTAACAACTCAGGAAAACAACAGGTGTTGGCGAAGATGTGGAGAAAGGGGAGCACTTTTGCACTGTTGGTGGGAGTGCAAACTGGTGTGGCCACTCTGGAAAACAGTACGGAGGCTCCTCAAAGAACTAAAAATAGAACTACCCTACAACCCAGCAATTGCAGTACTAGTTATTTGTCCAAAGGATACAAAAATGCTGATTTGAAGGGGTACACGCACCTCTGTGTTTATAGCAATGCTATCAACAATAGCCCAATTGTGGAAAGAGCGCAAATGTCCATCAAATGATGAATGGATAGAGAAGAAGTGGTATATATATACAATGTAATATTGTTCGGAGATCAAAAACAATGAAATCTTGTCATTTGCAACAACCTGGATGTAACTAGAATGTAATATGCTAAGCGAAATAAGTCAAAGAAAGACAAAAGTGGCATTGCCTTAAAGGGCACTGTGTTTCTGTATGTTATGGGCCAGTGACCTTGTTCTGAGCAGTTTTTCCTTACTGAAGGAGTTCTTTGACTATGCTTGTCAGGAGGGAAAGGAGGGGTTTGGAATAGTTGCCCATAATTATTTCACTGAAACACAATCCTGGATAGTGATGGTGCCTCCATTTTTTCTTGAAATTTCTTTACATACATAGATTCTGCTCCCACAGCTATAATCAAAAGGTATTTCTTTTTCATCCAGCCTTTAAAGTAACACACTATATTTTTCATGTGATATGCTTTTTAAATCTGCCATTTCAAAAATATTCAAACCATTTACCTTTTTTTGATACTTGGGTTTATAGTTTATTCACTATGATAACTATTCTACTTTGAAAAATCTCTATACGAAAAGCTTCTATTTAGAATTCTTTCCCTGGGACAGATTCCCAGAGGTAGCATGAGTAAGCCATGAGTTATCAAAACCTTTTTAAGTTCTATTCCAAACTACTGTCTAAATGGGCTGCTCCATTTTAAATTACAACCAGCACTATATGATGGTGCCCTTTAAAACAAGATGTAGTCTTTATCAGATTTGGGTTTGCTGCCAGAAATAGGATTTTCTTTTAATTTTTTTTAATGTTTATTTATTTTTGAGCGACAGAGACAGGGGAAAGGCAAAGAGAATGAGAGACACAGAATCCGAACCAGGCTCCAGGCTCTAAGCTGTCAGCACAGAAGCCAACACAGGGCTCGAAACCACAAACCGTGAGATCATGACCGGAGCCAAAGTTGGACGCTTATCCAACTGAGCCACACGGGTGCCCCAGGAATAAGATTTTCTTGAATCGATCTTTCTATTATTCAGGAGAGGTTCAGATCATAAAAATATAGATCCAAAAAAATTTTTTTATGTTAGCATGATCATTTCCCTCAAGGTTTTTTAAAAATTTTTAAAGTGTATTTATTTTGAGAGAGACAGAGAGTGAGTGTGGGAGGGAAAGAGAGAGAAGGAGACAGAGGATCTGAAGCAGTCTCTTCTTTGACAGCGGAGAGCCCAACGCTGGGCTCAAACCCATGAACTGCAGCCAGACACCCAGCCAACTGAGCCACCCAGGCACTCCTCCTCCAAGGTCTTTGATTCCTCGGAGGATATAGCGATTAGGTGTGGCATATGTTCTTTCATCCCTGGAAGACATAAAATTTAAATGTACATCTCTACATAGGACCCCATGGAAATCTCATGTCTTCTACACATTAACTTTTCAAAGAAGAAACACTGACAAACAGAAAAACAAACTAAAGGTGTGGTGAAGGCTCGCATGTAGTAACAAGAGCCACAGATCATAATTTTCTGTTCTGACAGTGTAAGACATCCATACAGAACGTGTGTCGTTCCTTGGCTCACCTCCTGTAACCAACAATTCTAGCACTGGATATGGAGTTCTAGACGGGAATCAGCTTTATACACCACACAGGGAGGAGAGAACAGCAGAATCCCATCCCTGACTAGCTTCACTTCAGGAACTGCATTTCTAAGATTAGAATGGACAACAAAAGGGGCGCCTGGGTGGCTTAGTCGGTTAAGCGTCCGACTTTCGCTTAGGTCATGATCTCGCGGTTCATGGGTTCAAGCCCCGCATCGGGCTCTGTGCTGACAGCTCAGAGCCTGGAGCCTGTTTCCAATTCTGTGTCTCCCTCTCTCTCTGACCCTCCCCTGCTCACGCTGTCTCTCTCTCCCTCTCCTAAAAAAAATAAATAAAACATAAAAAAAGAATGGACAACAATGAAAGTAGAGAGGAAGAAAAAGGCTTTATCAAAATACGAGAGCTTACCTGCTAGAGAGAAATACCCCAGGATGCCAACCAAAGGGACCAAATGACAACATCATTCCCTGAACTCACTTCAGCACTGACTCAAGCAGCGCACCTACTAAGTGGAAGACATTTTCCACATCAATTCCACGCGTCTGGGTTCACGCATCTGGTATTTTAAAAGGCCTGGATTTGAAAGCTGATCCTGCCATTTACTAGGTAAGCGGCCCGGGCATATTTCTCACTCTCGCTGAGCAATGTTTCCTCCCGGCTGAAATGAGAGTCGTGACACCACTATGGCAGGGTGATCGTGAGATTTCAGGAAATGCCATGTCACAAGTTACGGGAGAGCCTGCCATTTGCAGCGGCATGGTTGGACCCCAAGGGCATTAAGCTAAGGTAGACTAAGGCAAATTCGGGTATCCCCTCACTTGTATGTGGCATCTGACACCCCCCACCCCCATATCCAAACTCACAAAAAAATGCATGCACAAGGCCAGGCCTGTGCATGGAACAGAGAGAATGTTCAATAAATGCCATAACAAATGCCACCATAACAAATGCCATGCCTAAATAAACGTTTGCCCATATTCACCCATCTTTTAAGGCCCCACCTGAACTGTCTTCTCTGTGCTCTTCCACTCGGACGCTGCTCAGACCAAACCAGTTAAAACAGGTGAACGGCAGCCATGTTTTCCCCCAGCGTGGATTCCTTCATACTCCGTCGGATAGGAGAACACAGTAGGGCCTTCCCAGACTTGTTTTGCTGACACTATCCTACTCTTTAATTCTGATTTTTTTTGAGTGTCTTCAGACACAGGGGCTTTCTTTTCTTTTCTTTTTAACCGACGTGAAGTCCCACGGGAACATGTCTTAAGGACTCTTTGCATTTTTATCCCATGAAACCATTTTTAAAACTCAAACGCATCCTGCTTTCAGCTGACCTCTGCATCTCTGGCCTCCTGGCGGTGCGGTCCTTGCCTCAAGGACTCCCCTTCGTCACTTGGGCCTCTCAGCCTCGTTCCCACTCAGAGCCCGGAAGCCTGCCTTGTTCTTCCCCTTCCAGTGTTATGTCTCCGATCAGGACCCCGGGACGGGGGTCAGCTGACCCCCACTCCACAGTCACGGGAGCCTCTGTAACGATTTGTGGCTCTAACTCTGATCGTTGACGCTTTGAGGCCACTATATGTTTATATTTCTCTCTCTCTCTCTTTTTTTTTTTTTTACTCCCTTCCTCAGGTTAAGGTAAAGTCCCGAAAAGGAAGAACAAATAGAAGCCAGGGAGCCTCCGAGGAACACCAGGAGGAGTCTGG
Source organism: Crocuta crocuta (assembly GCF_008692635.1). Classification (NCBI taxonomy): domain Eukaryota; kingdom Metazoa; phylum Chordata; class Mammalia; order Carnivora; family Hyaenidae; genus Crocuta; species Crocuta crocuta. Next base: position 7,644,295 of record NW_027531522.1, read on the forward strand.
TGACAGACTGGTCCAGAGCTATCAGACACACTGGGCCCCCACACTGTTCTGGGTCTTGAGGGAAGCGAGGCTGGTCCAGGCCTCCAGACCAAAAGTTAATGGTGGGCTCTGAGGAGTGGGCTCTGCCTCAGGCCATCGGTTCCCCTGTCCTTTGGCTGCTCTGTAACTCAGGGCTTCACGGGCCTGCCGGAAAGACTGGTCACAGCTAGAGAGAAAGGGGGTAAGAAAGCAAGCACATGTATAAAGGGGGCCCACAGCCCTAGGTGGGGTCCTTCAGGACGACTGTGGTACTTAAACCCCAATGCAGATGGCGAGTTTTTTATTTTTATTTATTTTAAAATATATTGTCAAGTTAGCCAACATACTGTCTATACAGTGTGTTCTTGGCTTCAGGAGTAGATTCCCATGATTCATTGCTTACATACAATGCCCAGGGCTCATGCCAACAAGTGCCCTCCGCAGTGCCCATCACTCATTTTCCCCTCCTCGCCCCTCACCCATCAACCCTCAGTTTGTTCTCTGTATTTAAGAGTCTCTTATGGTTTGCCTCCCTCTTTGGTTGGAGTTCGACTTTTCCCCTTCTTAGATTTAGATTTAGAATCACCCTACTGCACAGAAGCAGTGGGGCTCTAAGACACCTGGGAGACCACGCGATCCTCAATCCCACTGTCTTTTGACCTCACAAATAGCCTAAGAGCTGTATTCTCAGGCCAGGGCCATTGCTGGAGTCTACTCTTGCTGTCTCCTTCTACCTGGATTCCTGGGTAACTTGTTTGGTGGCTGTGGGGGGCACCTGAGGTGGCGACATACCTTCCCACCAGTCTCTGCTTCTCATTCCGCTGTGCACAGGTTAACAAGGTCGATGGATTCCTTTGTCTTTTGTGGTTCTCTCTATCCGGCAGATGCTCTACAGCCTTCGGTGGCTGGAAAACCACTCTTGTCTTGTATTTGCCATTTTGGGGCACAGAATTAAATGCTTGTTGCACTTCACCTTGTGGACTAAAACTGAACAAATTCTTCAATCACTGAGCATCAACTTGCAGAAGAGCAGAGCATCTCATCATCCAGACTATTATGTAAACATGTTTTCAAAACACTGGCTGGGGCGCCTGGGTAGCTCAGTCGGTGAAGCGTCCGACTCTTGGTGTGGGCTCAGGTCATGATCTCACTGTTTGGGAGATTGAACCCCACGTTAGGCTCCATGCTGACAGTTGGGAACCTGCTTGGGATTCTCTGGTATTTCCAGTCTGCATTCACATAGGTTTGGAAAGGGGGATGAATAAATAATACAGATGTAAGGCAATTACTATTCTTCTCTTCCAAGTTCTTCTTCATCGTGCATGAGGCACAACTTATGAAATTATAAGAACTACCACTATGTGCTGACGTCTGAATGGTGTGTTGTATATTATGCAGAGAACAATTGGTTTTTCCAGATGAGGAGAACTCAAAGAAGTTTTCCTAGGCCGGGCACCTGGGTGGCTGAGCTGGTTGAGCATTCGACTTCAGCTCAGGTCATGATCTCTTGGTTCATGAGTTCAAAGCACCACGTTGGGCTCTCTGCCGACAGCTCAGAGCCCAGAGCCTGCTTTGGATTCTGTGTCTGTCTGTCTGTCTGTCTCTCTCTCTGCCTCTCCTCAGCTCGAGCATGTGCTCTCGCTCTTTCTCTCTCTCCAAGGTAAATAAACATTAAAAAAACAATTAAAAATAAAAAGTTCGGGGTGCCTGGGTGGCTCAGTTGGTTGGGCATCTGACTTCAGCTCAGGTCATGATCTCATGGCTTGTGGGTTTGAGACCCTCATCGGGCTCTGGGCTGGCAGCCCAGAGCCTGGAGCCTACTTCAGATTCTGTGTCTCCTCTCTCTGCCCCTCCCCCCACTTGGGCTCTGTCTGTCTCATCTCTCAAAAATAAATAAACGTAAAAAAAAAATGAAAAACAATAAAAAATAAAAAGTTCTCCTAGGCCACAAATAACAGAGGTGATATTCAAACCCAACACTCTTTCACAAGCCTGGGTTCTTTCTGCGGCCCTCAGCTGCCTTTCACTCAATGGGGTACAATGACAGCAATTGTAAAGCTTTAACTGTGTGAAATTCTGAACACTTGAAAATTATATTTTTACACATTGCTCAGACAATGGCTGGGCCAGAAGAAAGTAAAAAAAAAAAATAATAATAATTAGGTCAATGTCTGCCTTGTAGTGTGATTTAATCCATTTTAATTTTTAAAAAATTTTTTTTAAATTTATTTGGTGGGCAGAGGGGCAGAGAGAGAATCCCAAGCTCTGACAGGGCAGAACCTGACCCGGGGCTCCATCCCACGGCCCTGGAATCATGACCTGAGCTGAAGTCGACGCTTAACCACCTGAGCCACCCAGGCGCCCCTCCCCCGGTCCGTTTTTTCATAAAAACCGCTAACACTGAGCGGTTCCACGTGATGGAACTACAGGCAATCACTGCAAAGGTCACGTATTTCTGCCTCTTTGCACCTGAACCGATTTGTGGTCCAATAAATCAATAACAATGTCAAATCATGATTTCTGTTTCTTTGTATAGGACTCTTCTTTCTTCTGTTTTCCGCAACATATAAAGCCATATTTCACGCACAGAGAACTGAGCTATTAAAACATACGCGGTTTTACGGTTTCCAAAAATGCCACAGAGGAGGCTGCAGAGGGAGCGCTGAAAGACGACAGCTACTATATTATAGCATAATGTACTATATAGAGAAGAAATATACTATAGGGAATATATGCGTAAGGAATTTGTAGTAGGTATACCACATTTCAAAAGGGTTAAGAGAAAGCCATGCAAAGTTCCTTACGGTGAAACGTTTCCTGGACTAACTTTAAGGATTTTACCCGGTTATTTTGGGAGCATTCTAACTTTGCAAGTTTGTTACTGTTGCAAAGTCTCCTTTTCTAGGTCCCTTTCCCGAGGCAGCTGCTGCAGCATCACTAAGGATTCTCGGGCTTCGGTTGTGGTTTCCTGGGGAGTTTTTGTGAGTTTACAGTCTCGGGGTGGAGCTCTCCTGACACAGGACGACACAGAGTTACAAGGACAGCACGACGCTGCAGGTCCACACCACGCTGGTCTCACCACCACTGCCCGCCCCAGGCTGACTCCAGCGGCGCCACCGACGTCCAGCCTGTGGACCCGCAAGGACGGCCCAGCAGGATCTCAGCCCCGCCCCCTCCCCCCACGGTCCCCCTTCCTCACTGCCTCTGCTCTGACGCATGCGCTCTAGCATCCTGTCAGGTGGCCCTTCATCGCGCCGCCCTCCGCTCGCTCTGCTGAGACGTGGATGCGCCATCCAGTGATGACCACGCGTGTGCGGGAGCCCATCGAGCAGGTGCAGCGGGGTATTCGTGGACAGCTCGGGGGCCACAGGGCTTGTGTTTTCTCACAACCAAAGGAAGCAGCGTTAGTGTTCCAGAAGCCGGGCCCGTGTGAGCCCGCAGGTTCCTGTTAGGGGTACGTGCGAGGTTTCTAGCAGAAGCGAATTCTTCTATTTTCACAACCTTCTGGAATCACTAGACCTAAGGCTATCAGAACACAATTATTATAACTAGGGGGTAGTTCACATAAAAAAATTTGATTTGGGTCCAGGAATTCCTCTTCTAGGAATATCTCCAAAGGAAGCAAAACGACTACTGTTGAAGAGATCTCGGCACTCCCGCGTTCATAGCACCATATTTACAAAAGTCAAGCCACGGAAACAACCTAAGTGTCCCTCAATGGATGAATGGATTATGATTTAAATTTTTTTCATGTTTATTTATTTTGGAGAGAAAGAGAGAGTGTGAGTGGGGAAGGGGCGGGGGGGAGCACTGAATCTGAAGCAGGCTTGAATGGAATATGATTCAGCCATAAAAGGAAGGAAATCCGGCCATTTGTAACAACACGGATGGACCTTGAGGGCATTATGCTAAGTGAGTTAAGTCAGAAAAGACAAATACCATATGATCTCACATGTAGAATCTCAAAGCAAAACAAAGTAACTGCGATAAAAAAGATTATCACACGTTTATGGCACTATTTCTAGTTTTCTTCCTAAACAATGAATTAACAAGTTAATAACAGAACCAGTCATTTTAATGGATGCAATATAATGTTTACCTTCGGTTTATTAAAAATGTGCGAGGGTAGAATATGTACTGTTAAAAAGCAAAATGAAATTCACTCAAATAAAACTTCTGGTCATGATTAATAGGGTCACTTGAATTTTCATGCACTGACTTCTTAATATAAAGATGCATTTTACGATCCTCAATAGCAAGGTATGTTTTTTTTCCATTTTCATTCTGAAACTGTCATATCTAATAACATAAAAGAAAAATCCATAGTTGACATTTTAATGTCTATAATGGATTTGTCCAAATATTTACTGTCAACTTTCAATATATTTTTTAATGTTTATTTATTTTGAGACAGAGAGGGGGGAGGTGAGAGAATCCCAATCAGGCTCCATGTTGTTGGTGCAGAGCTCCATGTGGGGCTCGATCCCATGAACCATGAGATTATGACCTGAGTCTAAATCAAGAATCGGATGCTAAACCTACTGCGCCACCCAGGAGCCCCAATATTCTTAAAAGAAATTTAAACAAAAGTATGACCCAAGGGGCGCCTGGGTGGCTTAGTCGGTTAAGCATCTGACTTTCACTTAAGTCATGATCTCGAGGTTCGTGGGTTCGAGCCCCGCGTCGGGCTCTGTGCTGACTGCCAGCTCAGAGCCTGGAGCCTGCTTCAGAGTCTGTGTCTCCCTCTCTCTCTGACCCTCCCCTGCTCACGCTGTCTCTCTCTCTCTCTCCTAGAAATAAATAAAACATTAAAAAAAAAAAAAAGTATGACCCAGATACCTGTTATATGAGACTATAGAAAAGAGAGCTTAAAAATCAAACTGGATTTTTGATCTACTTGTTTTATATAATCATTTCCTATAATACACGGTATAGTTTTCTATAATTAAAAATGACTCAAATGGGAGGTTCACCATTGAGTCTTCCACAGGAAATACTTCGGACCCGAAGAGATGGTAACGTACTTTCAAGAATAAGATCACAGCTATTGCTTTTATTCTCTACATCTGCAGTTTCCAGTTACTCTTCTCTGTACAGCTTCTCAGAACCATTTGGCTACTTCAGTGCTAATCAGAAATCCTTCCAATATAGAATGAAAATCTTCAACTTTATTCCCTACATACAGAGGTGAGAGATTCTATAGCATGCTGTGAAAAATCTTGCCTTGCGTCTTACCAATCATTAAACTTTTAAAAAAATATCTGCTTAATTTAGTATGAGCCACCAAGCACAGTCCGTGAATTCTTTAATAGCAAAATGTATCAAGCCATGGTGATAAGGGAATGTGACTAATTATGCATTCTGACAGCTAATTCGAACTGAATAAGCAAATAATTAGATTTGTCACAAAATAAAATTTACGTATGCTGTTAACTGATTTGAGGAATTCAAAGTTCTTCTCGAGAACTGATTCACTTACTGAGTATTTATAAGGATGTGTTTACTATCTTGAGTCCCTGCCCTCACATAGCTTATTTTATATTCTCGTAGAGGGGATATCAAATAACGAATAAAGTAGGGGAAAAAAAAGTTATGTGAGCAGAGAGTAACCATGCAGGACGGGTGGACAGGCAACATGAAATGGGGTAGTTAGGGAAAGCCTCTTCATAGATGTCATTTGTTATTTGTGTCTGACACCATTCTGGACAGTGAACAATAGAAACAAAGATTCTCATGCCCTCCAGGAGTTTACGTTCTAGAGGGGAGAGAGAAACCATAAATAACAAAGTATATGTTAAAAAGACGATAAATGTTGTGGAACAAGAAAAAAATCAAAACAAGGTTATGGGAAAGCCAGAGTACAAGCCACAGGGCAGGTGATATTAGAACAAAGGCATGAAGGGGGTGAGCAGACGCAGATATCCGAACTCCAGGTAGAGGAAATTGCAAGGGCAGAAGCTCTCAAGTAGAAACAGACCAGAGACATGTCAGAGGAAGACGAGGTCAGAAAGGCTGAATTGAGCAAATGAGGGAAAGGAACAAAAGATGAGGTCAGAGCTCTCAGGTTTGAGGTGGCTTTTTCAGGTCACAATCAAGACATTCAACTTTTACTCTAAATGAGATGAGAAGTCACTGGAGGGTTCTGAGCAGTGGAATGATACGGTCTGACATGTTCAAAGTACTACAGTCGCTGTTAATTGAAAGGAGACTTTGGGAGCCAGAACAATTAGGCAAGAGAAAGAAATAAAAGGCATCCAAATTGGAAAGGAAGAAGTAACACTGTCACTATTTGCAGATCACATATTATACAGCGAGAACCGTAACAAATCCACCAAGAAACTGTCAGGAGTGATAAACAGATTCAGGAAAGGTGCAGGACACAAAATCAATATACAAAAACTTGTGGTGGTTCTATATACCGATAGCAAATGATCAGAAAGAGAAATTAAGCAAACCATCCCGGGGCGCCTGGGTGGCTCAGTCGGTTAAGTGTCCAACTTCAGCTCAAGTCATGATCTCACTGCTCATGAGTTCGAGCCCCGCATCAGGATCTGTGCTGACAGCTCAGAGCCGGGAGACTGCTTCAGATTCTGTCTCCATCTCTCTGTCCTTCCCTTGCTTGTGTTTCTCTCTCTCTCTCTCTCATATAAAAAATAAAACATAGGGGCGCCTGGGTGGCTTAGTTGGTTAAGCGTCCGGCTTTCGCTTAGGTCATGATCTCGCGGTTCGTGGGTTTGAGCCCCGCGTCGGGCTCTGTGCTGACTGCCAGCTCAGAGCCTGGAGCCTGTTTCAGAGTCTGTGTCTCCCTCTCTCTCTCTGACCCTCCCCTGCTCACGCTGTCTCTCTTTCTCTCCTAGAAATAAATTTTTTAAAAATCTAATTAAAAAAACATAAAAAAAAGAAAACAATCCCATTTACAACTGCATCAAAAAGATTAAATACCTAGGAATACATTTAACCACTGAGGTAAAAGATCTGTAAACTGAAAACTGTAAGACATTGATGAAAGAAATTTGAAGAAAACACAAATAAATGGAAAACTCTTCCATGCTGAAGCCCTGGAAGACCGCTGTTATAATGACCATACGTACCGAGAGCCATCTAGAGATTCAATGCAATCTCTATATAAAATCCCAATGGCATTTTTCACGGTAACAGAACAGTCTTAAAATGTATATGAAACCACAAAAGACCCCAATTAGCCAAAGCAATCTTGGGAAAAAAGAACAAAGCAGGAGGCATTACACTCTCTGATTTCAAACTATATTATAAAACTACAGTAATCAAAGAGTATGGGATTGGCATAAAAACACACATAAATCAATGGAACACAATAGTTCAGATATAAATCCAGGCACAGAGGGATGATTAACTTACAACAAGGGAGCCAAGAATATATGAGGAGAGGAGAGTCTTTGCAGTAAGTGGTTCTGGGAAAACCGGACAGCCACATATGCAAAAGAATGAACTTGAACCACTATCTTTTACCATTCCCAAAACGTAAGCCAAGGTGGATTAAATACCTGAATGTAAGAGGTGAAACCATAAAACTTCTAAAGGAAAAGATAAGTGATGTGCTCCTTGACACAGGTGTTAGCCATGATTTTTTTTTAATGTTTTATTTATTTCTAGGAGAGAGAGAGAGAGACAGACAGCGCGAGCAGGGAAGGGTCAGAGAGAGAGGGAGTCACAGACTGAAACAGGCTCCAGGCTCTGAGCTGGCAGTCAGCACAGAGCCCGACGCGGGGCTTGAACCCATGAAGTGCGAGATCATGACCTAAGCGAAAGTCGGATGCTTAACCGACTAAGCCACCCAGGCGCCCCAGCCATGATTTTGTTTAATCTGACACCAAAAGCAATTAAAGCAAAAATAAATGAGTAGGACTATATCAAACTTAAAAGCTTTCTGTACCACAAGGGAGACCATCAACAAAATAAAAAGGCAACTTACCCAATGGGAGAAAAATATTTGAAAAATCCTGTATCTGAAAAGGGGTTAATATCCAAGATTTATAAAAAACTCCTATAACTCAACAGCAATAAAATAAAAACATTCCAATTAAAAAATGGGCAAAACACCTGAACACACATTTTTTCCCAGAAGACATCCAGATGGTGGACAGAAACATGAGAAGATGCTCAACATTACTCGTCATCAGGAAAATGCAAATCAAAACCACAATGAGATATCACCTCACACCTGTCAGGAAGGCTAGTTTTAAAGAGACAAGAAAGAGAGGCAGAGAGAGACAGAGTATGAGTGGGGGAGGAGCAGAGAGAGAGGGAGACACAGAATCCCAAGCTGGCTCCACAGAGCCAGACTTGGCAGCTGTCAGCACAGAGCCCGACTTGGGGCTTGAACCTACGAACCATGAGATCATGACCTAAGCAAAAGTCGGACGCTTAACCCACTGAGCCACCAAGGTGCCCCAAGAAAGAACAAGTGTTAGTAAAGACTGTGGAGAAAAGGGAGGCCTCGTGCACTGCTGGTGGGAATGTAAAATGGTGCAGCCACAATGGAAGACAGTATGGAGGCTCCTCAAAAGCTTAAAAATAAAAACACTATACGATCCAGCAATCACACTGCTGGGGCTCCAAGCGTTCTGAAAAGTGGCAGGTAGACATTAATCACTTAATGTTAAGGGACTCAATTAAGGGATTGGGTTTTTGTTTTTTTCTATTAGAGGACTCAATTATCAGGTGCCCATGGAGTAAGTAGCTACGCAATGCAATATTCTGTCACTATCCAGCTCAGGGCCTATAAAACCAAATGGCTCAATAATTATGGGAGCAAAGCTGTTCTGATCAGGAGTTTGTCTTCTATAATTCATATGCATGCATACACACACACACACACACACACACACACACATTGAGAAATGTAGCACACGTTTTTCTTTCTGCTTATCAAGAATTGATCACTTTGGGGGGCGCCTGGGAGGCTCAGTCGGTTAAAGCGTCCGACTTCGGGGGCGCCTGGGTGGCTTAGTCGGTTAGGCGTCCAACTTTCACTTAGGTCATGATCTCGCGGTTCGTGGGTTCGAGCCCCGCGTCGGGCTCTGTGCTGACTGCCAGCTCAGAGCCTGGAGCCTGTTTCAGTCTGTGACTCCCTCTCTCTCTGACCCTCCCCTGCTCATACTGTCTCTCTCTCTCTCTCCTAGAAATAAATAAAACATTAAAGCATCCGACTTTGGTTCAGGTCATGATCTCACCGTTCGTGGGTTCGAGCCCCGCGTTGGGCTCTGTGCTGACAGCTAGCTCAGAGCCTGGAGACTGTTTCAGATTCTGGGTCTCTCTCTCTCTCTGACCCTCCCCTGCTCATGCTGCCTCTCTCTCTCTCTCAGAAATAAATAAAACATTAAAAAAAAATAAAAAAAAAAAGAATTGATCACTTTGGATCTGAGGTCTTCAACTAAGGTATGTAAAGGATTAGCAAACACCCATGGAGACATTTATCAGATACGAAATCCATATGAGGAATAGAGACTGTTTCGCCAATTTTCTGAATTCTGCTGTTATCTGTGGAATGACTGTGGAGCATTCTCCTTCAGCAAGAATATGCTGGCTTCTTTCCCCTACTGAGGCTGTCTCTCCCTAGAGCAATATCTTCAAAAGGCATAACAACTCTGAGTCCTTGGGCAAGAAGCCAATATGAGAAGAAAGCGCTTGATTTTATTTATTCTGGGTTGTGAAATGTGTGTCTCCTTGCCTTAGAAGGGAGTATTACTTAGAAGTCATTTTCAGCCAAGCCAGCATCGTTAAGAAGAAAAGAACTGTTTATATTTAATTCTACTACTGGTTAGTTTCACCAAGCATAATAAGAGTATTTCCCAAGTTATTTGCAAGTTAATGGTATACATCAGAAACAATTTTTACTTTATGCTCGTTGCTTTTATTTATTGTTTTATGTTGGCTGCTTTAAATTAAAAAACCTGAAGGGCGCCTGGGTGGCTCAGTCGATTAGGCGTCTGACTTCGGCTCAGGTCATGTTCTCACAGTCCGTGGCAATTTGAGCCCTGAGTCAGGCTCTGTGCTAACAGCGGAGAGCCTGGAGCCTGCTTGGGATTCTGTGTCTCCCTCTCTCTCTGCCCTTCCCCTGCTCGGTCTCTGTCTCTGTCTCTCAAAATAAAGACATAAAAAAATTTTTTTTAAACCCGAAAAACTTGTGTTTTCTTTGGTTGCTGTTGTGGAGTGAATGTTTGTACCCTGTACTCCCTCCCCCCCACCTCCTGAAGTTAGATATTGAAGCCCTTGCTTCCAATGTGACTGTATAGGGAGATGGGATCTTTATAGAAGTTAGGTGAAATGAGGTCATCAAGGGAGAGCTCTAATCCAGTGGGATTGGTGTCCTGGTAAAGGGAGGAAGATATGCTGGAGAACTCTCGGGACGCGTGCCGAGGAAACGCCAAGGAAGAACGCAGCAAGAAGGGGTCTCTGCAAGCCCAGGGGAGTGTCCTTGCCAGGAGCAGACCTCACCAGACCATGAAGGGAGACTTTCAGAACCATGAGAAAATCTATTTCTGCACTGTTTTATGTTTGTTTATTTTTGAGAAAGAGAGAGACAGCATGAGAGTGGGGGAGGGGCAGAGAGAGAGGAAACACACAATCGGAAGCCGGCTCTGGGCTCTGAGCTGTCAGCACAGAGCCCAACATGGGGCTCGAACCCACGAACTGCAAGACCATGACCTGAGCCAAAGTCGGATGCTCAACCTACTGAGCCACCCAGCTGCTCCTCATATCCACTTTTCTTAAAGTGCAAAAGGTACAAAACAAAATAAAAAGGGTGGTGATGTAGGGTCATAGCAACAGGGGCCAGGCCCCTCATTCCACAAAGGACCTCTGTCTGCAAGGTGCAGCCCAGAAACATCCAGAACCTCTAACATGACTGGTAGGACATGTTGCCATCAAGGTTCTGCTCGGTACTGTTATTCAACTGCAGGGAGAAGAATGAAAGGATTAAGACAAGCCAGCGGTGCGACCCCGTCTGAAGCATGCTTTGCGCTGAAGCTGGTATAGAAACGTCTACTCCGTCCTCGGAAAATTATACGCTTCAGAGAACTTCCCAAGAAGTGTTCTAAACAAATGCGAGGAAAGCCTTTACAAAGTACAGCCTGACAAACTTGGGAAGACCTAGATAGTATTGTTTTAATTCTTTAATCTTCACTTTCTTCCCCAACAGCTGCAATTTTAGCCAAGTCCACAGAGCTCTCGTGATCAAAAGTTAGGCAAGTTTCTGTGTGTGTGTGTGTGTGTGTGTGTGTGTGTGTATTTTGTTATTGTTTATTTCACACTGAGTGCTTTGTTTTTCCTAAACAGAAAAAAAAAAAAATGGGGCAAACAGTCTCCGTGACCAAAACCAAATGTTTTTGCAGGGAATCACTCAGTGCAGAGCTGTGAATGGCAAGTTCTCAACAGAAGCCCCGGTCTGATCATTCACTCTGCATAAACTTGTGAAAATGGTCTCACCACCCTTTGAATGTTGTGCAAGTATCCAAAGTAAGTCACTAGTCAGTCACTAGCATGATGCTTGAGAGGGCAGGACAGGGTCCAAAGGGACAAATACTGGAAGAAAGCAGAAATTGACTCTGAAACATGAAACAACAACAACAACAACAACAACAAGCCTGTAATAATGGCAAATGCTGAATACGGGCTGGGTTGTATGTTCAGATTTTTAGATGCAACGTTACCATGTGCACGTCGACAATGAAACTGAGGCTAATGTGTTAAAAAATAAAACTCAGGCATATTGAAGTTTTCAAGATTGCGTCTGACCGAACACCGACTCAAATCAGGCAGCACCAAACCCAAAAGTGGTTAGGAACACTCCAGAAGCAGGAACTAGAGGAAAATCTTTCATGGAGAAGACACCGAAGCAAAGCAAGGAAAGTGATTGGCTTCAGTTGCAATACAGCTGTTGCCGTATTTGCAAAAGTTGGTTGTTTTGTTTCCTGGGATACAAGTGCATTTATAGGAACTGACTCTGCCTAATTTCAGGGTGCTTTCAGAGATCCCAAGGCATGGTGCCACCCTAGTCTAATGGCCTCTTTAATTACTTTAACACTTGTAATTACTCTAAAGACCTTCACTAAAGGCATCTCAAGTATCTTCTCAAACATCTTGAGGCAAGTCAGGGGATATTTTCCATTTCCTAATGGCCTTCTGGGAGTCAAGGTTTCAGAGCCAGCTGTTGGCTATGGGGTGGGAATGTAAGAAGTAGCAACATTCACTTACTTGGGGTGTTTGTGGCAATAGAAAGATACAATGTAGCTTGGTAAGCAGACTTTTTTTTCAAATATGATTGGACTATAATTAATAACCACCTTAATTTATTAAGTCCTTACTACACAGAAGCCACTAGGCTTCAACAGATCTCATTTGGTCTCCATAAAAACCCTATGGCCATGGGTCTAATAAGTGAGGATCTGGAATTCAAACCTATGTTTTTTTTGATTCTCTCATAATCACGATCCTGTCATTAAGAAAGACCACAGCCTCTTTTATAACACTTTCATTATTTTTAAAATTTCTACTCCTTCTCTAATTTTTCCAAAATTCCTATTATATGTCATAACATGCCACGGAAATACTGGAAAGTTTACTGTTTCATAACTTTTCATAAATTTCCACCAATTCATACCTGATAACTCTTCAAATAATTTAAATTCATTGGTCCTCGATTATAGTTTTACATATAAACTTCTGCATCTGTCTGCCAAAATTCTTACCAAAAATATACCCAACTGACTTCTCTCTTTAAAAAAATTAACTACAAAAATAGAAAATTTAGAAAATGCAGCAAACCAAAGAAAGGAAGTATAATCTATAAGTCCACTGTCTACTGAACATTGTAGAGAAGATATACATGCTATTAAAAATAGTATACTAAACATATAGTTTTGTAACAGTTCATTTCATTTAAAACATCTGTTGTCTTTCCATGTCATTTTTTAAAAAATATTTTTTAATGTTTATTTTTGAGAGACAGAGTGTGAGTGGGGGAGGGGCAGAAAGAGATGGAGACACAGAATCTGAAGCAGGATCCAGGTTCCGAGCTGTCAGCACAGAGTCTGACGTGGGGCTTGAACTCATGAACTGAGAGATCATGACCTGAGCCGAAGGCAGATGCTTAACCAACTGAGCCCCCAGGTGCCCCTTTCCATGTCATTTTTAGTGGTTGGACGTATCTATGCCCACCGAATAAATACCGTGTCTTATTTAACAAATTAGAGAAGTTCTCGGTGCCCCAAAAAGCAGACGCTGAGGCAGAGTGTTTACAGAGGAGAAAAACTTCAGGGAAAAGAAGTGAGAGACACAGTAAAGCAAGGGAGAGAAAGAAACTATGAGGACCCATTGCCGACCTGGTTGCCCCTAGGCATGACCGATGGCTTAATCCTACGGGACTGTCCTCTGCAAAGCCACAGAAGCCATGTCTCAGGACAATCTGTCAGGAGGAGGGTGTGACTTCATCTCTTCACTGGTCGAAGGTATGCTCGCTGTGGTGTGACTCCCCTGGGCTCCTAAGGACTCTGTGATGAGCAGGGCCCTACAGGGACACTTCAGTGGCAACAGGGAAGACCCGGAGTGGGCGGGAGGTGAACAGGAAGGGCGGTGCAGGAAGAGCCCATGCAGATGGGGTGCCTCAGAGCTGGGTCCGGCAAGAGGCAGGTAAGGCTGGGAGCATCTCGTGGGGTGCATACGGAGATACTTTTTGTTCGGTTGTTTTGCTATTTAAAAAACACATTATCTTCATCAGGTCAGGCTGCTATACAAAGTACAGTTAACCGAGTGGCTTATAAACAAGAGAAATTTCTCTCTTACTGTACTGGAAGCTGGGAGTCTACAAAGAAGGTGCTAGAATAATCAACCTGGTGAGAGCCCTCTTCCAGGGACAGACCGCTGTCTTATTGTTTTATCTCAATCTGGTGCAAAAAGGAGCGAGAGAGCTTATGGGGTCCCATTTACAAGGGTCCTAGCCCCATTCATGAGGGCTTCACTCTCATAACCTAATCACTTCCCAAAGGCCCTTCCCTCCTAATAACCTCACATGGGGCGGGGGTGGTTTAGGATTTGGGGGTAAGGGGGTGAAGCACACAAACATTCAATTCCCTGCACATATCTACAACATGCTATCCTTAATTATTTCTTCAGATACATACATTCTCAGATCAAAAGGTGTTTATATCCAAAAAGCTGTGACATGCGTCACCAAATTTCCCTCCAGAAAGATGTGCTAATTTCCTTGCCTACCTACAGGGGGACACAACTCTCTATTTTCTCTTAGCCCAGACTGTATCCTAAGTCTCAAGATGATAGGCTGGAGAAAGGCTTTGAATTCTACTTTCTACAGTTTAACTACTTAAGAATCAGCTCGGTAATCAAATATGTAATTTCCTCTTTAGAGGCACCCGGGTAGCTCAGTCAATTAAGCATCGGACTCTTGATTTCGGCTCAGGTTATGATCTCACAGTTCATGGGATCAAGGCCCGCGTTGGGCTCTGCGCTGACAGCATGGAGCCTGCTTGGAATTTCCTCCCTCTATTTCTCTCTCTCAAAAATAAATAAATAAATAAATATTTAAAAAAAACCAATATCCTCTCGAATTCATCAAGTGTTTATTTGGTTCCTCAATACGTGAGTCTCTCTCTTTAGGGAAACACAGACATCAACAGGAAAAATATGGTTTTTTTGCTCTGTGAGGTGGATATTCTAGCAGGAGAGAAATAACAGCCTGACAGTATTATCCACTGCAGTCCTGACGGGTTTTACAAAAGGAAACATTGTATGTGATGGTACTTAGCATAGCACTTAAATAGAGTGACCTGCCTTATTCTCGAGGGCCCCTCTAGAGGAGAAACAGCCTTTTAGTCAACAGATTGGTAACCCAGAGAGAAAAAAAACTCCATACCTCCAATATTTCAAAAAATGAAAAATAAAAAATGAATTGTGATTCTCAGATAATTTGAGTGATTTTTCAAAATATTAAGCATACATAGGAGTGTCTAGGTCGCTCCGGTGGTTAAATATCCGACCCTTGATATTGGCTCAGGTGATGATCTCACAATTTGTGAGCTTGAGCCCCACATTAGGCTCTGCGATGACAGTGTGGAATTTCAAATAAACTTAAAAAAAATCAAGCATACACAAACTTATCCAAGTCAGTGCTGGTCCCTTTGAGTATTCTTGGGGAAAAATTTACATTTACTCCAGAGTTGCTCTCATTGTTTAAAAATTATTTAAAGTTCATTTTTTTAAAGTGTCAAATGAAATAAAAAATATTATGCATGGCCTTTGTATGGATAACTCATTTCCTCTGAGTACAAGTTAGTTTTTATGAAACAGCCCAGAGTCATTCAAAGCCAAGTTTAACGGATAATGGTCAATGTGAGATATCAATGTTTTACATTACAACCCTGCTGACTGTAAAAGTAATGAGCTGTCTTCCTTCAGTACTTCATGCATTGCCTCAGAGGACAGTCCTAACAATATGTCAACATCTTTTGAAAGAAAGTTAGTCCCTACCATAATTCCCCAAAGTTTTCTTAAGTTTTTATGTTTCCCATAAGCCATCTTTTCTTGGAATTTTTATTAAGAACTCCAGGTATGCCTACAGAAATTTCTTAGCACAGGTCTATCAAGAGACTGGATCACAAGCTCTGTGATGATCTGTGTGTACTTTTGGCAGAAAAAAAAAATATCAAAGAAGGGGTTTCAGTAATATATCTATATACGTCTATCTCCTCTACATAATCAAGTATTTCTACTTTTTAAAAAAAGTTTATTTCTTTATTTTGAGGGAGGAGGGTGGGAGGGGCAGAGAGAGAGAATCCCAAGCAGACTCCACACCATCAGCACAGAGTCCAACATGGGGCTCGAACTCACAAACTGTGAGACTGTGACCTGAGCAGAAATCAAGAGTCAGATGGATGCTTAACTGGCTGTGCCACCCAGGTGCCCCAAGTATTTCTACTTTTGATGAGAAGCACTAAATATTAACCACAATTTCAAGCACCCAAATATCACAGAT
Source organism: Crocuta crocuta (assembly GCF_008692635.1). Lineage (NCBI taxonomy): Eukaryota > Metazoa > Chordata > Mammalia > Carnivora > Hyaenidae > Crocuta > Crocuta crocuta. Next base: position 7,660,340 of record NW_027531522.1, read on the forward strand.
CCATAAGATTTCCCCCCTCCAGTGTATAAGAGAAGACTTTGGGAGAAGTAGTAACAAAGAAATGATCTACTTCTTTTTACTTCTTCTGTACCTCTTGCTCATTTTATTTAAATTCAGGTATGCTAACTTCCCGATAATTTTTTAGGCTGCTTTAATTAATTTGCAGTGCACCTGGGGAAGGAAAAGCTTTGTAGAAGAGTTGTTTTTTTGTTACTGTTTTGGCTCTTTTTAGTCTCTCCAGTCTTAACTGAGGTATAAATGGACAAATAAAATCATAAGATTTAAAGTAGATTACATGATGATGGGCATGGAAGATGGCACTTGTTGGGATAAGCACTGGGTGTGATATGTAAACCAACTTGACAATAAACTATTTAAGGAGAAAAAATAAAGTAGACTACATGATAATTATATATATATATATATATTACACACACACACACACATGCTGTGAAAGGATTCCCCAATCAAGGTAATGAACAAATCGATTACCCCCCAGATTTACTTTTTTGAGAACATTTAAGTTCTGCTCTCTTAGCAAATCTCAATTATATAATACAGTGTTATCAATTATAGATACCATGTTATACATTAAATCCTTAGACCTTAGTCATCTTATAACTGAAAGTCTGTAGCCTTTGATCAACCTCTCCCTATTTCTCCCCACCCCCTACTGGCTGCCTCTAATGGGAAGGCCCACTCTGAGCTCCAGAAATAGCTACTGATAGTCCAGGGGGAACTTTTCCTCTGGAACTTTCTACAGACAACAAAATAATTAAGAAAAATGAAACTCTTAGAATGAAAAATGTGCTCAACAAATCTTGCTGCAACGTAAGTATGATTATTTTTAAGTACATTAAGGGAATGTTCTACAGTAATTATCAATTAATATAATTATATTGATTATTAATACATTATTCATATATAATTGTATATTATATATAATACATTGATATATAATTATATACACTAGTTAATATTCTATTGATATTAAAAATAACTTTTATTCATTGCCTTTTATTCCTTCTATGGTTGGGTGGCTCAGAAACCCTCTCTCCTGACCTAGTACAGAGCCTCCTAGGCTCACACGTTTAGGCTCCACTGGAACGTCTCTGCCCAGGATGGCAGCTTCGGTCTCTCTCGAGTCCCTTATTACTAATAGCAGCCTGTTTGCACTTGTCTGAATTTCATTATGAATACACACTTTAGCAAATTTATACAAAAACGGTGTTTCCTCAAAAAAAACAAAATAAAGCCAAGCAAAATAAAACAACCTCTGCCCCCAAACTCCTGATGTCAATTACTCAGAAATCAGAGAATGTCTTTCCTTTCTATCGTGTGGCCCTTAGGCTCTTCGCCTCCAGCTCTGCGCTCTTCCTGTATTGCAGGCTCTGCCCGCCTGAAGCTTAAACACAGCCAGGTCTGGGCCCATACCCTGATGGAAAGAGAAGTGCTGGGCTGGGTCATATGTGGATACAAACACAAACACCACTCCCCGCTGGGCTCGCCTCCCCTTGTTTTCACAGCCTAAGGAAGCTCACTCCTTATGTATGCATTTCAGGCTCAGTATCAAGTGGCTATGCCACCATGCCACATGTTTTTCACTGTATACATTTTACATCTTGAACAAGTCCTAGAGAATATCACAAATGGACACTGTTCGGAAAAGGAAATTAAAATCGCAAAAGTGCTAAGGATTCTGAACTGTGGTTAACCAGAAGTCAGCGGGGTTCCCCAGTGGTTCTGTGAGAAAGTAGAAGAGGAAGCAGTTATGGCATGACTGAGAAGCCCGGGGTGGGCCGGCCTTGGCCATGAACTGGCTGTGTGACCCGGTGCATGTAAACCTTTCTAAGCCCGGTTCCCACATCGCAAAGCGGGTTCTGTGAATCCTAAGCGAGCTGGATTACACAGCGCTCTCAGCACAGAGCCCGGCACGCGTGAAAAATGGTAACCATCAAAGTAGGAAGTGATGGCAGAGCCTTCCTAACCAATCTTGACTTCTGCCAAGAAGAGGGGGAAGCTGGGGTGTTCAGGGAAACTATGGACAAGCCACCTCTTGATCCAGAGAGCAACAACTACAGCCATACTCATAGAGTGTGGTCCATGGGTGAGCGCACAGCCCAACACTTAGTAGCCATCAGAGGGCTAAAGAAGGCAACATGGAGTCTGATCTTTCGAGAGGCAAGCCAGATGCTTCCGGGTGCCTCACGCTCATATACCCAGGCCATCTCTCCAGGGGCTATGAGCTGTTTCTGAGTAAGAGTGCACGAACAAGGCAAACAGTTGGTGAGTCGACATCCCCACCTTCATCAGAGCCTAGCGATCCACACTGACTAACGACACCTTAGATCATGAGCTTGACTAAGCGCCTGGCTTGCTGCCAGTGAGTCCAGAGCCAGAGTCCCTGCTTCGCTGTTCCTCGATTCCTTGTATGTGAGATAACGGGTCTGTGGGCGCTCTTCAGTACTAACGTGTTATCAGCCCGTGAGCTGAGGTCACGTTCAGATCTGCCAATGTTCCCCTACCTCACCAAGGAGAGCTCCTTCCTACAAAAAGTCGTCTTACATAGGTTTCAGAGGCTTTTTCTAAGTGAGAAATTGCAGTGAAAATTTTGGATGCGTAGACGTTTCATCCTCTTGACGTTTAGAGTTAAAAGAGTCCTTCGCAAGTGAATCCAGCCCTCTCGTTTTAAACATGAAAAGATGAGCCCAGCAATTTTGGGTCTCAGTCAAGGTCACAGATAGTCGCGTGGCAGGCAGCCGCATCTGGGTTCTGTGCTCCGTGTCCAATTACACCCTGGCCCTGGTTCTGATACGTGGAAAACGCAACTGAAGCCTCAGGAAATCATTTTTAACTTTACATGGTAGTTTTCAATTGCTATTTTACAGCCAGGAAAAGAGAAGTATTTTTAAGAAGAACAACTGAGAAGTCAATCTCCCTCTCCGCTTTGGCTATTTAAAGCAAGTTACGTTAATTCTCTGTGTGACGGTGTAACAGATAGGAGAAAGCACACATTTCTGGCACCGCTTCCTAGCACACCAGGGCACCAGATGAGTATTGACTGATGGCTTCAGACACTAATAAGTCCAGAGTCTGTTCCTAGGAAAATGCTTTGCATGAGTCATTAAGGCTATTTTAGGGCTTGCTGTCTTGAATTGAATATAAACTAGCACTGTTGATCCTGAATTTAAATGTGGTTTCATTGAGGGAAGGGGAAACCATAACATACATTGTTTTCAAGGCTTGGGTAGAGGCAGTATGTTTTTTTATTAAGGACGGGTGGTGAATCTATAGACTTTTATATGATATTACTTTTAGAAGTTCTTTGAATTACAATTCTAATATTGACCTTGCATTTGTTAACATATTAACTTAAATCAAAATACTACTACCCAAAGCTTGCATTTACTTCCACTGTATCCTACCAAAGGAAACCAAATAGAACCACCTACGATATTAAAAAAAAATAAGGGTGCAGAGTCCCACCTGAAAACCTTGCACCGAAAGGCCAGCGGGGGGAGCCAAAAACATGAATTATTTCTTTACTGATGGCCTCGGAAAGCACTCTGGAGCATGTCTTCCATGAAGAACCACTAATAGCACAGGGCAGTGATGCAAAGCCTGCTGTGCTGTTTTAACACCTCCCATGTTCATGGAGAATAGAAATCTCCATTTGAAGACAGAATGTATCTTATAACTGAGGCTCAAACGTTGTTCTGCACCATCTTCAAATGCTGGGGGTGGAGCTTGTGAAAAATATAAATGGCGAGTCCCAGCCTCAACCTAAAACACTGCATGAAGAATATTCAGGAGCACAAGGAGTTGGACGCCTAAAACTTTCTGGAAGATGTCCTAAAAGGCCACTGGTTTCCTAAAAATTGAACTGAAAATAGTAAACTATGAACCTTATTAAAGAGACGTGGCTGTGTCAGACACAGTTTTAAACCAGACCTACTTTAAACCAAGGTCACAGAAGCTCTTCTATCGACTCTCCAGCCCTCACTCGTGGTGTTAACATTAGGTTAAGGAGGTGGCTTTCATCACGGAACCAAGGTGGGCAGGTAGAGTGGAAGGATCAGTTGAATTCGAATAAACTGAGATTCCTTATCCAGAAATGGTTTACCTGGTCAATCACGGGGTTTAAGAAGATCAAAAAGGAAGTGAAGCCGGCAAGCTATGTTTCACCCAAAAGAAAATGGAGGAACCTAGACCTCAGCGGTGCTCCTGAGGTCCAAGAGCAGATGGAGGAGGGATGATGGTTGTGAAGGAGACACGGAGGGAGATGAGTAGTTAGGCAGGGAGAGTCTGGAGTTTAACAGGACTGGGCTGGGACACACCTGTTCCTGGCGATGTAGGTACACTACAAGCAGTTAGGCAGAAAAATACATGGTGACGTCATGATGTCGGATGATTGGTACGTGGTGTTGGTACAGGGACTTGTAATTCCTAAGACATCTTTACAGGCATTTCATCATTTACCACGTACACCCTTCTACCTAGCCTTCATACGTCGTTTCTTCACCTCAACTGTACCCTGAAATTTCCAGAGCCCTTCTGAGTCAAATGTCGAATGCTTTCGGAAGATAAATTAAGTATTATTACTTCCATTTGCATACGAGGAAAATCAGATGGCAGGCTCCAAACCACATGGCTTTATGAGACAGAGATTGGACTCTAGCTAACCCATAATTCCAGCTCCACCGCACGGCAATTTCTGCTCTAATTTTAGGCTCTCGCTAACAAGTGCTCCAGAGGAAGTGTTAAATCCAAAGGCTTACGCTAAGGGCAGTTTAGCAGGACAAGTGGCAGCAGGATCATGATTTCCTATCTGGGAGAACCTAAGAGTAACAGGAACGAACTGTTAAGATGGTACAATAAATACTTTAATGTCATTTTGTGAGGAAAAGGTAGTTAATTTCTTTTAATCATGATTCATGAGAATTCCTTAATTTTAAGGTCATCCAGAAATACTCATTTGACAAACTTCCCAACCCTTACTGCTCATACCTCATCGCTGACCAGGCTATGCATGTGGGACGTGAAGTAGTGTCTACCACGCCATGGAAACTCCTGTTTGGAGCCAGGATAATGGTCACTCTTGAACTTGGCTCTCACATTCATACACTTTCTGCCCTGCACGTCTGTCTACTTGACCTGACCGAGTTCCATTAAGGGCAGAGGGTGTTTCCTCTATCTTTTTATTTGCTGCCAGTGCCCTCCCCACACTGCTGTGCATAGTGTGTGTCAGACACGAAAGACACCAAGCTAGCTGCTTATGGAGATCGGTCTACAGGAGTGCGTAGGCATTGTGTTACAGAATCGGCTGAACTGTAAAATTCCAGCCAATAAACGGAGGCAGGCTCAGAGAAGAAGAAAAGCCAAAGGTAGATAAAGATTCTAAACCATATACAGACTTTGCCGTATGTGAGAAGTTTATATTAATGGATGAAAATATATACACATATACACACACATTCATGATAGACACAAATATACAGGGATGGGGACATTTTTTAAACACCGGAAAAGAAAGTAATGAACATTTATTTTTCAAAACCCAGTAAGAAGCTTATTCACATCATTACTTAGTTTCCTAAGAAGGTCATTGGCATTTTACCCCCAAAAGACGCCAGCTTTCACTGAAAACCTTCAGCTACATTTTGCACTTATGTTAAGGTCATTCCGATAATTTTGAAGTTTTTCCTTCTGCATACACTTTTAAAAAACAAAAACCTGCCTTCTTTTGCCTACTGCAAGCTTTTGGCTTCTTACAAAGACTGCTTTTCATACATAGATTTCCAGGTAGCAGTTCCTGAGTTAGAAATTTTAGGAGAGGGGCACCTGGGTGGCTCAGTCGGTTGGGTGGCTGACTTCAGCTCAGGTCATGATCTCACGGTTTGTGGATTTGAGCCCCACGTCGGGCTCTGTGCTGACAGCTCAGAGGCTGAAGCCTGCTTCAGATTCTGTGTCTCCCTCTCTCTGACCCTCCCCCTTCTCACGCTGTCTCTCTCAGAAATAACATGTTAAAAAAAATATAAAAAATTTTAGGAGAAATGTACAGTTATTAATTCACACACATTCTCGATTACAAAATGGATTTATAGCATGACAAGGCAAAAAGAACAACAAGAACAAGAACAGTGAGTACATTCTATGCTGAAGTTGTTGGGCTACATACAAAAATGAATAGAACCAGGTCCCCTAACCTCTCGATACTTGTGATTTGTCAGGATGGAAAACACTGAACATGAGTAAGTACAGGTGTTATTAAATAGGTTGTAAAATAAAGAACAGGAAATTCAGAGAAACTGCACCAAACACTAAATGTATTCTTGCTAGTAGCCAGATACTCTTGCCACGGATGTAGTTTGAATTCTATAGTGATTGCCGTCTCGAATCATGCACATTCTATTGAACCTGGTTTATTAACAGTAACTCAACTCGGGAAAGTCATGAGATCTCTAAGCCTCAGTTTGCCGGAATGTCATTCTTCCAAAGTAATTCTACGAATACTCTACTTAGAGGTCAGCCTTCTGGGGTTGGATATGTTTTGGAAATCTGGCCGAAGTAAGCAAAAGCAACTTGGGGAACCTAAAATAATTTTCGAGAAAGCTCCTCAAGTCCAAGAGGTTGACCGACACTCAAAATATAGTTGCTAACAAGTTAGGCTATCTGTTGTCCTAAGCCAATGGCACATTAAATGCAATATGTCAGCAGCACGAGAGAGGCAGAAAAAATCAGCAACACAACAGTGGTGTCAGGGGACAGGATAACTGATAAACTGACATGAAGGAAGGAATAAGAAAAAACAAGGCATCCAACGGTGATGTCCCTGGTGCTTGCCATCAGCTCCCAAAGGCAATACCAAACTATGTGCTTCTGTTTTAGAAGGCAGGAGAACTTTAACATACACGTCCAACAAATTTAAAGTATTTGCTTGTTCCTGGCAGCCAGGGGCAGTTATCTACAAAATGAATATGAGGGGCGCTTGGGTGGCCCAGTCAGTTAAGGATCCGACTTCGGCTCAGGTTATGATCTCGCAGTTTGTGGGTTCGAGCCCCGTATCAGGTTCTGTGCTGACGGCTCAGAGCCTGGAGCCCATTTCAGATTCTGTGTCTCCCTTTCTCTCTGCCCCTCCCTTGCTCACACTCTCTTTCTGTCTCAAAAATAAACACTTAAAAATTTTTTTAAATAAATTAAATGAATATGGAATGCCTCGTTCCCAAAAATGTCAACTAAATGAGATTTTCAGTAATTCTCCACCTTGGCGGTATATATCACCCATGGAGCTTTTTAAAAAATTAGGTGCTTTGAGATTCAGACTTACTAAGTCTGAAGTGGGGGTCCATATTATCTGCATTAACAGTTTTAAGTAACTCAGACACATTGAGGTTTGAGTACCCCTATTTAGAGTCTATTTAATTTTTTTAATGTTTATTCATTTTTGAGAGACAGACAGAGAGACCGACAGAGCATGAGTGGGGAAAGGGCAGAGAAGGAGGGAGACAGAATCTGAAGCAGGCTCCAGGCTCTGAGCTGTGAGCACAGAGCCAGACGTGGGGCTCAAACCCACCAACTATGAGATCATGATCTGAGCTGAAGTGGGACCCTTAACCAACTGAGCCACTCAGGTGTCCCTAGTCTATTTAATTTTTTTCTGATTACCAAGTTCCTGGGTAAAGGCCTTTTGTTTTATTAATGATTTTTTTAAAATGCCAAGTTGCAACTTTCCTTCAGGGCCAACTCACATCTTGCAAATTCAATTAATTCTTTATTCACTCACGTAAGAAACACCGTTTGGAGGGGCACTAACAGTAGTGAGGTGCCAAACCAGGCAGTCTGGCAAGAGAGATTCCAAGATGAATGAGACACACCCACCATCTCAAGGAGATGTGAATCTCAAAGAGAGAGGCCTACAACAGCCAGGCATCTCAGGCATCTCAGATACCCAGTAAAGTCGAGAACAAAGAACAGAAGCATCAGTGTCATAGAGAAAGAACTGATTCACTCTGCCAGGTGGCGAGGGGGTTATAAGAGGAATGAGTTGACAGGAAAGCTCCGCAGGGAAAGGCCATTTGAGTTGGGTTGGAAAGTCAAAGACCCTGGGCTCCCAGGTTCCCGGCCGCTGCTGCTGCATGGCCAGCAAATTACTGTCCGGCCTCTCTACTGCAGTCCACGTGATTCTCCCCCCCATGAAGGCCTGTAGCACTTCATGAGTTTGCCCTTCCACCGGCACCTGACATCTCCCACATTGCTCTGCCCTGTGTCTTTTACGCAGGTCTTGTCTTACTAGACTGTAAAGTCACCAGACTGTAAGCTCGTCGAGGTAGAAACTACCTCTTACTCACTGTTTTCCCAGGGCCTGGCATTTACTGGATGCTCAATAAGTATTTCTGGATCTCAACATTCCCTGAGAATACAGACAGGTCTTCGAGCATGAAGCATCTAATAGTCAAGTGTGAATATTAGTGCCAACCACAATCAGTGAATTTTTGAGGTTTGTGACACAAGGAGATTGTGATGTCAAGTTATTATCTCAACTGAATGGCTTTAGAATGGCTTTATTTCAGCCTAGTTAAAAAAAAATCAGAATGCCTTTCTGTTTCATCTTATTGCACTTAAAACATTATTTCAACATTATCTTAAATTCCACATTTTGGTTGGACTTGTTTCAACATAAGGTCCAGTTCAATGACACGGTTTTTATTTTTTAAGTTTATTTATTTTGAGGGAGCGAGCGAGCAAGCAGAGGAGGGACAGAGAGGGACAGGGAGAGAGAGAATTCCAAGCAGGCACCATGCTGACAGCACAGAGCCTGACGTGGGGCTCGAACCCCAGAACTGTGAGATCATGACCTGAGCTGAAACCAAAATTTAGACACTGAACCAAATGAACCACCCATATGCCCCTATTAACACACTGCTAATAGCTGTTGGTCTAAAACTTGTCCTATGACCAGAAAGCCAGGAATTTTTAAAAAAAAATATTTTTGAGAGAGAGAGAGAGAGCACAAGCAGGGGAGGGGCAGAGAGAGAGGCAGGCACAGAATCTGAAGCAGGCTCCAGGCTCTGAGCTGTCAGCACAGAGCCCAACACAGGGCTCAAACCCACAAACCTCATATGAGATCGAGACCTGAGCCAAAGCCGGACACTTAGACTGAGCCACCCCAGTGCTCTCAGAAGCCAGGATTTGAGATGAAGACTATGAAGTCCCACTTAAGTGAGAGTCTCTTAGTCTTTTATCAATTGCTAGTCCCCATAATGGATGATCAAATGAACTGACTACAAAGGAATCTGATTTTCTTCCTTCTGCCAAAACACAAGAGAAACTTCCAGGTAGGACACTCTTATAATTCAAAATCAACAGCCAGTCGGAAAACCAAGCTCTTTAGCCATGCAGGTAAAATAGATGAAAACAGACTCCAGTCCAGTGCCGACACGCTATAATTACTCTAAGGCCTGGAAGGTTTTGTTTGTTGCTTTGAGATTCTTGGCCTCATGCACCATAACTGGAATGTCAGATAATCCATCCCTGTTTGGGTGCGGGAGGGTGTGACAGTATTTGTTTGTCAAGTGTTGTCACTTTCCTACTAGGTCTAGATAATTCAAGATTATTAAGTGCCAAAAACTTTATAAAGAACATGGATGTACGTGATTATCTTGGTGAATAACAAGACTGAAAAGGTTCACGGGACACCATGCTTAACCCTGAATGTATCCTAGGAGGGGAACACGCAGAGGTAAATGGAGGTGATGTGCGGCTGGGAAGACAGGAGGAATGTGGACTTAGGTCTGGAAGAAGAAACAGACGGGAGGTGTAAGAAGTCGACGGGCGGTGGGGGGAACAATACTGACACTCTGATTTACTCACCTATAAAGTTTTCCTAAGTGATTAGATCCACTTCTATGGCTTCAGGTATAACATAAAATGGCTGGTTCCTAGGTTTATAGTTAGCACCGAACACTTGGTTCTCGTTGTCTATATCCAACTGCCTCCAAGAATTTCCAACAGATTATCCACAGCCCAACATGTCCAAGGATTAAGTCATCTAGTCAAAGCTTTCATATCTTCCCCATATTCTTTAATGGCACCTGAGCTCAGACTCTTGCCTCTTAGCTCCTTCCCACTGGCTCACTATGGTCTGTTCTACTGGCTATATATATATATATATATATTTTTTTCAATGTATTCTCTCCTCCCCCATTTCTACTTGCCCCACATTTAAATTCTCATGGTGTTTNGAAAGGAGGAAGGGAAGCAGCAGAGCCCAGATGAGAGATGATGGTGGCTTGGACTAGGGTGGTAGTCGTAAAGCTGGGTGCGTTCTGGAGACGGAAACATTTTGGAGATGGTCTGAATGAACATGTAAGTGGAGATGCTATATAGGCTATAAATATAAAATGGAATTCAGAGGGGAGAGTGGAGAGAAAAGGAGAGAGAGCCATGTTCTGAGTGCTGAAGAATTCTTTGAGAGGTTAAGTATAAAGGGAGAAGCCTACCCCTCCCACCCTGAAAGAAAGAAAGAAAGAAAGAAAGAAAGAAAGAAAGAAAGAAAGAAAGGAGGGAGGGAGGGACGGAAGAGGGGAGGAGGGGAGGGGAGGGGAGGGAAAGAAAAGAAAAGAAAAGAAAAGAAAAGAAAAGAAAAGAAGAAAAGAAAGAAAGAAAGAAAGAAAAAGGACAGAAGGAGGGAGAGAAAGAAAGAAAGAAAGAAATAGGACAGAAGGAGAGAAAGAAAGAAAGAAAGAAAAGAAAGAAAGAAAAAGAAAGAAAGAAAGAAAGAAAGAATAGAAAGAAAAAAGAAAGAAAGAAAGAAAGAAAGAAATAGGACAGAAGGAGAGAAAGAAAGAAAGAAAGAAAGAAAGAAAGAAAGAAAGAAAGAAAGAAAGAAAGAAAGAAAGAAAGAAAGAAAGAAAGAAAGAAAGAAAGAAAGAAAGAAAGAAAGAAAGAAAGAAAGAAAGAAAGAAAGAAAGAAAGAAAGAAAGAAAGAAAGAAAGAAAGAAAGAATAGAAAGAAAAAAGAAAGAAAGAAAGAAAGAAAGGGAAACTCTTCAAGGGATAGCCAAAGAACATGGTATCACAGAAGCCAAGCAGAGACAACACTTCAAGTTGGAAAGAGGGGTCAACGATTCTGAATGCTGCCAGGTTGAATAAGATAAAACACAGTTTTTGACTTCTTTGTAGCACAGAGTTTGTTGACCTTGCTTGGAACATTTGTTGGAGTTGTTGGAACAGAGGGAATAGAGTTTGGACTAGAGAGGGGTGTCGGGGAGAGGGGTGAGGAAGGAGAGGTTAAGTGCAGACAACTCATTTGAGAGTCTGTCTGAGAAGGAGAGTAGAGGGTTAAAGCTTTAGCAGAAGGAACTGGGATATAGGGCTTTTGGGACGGGCACCTCCACAGTGTGCCATGCTGATGGAATGATCCAGTAGCAAGAGAAAGACTGGATGCTGTAGGAAAGAGAAGATGAATAAAGGCAGTCAGTCCTGGAGAGGTGAGGAACAGGAAAAAAAGGAATCTGGCAGTAGGAGGGGTGCCTCCTCTGTTCTCAGAGGAGGCAAGGAGGCCACATGGAGCACAAATGAAGACAAACTTACAGACTGGTGGCAAGGTGAGAGTGCTACCATCTGCTAATGTTTGTTTTCTGAGTGTGAAGTAAGGTCGATAAACTAAATCAGTGGAAAAATAACTTAAAAGTGAATGAATAATTAGTGTGAGAAGAGAGGAGACGGTAGGAAAGCCATCTTGGATTATATGAAAGTAAACACTGCCTACGGTTGCTCACTAAATAGCATTCATTTGCTCTCTTCTGGGTAGTGGGAGAAACTATTTCTATTTTTACATATTTTCGTAAGTTTTTATTGTGAATCTTCTGTCCCAGGATCGTTGGGACATTTTGTAGGTTCTGGAGAAGGACTGCGCAGTCAAGGCTGTTGGGATCGGTATCATGCTGCTCGTGTCTACACGGGCAAGTGGCCAAGATGGAGCAGCCTCTCCCCAGAAGTGGATCAACAGTTGACTGAGAGGGGAGAGGTGTCTGGTTTTAGAATAACTGAACATCCAAGATTGGAAAAAATGACACCTCAGTCCTCTCTCTGGAACTCCAGAAGGGCTGTAGTACCCAGAGGTAGCTAGGTCTTACCAGATAATGGATGAACTCCATCCTGGGATGAGAGACGCCAGACTGGGGGCCACTGGCACTTCCCAATCGTACTGTCTGAGGAGGTCTAGACTTGGAGAGAAGTACAATGGCCAAAAAATAGAGAGATTTTATCAAAATGCTATAAACAAAGGGCAATCAGTTTGAAAACATAAATTTATGTAAACAGAATTAAGGGGAAAATCATGGACACTGGATTTTAAGGGAACTCAACGGGGGAGAGTGCTTCCAAACAAGAAAGTGAAACCCAGAGTGAGGTCAGTCCAGAGAGGATGTTGACAGCAGCAGAATCACTCTGGACAAACCAAGCACCCTGAGGACAATGCCCTCCAGACATGAGAGTAGCTCAAGAAGGAACATTGGTGGTAGAGAGGTTGACAAAAAGGGAAGTCCCTTTTTTTAGAAACACATTGTAATCTGCCCAACTCTCCCTGGAACAATTAATGAACTCAACCTCCACATCTGTGAATATCAGAACTCCTACAGGAAAAAAGAGTGAATACTTTGAAATCTTCCTACAGATAAAAAAAAATTGTTCTTACTTAAACATCAGAATTACTGCATAAATTCCGTAAAGTAATGGATTTGGGGATCCTTCCGTCAGAACTTATCCCTAACTCAACCTTCGAGAGCTCACTACTGACAGAAAGACTATAAATGTGGAAGCAAATGTCCAGCATACTGGGCTAGAAGAATAGCTCTGCTTCTTCCCCACCTCCTTTAGTTCATCTAACAATAACCACAAACAAGAAGGTAAAACATGAATTAAAACAACACCCCAAATTTCTTCCATGTCTTATTACAGGTTTCCATTATTTCCTTTGTCATTTGAAAAGACGTGTGTGTGTGTGTGTGTGTGTGTGTGTACATAACAACAAGCAATAAGATACGATTTTCTTCCCAAATATATTAGTAGTCTACCTTTACAAAATGGTGGTAAGGACACCCAATTGATTATACAGTGTCCAGAATATTATGAATATTTTAATTTACCTATAATACAGATAATAATAGAAATGGGAGAAAGGATTGTTTGCTATCTTTGCCAAATTTATTTTCTTTTTTTAAATTTTTTTAATTCTTTAAATGTTTTTTATTTATTTCTAGGAGGGAGAGAGAGAGACAGCGTGAGCAGGGGAGGGTCAGAGAGAGAAGGAGTCACAGACTGAAACAGGCTCCAGGCTCTGAGCTGGCAGTCAGCACAGAGCCCGACGCGGGGCTCAAACCCACGAACCGCGAGATCATGACCTAAGAGAAAGTCGGACGCTTAACCGACTAAGCCACCCAGGCGCCCCTTGCCGAATTTATTTTCAAAATTGGTCATGCCATGGAATATCGTTCAGGTAAAAAATCTTTAGCTCCTGACCGGAGGCACTATTGCACGACTCTCTGAAGCCTGAAGAATCTGGTACGCCACAGCACAGGGGTGACCCCTGCACTGGCGGTGGCCCCCACGGAGTTCTTATAGGATGGCCATGGCCTAGAAAAGCACATGTCCAGTTGGATGGTCTTGGCCACCTTCTTCCTCTGTGACTGTTCAGAGAACACTGACATCTCTGCAGAGCAGAGGTGGCTGGGAGGCTCAAAGGGCAACGGGTCCAACGTTCCTTGAGCCATCAGTATATGACATTATAATATTCACAACTATAAGTGTTCAATTCAAGGCAGCAATCAGAGCTCTTTTTATGGTTATTTGTTTATTACTTTTTTAGAATTTCTGGAAAAAACCCAAACCATACGTTTCTTTAAAATGTCACATAGGGGGGTGCCTGGGTGGCCTAGTCAGTTGAGCGTCTCTGACTCTTGATATCGGCTCAGGTCACAATCTCGCAGTTTGTGGGACCGGGCCCCACGTCGGGCTTTGCACTGGCAGCATGGAGCCTGCTTTGGCTTCTGTTTCTCCTGCTCTCTGCCCCTCCCCCATAATAAATAAACATTTAAAAAAGTCACATAAAAATGTCTCATAATGTGAATCAATGTTGACCTACTATTAAAGGCAAAATTGTGCAAAAGCTTTGTAAAACTTCATCTTCTTAATTTCCTTCATACTAGAATGTATAGGCCTTGAATTAGTCATTCAAATTATATTGGTAGCAAATTGTGGAAAAAAATTACAACTTTATTGATACTATTTATGTCCTTTGTGGTTTTTTGGGGGGTCTATTTTCTGCCTATTATTTTCACCTTAAGGCATAAAGGAATCTATGGAACCCTTTCCAAATGATATGATTCATTTATATGCATTCAATATCTAATGATTTCTGTGTGCAATTCAAATCAATACAAGTAAAAATTTACCACATGCACATCAATAGTGAAACATGAAAGTTAATTAGGATGATATTTTCATGTGTTTTCTAAATTTATACAATATTTAATTTGTGTAATATTGTGTAAACGCTATTTAAATTTGTTTTCCAACTAGGACCTCAATATTTTTATCTCGAACTGCTACTGCATAGGAAGGTATAAATTCACCTACAACCAAACACCTTAACAGACCTTATTATTTATTTTATTTATTTATTTTTCAAACTAATGTTTGCATTGCTTACAATACTTATAGTCCAAGATTGGTAATCATCTGTACCAATTAGCCATGTTGAGAACAAATATGTTCCACTAAAAATAAGTTGATTTTTATATCTAGTTTTCCAGACATTCCCCTCCCCCCCTCAATTTTCTTGTACTATGAACAGAAGTTGCTGAAAAACAGCACACTATTCGACCAGGGGGAAATGGTACAGATTTAAATTAGAAAGTACTATCACCCAGCAACATTTTAAAATGACGGTTTATAGGTACCTGGGTGGCTCAGTTGGTTGAGCGTCCGACTTTGGCTCAGGTCATGATCTCACAGTTCATGGGTTTGAGCCCCATGTCGGGCTCTGTGCTGACAGCTAGCTCCGATCTGGAGCCTGCTTCAGGTTCTGTATCTCCCTCTCTCTCTGACCCTCCCCTACTCGCACTGTCTCTCTCAGAAATAAATTTAAAAAAATAAAAACTAATAAATAAATAAAATAAGGGATTATATTGTGTAGGAGGAACTCAATTTATGCCTCAATTTATAAATTCTAACATAATAGCATAAGGTGTGTGTACATAATAGAGTTTCCTTTAAAAGCTCTTAGAGGTTGGGGCGTCTGGCTTTGGCTCAGGTCTTGGTCTCATGACTCGTGAATTCAAGCCCATGTCGGGCTCTGTGCTGACAGCTCAGAACCTGGAGCCTGCTTCGGATTCTGTCTCCCTCTCTCTCTGCCCCTCCTCTGCTTGTGCTCTGTCTCTTTCTCTCTCTCTTTCAAATATAATAAGCATAAAGAAATTATAAATAAAAGTTCTTGGAGGTGAATGTGCACACCCATGTTCATAGCAGCAGTATTCCAAGAGCCAAAAGTTGAAAACAACCCCCATGCCCAGTGATGGATAAATGTATAAACAAGACATGGTAGATACATGGAAGCGAATATGACTCAGCTTCAAAAAGGAAAGGGATTCTGACACATATACAACGCGGATGAGCCTTGAAGACCTTATGCTAAGAGAAATAAACCAATCAGCAAAGGACAACTGCTGTATGATCCCCCTCATACAAGGCAGTACTACTCCCAGAGCAGTCAAATTCGTAGAGAAAGCAGAACGGAAGGTTTCAGGGGCGGCAGAAGAGGGGAATGAGCAATGAGTGTTTGGCGGGGACAGAGTTTCACTTGGAGAACATGAAAAAGTTCTGGAGAGGGACAGTGGTGATGGCTGCTCGGCAATGTGAATGAACAGCCTTAATGGCACTGAACAGTACACTGTAAAATGATACACTTGGGGTGCCTGGGTGGCTCAGTCGGCTAAATGTCTGGTCATGATCTCACAGTTCATGGGTTCAAGCCCCACGTTGGGTTCTGCGCTGACAGCTCAGGGCCTGGAGCCTTTTTCGGATTCTGTGTCTCCCTCTCTCTCTGCCCCTCCCCCTACTCATGCTCTTCCTTGCTCTCTCTCAAAAATAAATAAACGTTAAAAAATATAATAAAATGATAACCTTTATGTATATTTTAGCCCCGCAAAATGCAGAAAGAAAAATCCCAACATTATGTAAAAATGGAAAAAAAATTCTCAGAGGTCAGTATCATAGTAATAATCTATGAATTTGTATCTAAGGGGAAAACTGCCTTACAGGGCAAATTCTGTGCTATATGTTCATCTAAACAATAGCCATCCAATATCCTTTATCATTTGTTAGTTAAGTGCTGAAATAACAAATGAAATTCATGTAATGTCCATTTATTTAGTGTAGTCATCACTCGTGTATATAATGTGTCAACATACACAGCAGCAAGCCATCTCCAGGGTTCCACTGGTCAGGTAAAGAGACATAGGAGGTCTTATTGGAATTCACAAGATTAATTTATATAATATCAAAGGAAGAATAAAGTGTGGTGACTACATGTATCCAAATATTGCTAGAACTCAGGCGGGAGGCACTTTGTTTTGAAGGTAGCATGAAAGGAGAATCATTGTGTATATAACTATGATGTGTCCGTATCTTATGCCCAGGAACAGAAGGCAGAGGTCAAGGGTATTCTAAGAAAGAACAGAAAGAAGGCTGTAAGCACGAGATACTGGAGGATTTGAGAGGCAGCTGAAGAGAAGCAGCATTAAGGAAAAGAAACAGATTAAACCTTGGAGTCTTAGGGAAAAAAATGGTGAAAAAGAAGAGCCATGTGGGTTAGCAGTTAATAAAGTTCAGCAATCTGCACGCAATCTGATTGGCAGGAAGTTTCTCGACGGAGCTGCATTATGAAAGTGATGATTTACATTAATCTGTCAAGAAAGTGAAGATTACGTTAAATAGAGGAGAAAGAATAATAACTGGCAACAAGAAGGCTGGTTAAGTGGGAAATGAAATAAAAGCATGTATATGTCCATAAAACCGGGAAATAGCTTGTCTCTCGTGTTACTGCAAAAACTATCCTTGGTATAAATAGAAACATCGGCTTCAAAGGAACTAAATGTCACCATCACTGAGAATCCTTCACGGACCATCAAGCTAAGTCACGCCTCATTTCACTGCACATCAGTAAAGCTCAATTCCACTTGGCTAATGAAAAGAAATTCTGCTCAGAGTGCAGAAGTAGAAGCCCACCACTTTCTGGGTTATGCCCTTCTTATTATGAGACGGAAGCAGAGTCCATTTGTAGGGGCCAAATAGCAGCAAGAATATAAATGGAGCCTGCAGAGTGAAACCATTTAACCAT
This sequence comes from Crocuta crocuta, assembly GCF_008692635.1. NCBI lineage: Eukaryota > Metazoa > Chordata > Mammalia > Carnivora > Hyaenidae > Crocuta > Crocuta crocuta. Next base: position 7,677,737 of record NW_027531522.1, read on the forward strand.
CCAGTGCTTTAACCTTCTTAAAATTCCTGAAAGATAAGCAAGCAGAACTTGATGAGTGATAGACGATTTGCCCTCGGGCTACCTTCCATGATTAAAAACTCCTCTACGAACATTCCCACAGCGACTCTGTACACGCTCTTCACTGTCCAAGGAATAGCCAAGTAGCATCTACCTGTGTTAATGGACGTGGTCCAAACAGCACTGACCTCCAGCAATAGTGAGGACAGAATGTAAGCCAGATTGGAGACTCTCTCTGAAAATGTTTTCTTCTCTCCGTGAACCTTCAATACAGCTCTCCCAGCCCTAATTCTTCCAAGTAACTCTATCAGCACTCATTTACCTAATTATTTAATTACCATTCCTAAATCATCTCTTAGGCAACACCTTCTCACTAAGTCCTCTTCCTTAATATATCATCACGTACTCTCGGAATCAACCAGCCCCCGTGTTCCTTCCCAAACTGTACAATGATTACTGTGCATTTGTCTGTCACATTTTCCCCCTTAAAAATACAAGTTCTTCTAATATATCTTTCCATGTTCCTCACGGAGGCAGGGGCCCAGCACACACTGGCAGACCTCGTTATGTGAACTTTCGTGACGAATCCGATGGCGACTTTTTACTTCCGTAAGCACGTATATCACATTTTGAAAAAACCAATTTCATCTTTTTCCCCCAATGGGGGGAAGAAAAACATTAAAAAAAAAAAAAACAGTCCACTTGTCATTTAAATGTCAAATACTACAACGGCCTATCAGTGACATTGTCTTTAAAACTTAGTACCATGATCTATATCAAATGTTCCGATACATGCATTTTCAACGGGGGCAACTGCAGCCCTAAGGGGCCACAAATGTGCTCTTAGAAGGTGAAAAAAGGAACCTAACTCTTTTATGTACAAAGCACAGATAAACACAGAGTACACAGCCAGATGGACAGTATATCTGCGGTATATAATTTCATTGGGAGGAGGGGATGGTAATTAGGGAAAAAATTGTCTAGAAAAGGTTCCTCCTTAAGGAGTTCATAACAACAACAACAACAAAGACTGAAAACACTGTTTTGATGTCAAAACTGTAAGAAATTAAATATTAATGCTGTAACCTCCAATATAGCTACTATTAGAGATCCTGGAACTCTCCAGATATGATTTTTCGCAAAGATGCTTTCTCTTACTCGTAAGTATTTGGTAATACTTTCTCCTGGATGCCCCCTAAGGGCTGAATCCTCCTCCTCCCATTGCTAACATGCTACATTATAAATGGCCATTGGACTGAATCCCCTCACTACACTCCTTCCTTCAAGAGAAGAGTGACTGTGTTTCTTCATTCGATATTTCTTTCTACTGTGAGACAGGCATTGGGGTCGGTCCTGGAAGTACAGCGAAAAACGTCAGGTAAGAATGCTGGCCTCCTGCCACTTACAACCTACTTGTGACAAAGAAAGCTAGGCAAGAGGTAAACACAGTCATCACACAATCTATAAACTACTAAGTGAAAGTTCTGGAGAGGACATAAACAGGGCGGTAGGAAAGACAGTGGCCAAGAAGAAATGTCTGAGGAGGTGATACCTAGCTGGGACCTGAAAGGTAGTCAGTGGCGCTATGGACAGAAGAGATTCCAAGCTTAACAGGCCAACAGAAAGACCCGGAGAGGGCAGGGCTGAGGAGGCCACAAAGGAAGACGTGAAGGGCTGCGAGGCAATGGGGTGGGAAGGGGTGGAGTGTGAGACTGGCAGGAAATGACATGGAAAGTCAGGCCCGTGGAAGCCAGTTCATGCCCTGCTTTTTAAACCATGGTAAGAAGTCTTGATTTACCTTACAGCAGTGGGAAGCCACAATAGGTTTGTAGGCAGTATAGACAGAATCCAATTTCAGTGTTAAGAAATTCGCTCTGGCTGTATGGGGAGAGAAGATCTGGAGAGGCAACAGTGGAAGAGACAGTTAGGAAGCCTATTCCGATACTCACAGCTCAGGTAAATGAGTTAGCGTAGCAGCGGCTGAGAGGGAGAAACCTGGATAGGTACGAATAACCGAAGCTGAGAAGAATGGTGGAACTCTCTTTCTCCATTAGTGAGAGAGATTACTGGATGAATTCTTTAAATTCTTTTTTTTTTTAACATTTATTCATTTTTTAAAAAAATATTTTTATTTATTTCTAGGAGAGAGAGAGAGAGACAGCGTGAGCAGGGGAGGGTCAGAGAGAGAGGGAGACACAGACTCTGAAATAGGCTCCAGGCTCTGAGCTGGCAGTCAGCACAGAGCCCGACGCGGGGCTCGAACCCACAAACTGCAAGATCATGACCTAAGCGAAAGTCGGACGCTTAACCGACTAAGCCATCCAGGTGCCCCAACATTTATTCATTTTTGAGACAGAGCATGAGTGAGGGAGGGGCAAAGAAAGAGGGAGACACAGAATCCGAAACAGGCTCCAGCTTCTGAGCCGTCAGCACAGAGCCCGACGTGGGGCTCGAACTCACGAACTGGGAGATCATGAGCTGAGCCGAAGTCAGATGCTTAACCAACTGAGCCACCAGGTGCCCCTTTCCTGGATGAATTCTTAATCTCTCACGGGTGAAAGTTCTATTTTTTACTCAGTATGCTACTATCATCATCATCTTCTTCTGAATTCTTAATTCCAGAAGAGAGTAGACAGGGATGCCTGAGTGACTTGGTTAAGTGTCTGATCTGGACTCAGATCATGATCTCACAGTTCATGGGTTCCAGCATCCAGTTGGGCTCTGTGCTGACAATGTGAAGCCTGCTTAGGACTGACTGACTGACTCTCTCTCTCTCTCTCTCTCTCCCCCCCTCCTTCTCCATGCTTAAAATAAATAAATAAACTTAAAAAAGAGAGTGAGCAAATAAGTGTCTGATTTTCTAATGATCTGAAAGTAGATTCTAAATGTAAACTATAACTTCCCTGACAAATGCCATGATTCCCTTAGGTATTATTCTCACAGTAACCTACCACATAAATAGTCATTCTTATACTGAGAAACTTCCATTATATTTATACTAGGCACTCTCTGACACGCAAACTCTGCTAAACTTGGCATCTTTAAATGGTATCACTAGAAATATAAAGTGGTTGGGATTATTTGAAATATAGTGTAGTAAGTAAACTCAGTATTATCTCAACTTCCTCCTCCTTTCAAGTATTAATTTAAATTCCTTCCCAGGTTACTAGAGAAATAAGTCATCTATAAAATTTGTATGAGTACTTCAAAAGCAAGAAGAGAACAAAATATATTGAAAATTGAAAATTTGGTTGAGGTGGTGAATTTAAGGTAGAATTTTATTAGAAGTTGAAAACCACACGGTAAATATAACAAGAACCAGAAGAAATACAAGGCAGGTATTTCACTGGACCAGTGGCCCTCAACCATGAGTATACATTAAAATCCCCTGAAAACTATCAAAGACTTGTGAAAGAAATTGAAGAGGATACAAAGAAATGGAAAAGCATTCCACACTCAAGGACTAGAAGAATAAACATTGTTAAAATGTCTAAAGTACTACATCAAGCAATCTACACATTTAATGCAATCTCTATCAAAATACCACCAGCATTTTTCACAGAGCTGGAACAATCCTAAAATGTGTATAGAACCACAAAAGACCCTGAAGAGCCAAAGCAATTCTGAAAAAGAAGAATACAACTGCAAGCATCACAATTCTAGACTTCAAGCTATATTACAAAGCTGTAGTCATCGAGACAGTGTGGTAGAGGCACAAAAACAGACACACAGACCAATGGAACAGTATAGAAAACCCAGAAATGAACCATAACTCTATGGTCAACTAATCTTCAACAAAGAAGGAAAGAATATCCAATAGAAAAAAGACAGTCTCTCTAACAAATAGTGTCAGGAAAACTGGATGACGACACGCAGAAAAATGAAACTGGACCACTTTCTTACACCACACACAAAAACAAATTCAAAATGGATGAAAGACCTAAATGTGAGACAGGAAACCATCAAAATTCTAGAGGAGAACACAGGCAGCAAACTCTTCGACCTCGGCCGGAGCAACTTCTTACTAGACACATCACTATAGGCAAAGGAAACAAAAGCAAACATAAACTATTGGGGCTTCATCAAGATAAAAAGCTTCTACACATTGAAGGAAACAATCAACAAAACCGAAAGGCAACCTAAAGAATGGGAGAACATATTTGCAAATGACATAACAGATAAAGGGTTAGTATCCAAGATCTATAAAGGATTTATCAAACTCAACATCCAAGAAACAAATAACCCATTTAAGCAACAGGCAAGGCAGAAGACATGAATCGACACTTTTCCAAAGAGGATATCCAGATGGTTAACAAACATGAAAAGACGCTCAACATTATTCATTATTAGGGAAATACAAATCAAAACCACGATGAGATGCCACCTCATAGCTGTCAGAATGGCTAAAATTAACAACACAAGAACCAACATGTGTTGGTGAGGATGCAGAGAAAGAGGATCCCTCTTGCACTCTTGGTGGGAATGCAAATTGGTGCAGCCACTCTGGACACAACTATAGAGGTTCCTCAAAGAACTAACAAGAGAACTACCCTACAACCCAGCAATTGTACGACTAAGTATTTATCCAAAGGATCCACAAATACACATTCAAGGGAATACACGTGTCCCAATGTTTATAGCAGCATTAGTCAAACTGTATATATGTATCAAACTGTATCTATCTAGCTCTCTGTCTCCTGTCTGTCTATCTATCTATTTATCATAGCCAAACTATGGAAAGAGCCCAAATGTCCATCGACTGATGAATGGATAAAGAAGATGTGGTGTGTATATATATATATATATATACATATATATATATATACATATTGTATATATATATATATATATATATATACAAAGGAATATTACTCAGCCATCAAACAGAAGGAAATCTTGTCATTTGCAATGACATGGATGGAACTAGAAAGTATTATGCTAAGTGAAATAAGTCAATCAGAGAAATAAAAATTCCATATGATTTCACTCATATATGGCATATAAGAAACAGAACAGGGGTGCCTGGGTGGGGTAGTCAACTAAGCATCTGATTCTTGATTTCAACTCAGGTCATGTGTGATGTCACAGTTCATGAGTTTGAGCTCTGCTCAAGTCTGGGATTCTTTCCCTCTCTCTCTGCCCCTCCCCTGCTCATTCTCTCTCTCTCAATCTCTTTCTCTCTCTTAAAATAAACACACTTAAAAAAAGAAACAGATGAATATATGGGAAGGAGGAAAAAGAGGAAAGAGGGAAACAGACCACAAGAGACTCTTAATAATAGAAAACAAACTAAGGAGGGAGGTGGGGGGGTGGGGGGAGATGGGCTAGACGGATGATGGATACTAAGGAGGGCACTTGTGATGAACACTGGGTGTTATATGCAAATGATGAATCACTGATATCTACTCCTGAAACAAATATTACGATCATATGTTAACTAACTAAAATTTAAGTTAAACCTCCCCAGCAGGGTATGTTGAAACACAGAGGGTGGGCTCTTCCTGCCTACACTGACTCCCAAGTTCAAGACTTAGGAGATACAGGGTAGGCCTGAAGAATTTACATTTATAACAACTTCTCAATGATGCGGATACCACCGATCTGGGGGTACCATACTCTGAGGGACGCGGTAGTGGAGCAAATATTGAGAATCAACATCTGCTAAACTACTGTTTCGATGTGACGTAAAAGGAAACGTTGGCAGGAAAGTAAACGTCAGTATTACAGAGTTGTTTTGGACAAAAAGTGCATTTGCACATGCAAGACCAGTTTCTATTTTTTTAAAATCAATTTTTAAAATGCGGTCTAGAATCAAGGAAGGAGGGGGGGAAGGATAATTTTTTTTGAGGTTTACTTTTGTTTCACGACATGGGATATGATGGGTTTCTCCACGAAGTATGAACTTCTGTAACACCGAGGCCTGATTTTAACCCAAGTTGCGGAGAAAATAAATGTGCCTGACAGTCTCTGATTGCTTTGTCTTGGCCCCCTCACCCAAGCCTGTGTCAGGAAGAAATAGGGCAAGCTTCATCCGCACGAAGTCATTTATACATTGGTAGAGCTCCACCAGGTAGGCTCATTAAAAATGACCAGGCTTCACAAAAACAGCCAGGGTGCTGTCAGTGGGACAGAGAACCCTTTTAGCAAACAGAAAATATAAAAATCATACTAGGTATAGAGTACCTCCATTTGTATGGCCAACCTTGATGACCTCCATCATTGCAGAGGTCAACGGGAGAAAAGCAGTTTTTCAATGTGGTCATTGGCTAGATTCTTCTTTTTTTTCTTCTTCCTTTTTTAATGTGCTGCTATGGTTCTGCTTATTTTTATTTATGCATACTCTAGCTTGTTCTGAAAGAATGTAAGTTAATCGACTCAGTTAGGAACAATCCAGTAGGATAAAAAAAATGGTATAGGGGGTGATGGACTTGGTTTTTGTCCCCCTCAAACTCACGCATTGAAATTCTAGCCCCCAAGGTTGACGGTAATTAGAAGTGGGGCCTTTCGAGGAGGTGATTAAGCCCTGAGGGCGCAGCCTCATGAATGAGGGTCGTTATTAAAGAGACCCCAGAAAGCGATCTTGCCCTCTCTCTGCCACACGATGATTCGACAAGAAAATGGCCGTTTGCAACGCAGAAGAGAGGCCTCACCAGAACAGATCATGTGGGTACCCTGGTCTAAGACTTCCAGTCTCCACAACTGTAAAAGATACATTTCTCTTATCTAGAAGCCTGAACTATGGGATTCTGTTAAGGCGGCCTTAATGGACTAGGACACAGGTTGGAACGGTAGCACTGGGAAAAGAAAGATGGGGTGGGGGTGGGGGTGTTGGAATAAAGCCAGATGTGAAGTTGGACCACCACCTCTTTAACTACCTTGATGAACAGCATTTATATAGCTCTTAAAGCGCTGAACTGAAAACCTCAAGAGATTATGAGGAACACATAAAAGAGTAATAAACTGAACCCTATCTATACATAGACTATGACATAACCAGCATTATTTGATATATACATGCTTTCAAACTTCAATGCAATGAAAATGCAAGTTTCACTAGTACATCTGTACTTGCAGTGCTGATAATGAATTAGGTGGCCACCAGGGCTTGGAGGAGCAAAAATGTATGACAGACAGACAGACAGACAGACAGAGCTATGACACAGATGAAAACATGGGTGTAGGGGACACTGGGCTGGTACCTCCCTGTATGTGAAAAGCCTCCTCCCTCTTTTACGGAAGAAAAGTAACAAGAAAATGGCCAAACATTTTCTGTAGGGGGAAGAAGGTGGCTTAGTGGAAGAACTTGGTTCTAAAGCCATTTTGTTTCTTACTCCGCACGGAATCAAGAAAACGTTACGTTGAACAAATTCTGTCACAATCCCGTTCAAAACAGTGCTAAATCGACACGACAGATTGGATATAGCTTGATGACGGAAACACCATACTTATGCCTGAAAGGTCTATGAATAAAATTGGAAACACAGCCCGGGAGGGACAAGTGAGTCCCTCTAGTCCAGGAGTGCTAAGACCTGTTACGATGACTCGAAACCTTTTCAGGAACTGCAACTGAAAATCTATTAGAAGAAATCACCCAGATGGCTGCCTCTAGATTTCTGATGCCTCCATTAAACAGGTTGCTTTTCTCACATCGAGTGGGCTGAGAAGCGAGGCGAAACTCAAGAACCAGGGAGGAGTTGTTCAAATGTTTCCAAGTGCTATGCCTCCTGCAAACCCCAGTACTGTGAGAATCCGNTTCATGTGAACAGATTTTTATCATATGTATGGTTAAGATTACAAAATTTGCCACTGATTCCCTGATGATGGGAAATATGTGCCAAGGAATAGGCTGGAATACCAGCAGCGATCCTTTTTGTCCTTTATAAAAATGTACACTAGAGCATGAGTCTTTCCTGTACCATTTCCTTCCCCTTGCAGTGAAAGGTTTTTTTTTTTTTAAGTTTATTTATTTTGAAAGAGACAGACAGGCAGACAGACAGACAGATGGGGAGGAGCAGAGAGAGAGGGAGAGAGAGAATTCCAAGCAGGTTCTGCACTGTCAGTGCAGAGCCCGATGCAGGGTTTGAACTCAGAAACCATGAGACCCAAGCCGAAACCAAGAGTTGGATGTTAAAATGACTGAGCCTTATAAGGCTCCCCTCATATGGCTCCTGAGATGTCTTATGAAGAAGGAGGAAGGAGCACGCAAATCTTGGGGTTCCCTTACCACCTACATTCTATCTTCAGCTGCTAGCCCCCAGTGAGGCACCTCATCACATTATTTACCACATTCCTTACTAATTCTTTCGCAATAATTCCTAGAAGCACTGTTTTTCAGGTGATGAGATAAATACCTAGCAAGGAAATGAAAAAACCACTTCAGTAAAAAGATACTATTCACTCTGATGGAGTGTTGGGCATGGGGCAGTAAGGAAGCATTTTCTCTTATCAAATTGTGTGATTCCAGTAATGATGTCCTTTTTTTTTTCTTTTTAAAGAGGGGTGCCTGGTGGCTCAGTAAGTTAAGTGTCTGACTTCGGCTCAGGTTATGATCTCATGATTCACGGGTTTGAGCCCTGCAAAGGGCTCTGTGCTGACAGCTCAGAGCCTGGAGCCTGCTTCGGATTCTGTGTCTCCCCCTCTCTCTGTTTCTCCCCTGCTCATACTCTGTCTCTCTCTTTCTCAAAAATAAATAATTAAAAAAATAAAGGACAGATAGAGAAAAGTAGCATATAGGTGTTTCACAAACCACTCATTCCTTAAGACTGTTGGAATTGTGCCTGAATAGTACAGTTTTGGGCTTTATAGACTTCTTAATTTGAGAACTGCTTAGCTCCAAGAACAGAGAAAACAAAAATTTTACAATGAACAGAAGCAGTGTCACTGAGCCCAACGAAATGCTCTCTTGCCTTACGCCACCTGCCCCATGCCCTCCTTTCTGAAGGGACTGGGGTCCTTCGTGGGCTCAGGGTCTGCACTCGGAACATTCTGCCTCATCCAGCTTCCTGTTCTAACCCCCCGGCAGTGAAGTGTGACGCTGCAGGCTTCCCCAGCTGCACTCTAACTGGCCTATGTCCCATCGTGTCCAGGTAAAGCAGCTCTAGAACACTCCCCAAGCCAGAAAACCTCTGGGAAGCACCTGGAGGCAAGTCCCTTGGGCCGGCATTCTCCTCATGCCTGGAGAAGGGATCTAGCGAAAGGATGACTGAACGTCAAATGTGCCAAATAAGCACAGTGAGGTTCTATCAAGCTCCTCACAGACTGGATCCAATCCCAGGTTTCCTCATTTACCAACTGTGTGAACTAGGCAAATTTCTTGACTTCTCATTGCTTCATGTCTTTACCGGTGAAATCGAGATAATAGTATCAACCACACAGGGCCCTTGAGAAGACAAAAGTAGCAGATGTAAAGCACTTTGTAATAGCTTATTCTTCTCATCAGATCCTCCTTCCCCTTTGCTCTGCCTTGGCTGAAATAGTAATGTAGCCTGATCATATCAATTGCCTCAGGACTTCCTGAAATGGAAGCCTTGTGCTCTCCTACTTTTTTTTTTTTTGAACTGAAGGAGTTTGGTATGGCCTTTGTTTCTGGGATAGCATTTCCACACCACAGGACCCCAACAATCATGAACTATTTCATAGAAGGCAGATTCCTCCTACTTATAGGGGACCAGAATATGCCATTCGAAAATATGCCAATTTTGGGGTAAGTATTCTTTTGAGCTGGAGAAACCAGAAAGAGGAGATGCAGAAAGATACCTTCCCAGAGCTTCCTTCAAGTGACCGTTAAGAAGAAACTCTTGAAAAATTGGGACTGCCATACATCTCCTCTTCCTGGGGAAGTTTATGGCTGTGAGGAAGCTGGAAAGTTGGTGCCACGATGCTCCTACACAAATAAACCTCACTCCATTAGTTTCCCACATATATTTGCCTTCCTCCAATTCGTTGTACTGAAAACACCAAGTTATTTTACTTTGTCTGTCCCAGCTCTGAAATTTTACTGTTCTTTTGTTAAGACACTGCGCCACCCAAGTTCTAATGTCCCCTGAATTACTCTTCACTGAGATATCTCCCATGGGAAGTGCACTACACGTGTGGGTAAACTGTCTTTCTCTCATTAATCACTTAGTCATTCTAATTTTACACAGCTCCAGTCAGAGAATCCAGGAGAGTAGAAGAAAATTAATTTTTCTTCTCCTACACCACCTTTCTTGATGGTTTCAGCACTGGGCTCAGAGCATTCCCTTTCTTTGTTTTTTTTTCTTCCTTTAAGTTTACTTATTTATTGAGAGAGAGAGAGAGAGGAGAATCCCAAGCATGCTCTGCACTGTCAACACAGAGCCTGGTGCGGGGCTCAATCTCACAAACCATGAGATCGTCACCTAAGCCAAAGCTAAGAGTCAGATGCTCAACCAACTGAGCCACCCAGGTGCCCCTGGGCTCACAGCATTTCTTCACGCTGTCCCTTCTTCCTTGTCTCAATATCCATAGGGACAACTTTTGGGATTCTAGCTCCTAATTCTTCACTTCCAGGGGCTGCCATCTGTATTCTAACCTGACTTCAACATTTTACGTGCCATTATCCACTGTTGCTTCTTTCACTTTTGGTCATTTTCTGACAAAGACCTGTTTTTTCTCCTTCCCAGCGCTCACCTTCCACCTGCAGCTTGGATTCCACACTACTCCTTCTCTAGGGCGGAGGCTCTCAGACTTCGGTCTCCAGATCAAGAGCATCAGCCCTGCCTGGGATCTTCTTGGAAATGGCATTTCTTGGGCTCCCCTGTGGACTTGCCGATCCTGGAACTCCGGCGCTGAAGCTGAGCAGTCTGTTTTTAGGAGCCCCAGGCTTCTGACCCAGGCCCACACTGAAGAACTACTACTCCAGGAACTTAGTAGTAAAGCAAGTATCCCCATAATCCACAGTACTCATTCTTTTCTTTGCTTCTACTTAATCATGTTCTACTTCATCATGTTAATCCTATATCCTTAAGGAAAAAAAGAAAAATCTGAATCTTGCTTCTCCTATCAAGTTTTTGTATGGGCGCCTGGGTGGCTCGGTCAGTTAAGCCTGACTCTTGGTTTCAGCTCAGGTCATGATCTCATGGTATGAGAGATCGAGCCTGGAATCAGACTCTGCACTAACATGGAGTAGCACTAACAAGTAGCATGGAGCCTACTTGGGTTCTGTCTCTTTCTCTCTCTCTCTCTCTCACTTTGACCCTCCTGTGCTTGCTCATGTGTGCATACTCTTTCTCTTCCTTTCACTCAAAATAAATAAATAAAAACTAAAAGATACTATTTTCTTTCATTATAACATTCTCTAAACAAGGACAATGACATACTTTCTGTTCAAGCTTTTGCTCCTTTTTTTTTTTTAAGTTTGTTTGTTTATGTTGAGAGAGAGAGAGAGAGAGAGAGAGCATTCATATGTCAGCAGGGGTGGGGCAGAGAGAGAGGGAGACAGAGAATCCCAAGCAGACTCTTGGTGCACTGGTGTCGCAGAGCCTGGTGAGGTCCTTGATCCCATGACCTCTGAGATCACAACTTGAGGCAAAATCAAGAATCAGACACTTAACTGTCTGAGGCCTCCAGGTGCCCCCATTCATATGTTCTCTTAAAAACACTCCAAGCCTGGGGCGCCTGGGTGGCTTAGTCGGTTAAGCGTCTGACTTTCGCTTAGGTCATGATCTCGCGGTTCGTGGGTTCGAGCCCCGCGTCGGGCTCTGTGCTGACTGCCACCTCAGAGCCTGGAGCCTATTTCAGAGTCTGTGTCTCCCTCTCTCTCTGACCCTTGCCTGCTCACGCTTTCTCTCTCTCTCCTAGAAATAAATAAAAATACTAAAAAAAAAAAAACAAAACACTCCAAGCCTCCTCAGGCAGGACGCCCATCCATGTCACATTCTAGTAAAGCTCCTCTTTCCAAGGCGAGTGATACTTTACTTTCCAAAATTTCAAGTCCTCCTCTGGGATCTCTCTGCCAAGCACTTCCTCGGTCCTATCGTTTAAAGTCCTATCCTAATGTTCTAAAAGAACCAGATCCCAGGTTTCCTGCTCTGGGACCATCCTTTTTCAGCTTCCTTTGGCAGCTTCTGTCCTTCTATCTCGGACCGACACTCCTCAGCATTCTCTGGTAAACTTCACTCACGTTCTCTTTCCTACTGATCTCACTTTATGGATTCAATGATCACCTTTAGATAATAACTCCGAATTCTTCTTCCTGTCCGAACCTTCCATCTAAGCTGCAGTCCCTCACAGCCTTCAGAGGCTTCCTACTCCATGGCACCTCAAACTTAACACATCCCAATGTCAAGTTACTGGCCCTGGCCCAAACCAAACACTAATTTCAATTTCCCACTTCTTATGAACTTCATCATCTTTCTCCAGGTATAGTGTAGCATGTCCCAAAATAATGTTCCAGAGAATACCACATAATTTAGAAATTTGTTCTTTCTTTTTTTTTTAAAGGGTGTCGATGGACAACTAAGTTTGAGAAGTGGGACAACACCATCTTCTTTTGGGAGATTCACAGTACATATTAGCACATTAGAAGATTTGAGAAATCCTGCACAGAGAAAAATGATGCAGGCCATTGCAGAGTGATTTGGGCAAGGTCTCAATTTCTTTGGTAATAGCAGTGTCACTCAGGACACCTATCAATATGTATCAGGATGTGACCTTTATCAACCATCTCACCTCTGCCTCTTACACCTGATTATTTGCCCAGCCTGGATGACTTCTTCCTTGTAGACACCTCGTTTCTGGTCCCACGGTCACTTCCCCACTTCAGGCCCTGCTACTTTTTTAATTAAAATATTTTTTTAAAGTTTTTTAAAATTTATTTCTGAAAGACAGAGAGAGACAGACAGACAGACAGCATGAGCAGGAGAGGGTCAGAGAGAGAAGGGGATACAGAATCTAAAACAGGCTCCAGGCTCTGAGCTAGCTGTCAGCACAGAGCCCGACGTGGGGCTCGAACCCATGAACCATGAGATCATGACCTGAGCCGAAGTCGGACACTTAACCGCCTGAGCCACCCAGGCACCCCCGGCCCTGCTACTTCTTGTCCAACTTGCGACTCACCGTCTCACTATCTTTCTCTTCAACTTTGAATCCAGTGGGCTTACTCTGAGGCCAGACTATTTCACTTAAAGTACAGCTCAGGACAATTCACTCCCTGCTTTAAAAATCTCCACAAAACTAAAGAATAAGGAACATCATACAGAAAGCAACATTCAACGTTCTTTCTAATCCAGATCAGCCCCTGCTTGCCATCCCTTGCCCTGCCTCCATCCTTCGGTACCCTCTTGTTTTATCGAATCTAAAATAGACCTCGACCTGTCCTCAGATCCGTGCTCAGGCTCATGCTGTTCTCTTGCTTCATCGTGAAAAACCTTCCAGTAGTATCACAACTTCTCAGGGGGCCTGGGTGGCTCAGGGGGTTAAGCGCCCAATTCTTCATTTTGGCTCAGGTCATGATCTCAGGGTTCATGGGATCAAGCCCTGTGTTGGGCTCTGCGTTGACAGCGCGGATCTTGCTTGGGATTCTCTCTTTCTCACTTTCTCTTTGCCCCTGCCCCACTCGCACACACTCTCTCAATTTCTCAAAATAAATAAACTTATAAAACAATCACAGCTTCTCAAAGATTACCCATCCTCCGCAGCTCAGCTATAATACCACCACTTCTAGAAAGCTTGCTGATGCTCCAGTCATAAATTGTTACTACTCCTTTTTTTTTTTTTTTTGAGAGAGTGCAAGCACAAAAAGAAGAGGGGCAGAAGGAGAGGGGAAGGGGGAGAGGGAGAGAGAGAATCCAAAGCAGATTCTTCACTGTTAGCATATAGCCTGAAATGAGGCTTGAACTCATGAACCACGAGATCATGACCTGAACTGAAATCAAGAGTCAGACGCTTACCGAACTGAGCCACCCAGATGCACCTGTCACTGCTCCTTTTGAAGTCCCATNGAGAGAGAGTGCAAGCACAAAAAGAAGAGGGGCAGAAGGAGAGGGGGAGGGGGAGAGGGAGAGAGAGAATCCAAAGCAGATTCTTCACTGTTAGCATATAGCCTGAAATGAGGCTTGAACTCATGAACCACGAGATCATGACCTGAACTGAAATCAAGAGTCAGACGCTTACCGAACTGAGCCACCCAGATGCACCTGTCACTGCTCCTTTTGAAGTCCCATAGCAGTGAGCTCACTGCACTTGTTTGGTCTGGTCTTCTGTTCAGAATGAGGCATCGTAAGGACATAAACTGCCTCTCGTACACATTTACCTCCCCAGATGTATCTAACACAGTACCTTGCTCAGAAAGCTCCAGAAAGAACCTGGATAATGAATAAAAATCAAATTACACTGACCTGTACATAGAAAAAGAAACCAATGTTTTTAAATTCAGACCCCATGACATTGGAAACTCCTTTATCAAGATGTGGTCCGTACATGCATGATGGAAAAGAAAACTCTATGTTCTTCCTTAAAGTGCAAGCCTCTTTTAAATACTAAGTGCTGTAATTTTGTTCAATTGAGGCTCTGTTGGTAGCTATAAACACCACAGTTCAAGACAAACTATCAGACACAGTAATTTGTACCAATTCCCAAGGGCCAGCTGCTAGAAGGTCCCCTCCTGTTTCTGAGAGGAATCAGAGTGTTCAATTTTCCAATAATGCTTCAATCATGACCTGAAAAATAGCCACATAACATCAATGTATTATTTATTACCCAAAACACCACGGGCAGAAGCAAAATAGGAGAATGATTCCTACTACCGTCCTCGCTACATGAGATATTTCCGAGAAGGAAAACCTGAGATGAGGTCAATCTGTTACATAACAAGTGAGCCACGAATACTTTGGTAAAAAACAAAACCAAGACCTTGGAAATCACAGTTAATCTTTCCAAAACCAAACAAAGGGTACAACCAGTCAAAGTTAGAACCACTGGACAAAAGTTCAACAAAGTCTGTTCTTTTTTGTCTGTTTCTCCTGATTTCACTGTTCAGCCTTTGTTCCCTTGGCTTACAATTTCAACTGCCGCTTTGCTACTTTTCACTAATATTTCAGTCAGTGTATTCATCATTTTATTGTCTCACTTTATATCTCCTTTTTATTATTATTAACAACTTTTTAATGTTTGTTTATTTTTGAGAGAGCGAGAGAGAGAGAATCGGAGTGCGAGCAGGGGAGGGTCAGAGAGAGAGGGAGACACAGAATCCGAAACAGGCTCCAGGCTCTGAGCTGGCNAAAAAAAAGCCCTTATCTCCAAATACCGTCACATTCTGAGGTACTTTTGAGGTCAGAGCTTCAACAAATGAATTTGGTTGGGGTAGGGGGACCCAATTCAGCCCATAACACAGGCTGTAAGTATATGAGGCCTCTAAGAAATAAATAGGATTTATTTCTATAAATAAATAGAAATATTTACTTATAGAACACTTACTTATTTACTCTCTCTCCCGGCTCTGTCCATTCTATGAAAGATTTGTGAGCAGAATGTTTTAAGTAATTTAGCTGCTGGGCAAACTAAAATATTTTCCTCTTAAATTATATTTTGGAGTAAAGGTAAAATTTACATAGGTTTTTAAAATCAATCTATTTCACAAGCGCACCCTTTTGTGGACCCATCCCATCTGTGTGTCTGACCCCGCTGTGTGCACATCCCAACGACAGGTGTGAGGAGCCACAGGGTAAAGGGGCGGGATCATCAAGGGCACTCGGAGAGAGTAATGAAAGGAAACCCTTTTCTGGGGTCTGGGCTAAGAGAGTGCACACATGAGCAGAACCTTCCAGTTAGCTCCCTGCACCCGGAGGGCAGACAGAACGCCATCTTCTATCCTAGGTCATCCAGAGAGGCCACAAAGGCTCTTCATTCCTGTGAGAACAATATTCGCTCACATTAGTGGATGCCCTTCAAGGCTGCCTTGAGGTAGTAATTGGGTCACTACTTCCCTTTAGTGCTCAGGAAACAGGATGAAATACGACAACAAATAGAATTGTCTGGATGGCTCAGTCGGTTGGGCATCTGACTCTTGATTTCAGCTCAGGTCATCATCTCATGGTTCGTGAGTTCAAGCCCCACATCGGGCTCTGTGCCTAACAGTATGAAACCTGCCTGGGATTCTCTCTCGCTTCCTCTGCCCCTCTCCTGCTTACATGCTATCTCAGTCTCTCTCAAAATAAATAAACTTTATATAAAACAACAACAACAGCAAAAACAATAGCAGAAACCAAGCAGAGAAGCACAAAGTGCTAGAAGGTGTCCTTGGTGCTCTGTGCTACCCTGCCCATGACTCCCCTGTTCGTCAGAAGCCTCAGGGGTCACCGAGTCAACTTGACAGTGAGCCTGGGGGACTCTGAGAGATGTGCTGACAGCCGCCGCCACTGCACGTCTCACCTGTACGTAAATTCCTCCTTCTGTTAGGACACCAGGATGTTTGCTAACTTGCCAACGATGGCACAGACTCATCGATTCACCTAAATTTAGTACCTGTTATGACCGAGGCACCCCGTAGGGGACACAAACATAAACAAAACCTATTTCATACCCTTACAGACCGTACCATCAGGTTAAATGAACGCTGAAGCAAATAAAACTGGGGAGAAAAAGAACTTTGATTTGCTGAGCGCCCAAGTTGCAGGAACCGTACATACTTCAGGGCTTTACGAGAAGTAGTATCACCTTCCTTTATACACAGGAAATTGGACCTCCGCTTCCTCTATGGGAGCTAAGGAGAGCCAAGTTCAAATCAGGAGTGCCCACTACGAAGGGCAAGCCTTTCTGCCACCTCACATTGTATGCCCACCTTATTCAGTCAGAGGACTAGTTTACCAATCATGGAAGGTTCTAGAAGGAATGACAAGGAGCCTAGCTTCAAAGTACTTAGAAAATAAAATCAGAATCACTAGAGCCAGAAAATGTTGATGCAAAACCAACCTCATTAGGCGAGCCGGATTCTCTTTTGTGGATGGTTATTAAATTAACGGATCAAAGAATGAGGTAAACATAACACCTCTGGACTACTTCCACGCTTGTTCCTAATCCCACAGCCTTTCCCCACGAAACAGCCACTGCTTTGTTTTCCTCTTTCTTTCCTTCTTCCTTTCCTTTAAGGGCTCTTAAAATGTAAGATATAAACAAATGACATCACTCTCTCGCTCAAAACCTTCTGCTGGACACCCTCCCCCACCTGCCCCTCCCCCAGCCAATACTTACAAGAAAGTACAAAGGCCTCCCGGTGGCCTTCGGGTCCCTGCATGATCTTTGGCTCACCTGCCAGCCTTTCGCTGCCCCCAGACAGTCTCTGGGCTGTTCCCAGGCTGTGCTCAGAACCTTCTCCATTGTTGTTCCACTGCCCGGAATACTCTAGCTTCCAAATATTCATGCACACACACTCTCACTTCATTCAGGTCTCTGTTGAAACACCCCCTCTTCTGAGAAGCAATTTCTGCTCACTCTCCAACCCCTCATCTTCCTGACTTTCTTAATGTGGCATTTCAGCCCTTCCCGTTCCATGGAGTTCCATATGTGTATGTCCGGGTCTCTCTGCTGCCCTCAAACACACCACAATCCCCCCGAGGGCCAGGATTTTGTTTACTTCTATTCCCTGTGGCTGGGACATGGCTTGGCACACAAGGAATGAATGAACGAATGAAGAGTGGATCTAGATTTCATCCAAGTATCAGTAAGACCTCTGATCTCTGTAAGAGACGCTAAATGACAGAATAATGAAGCTGGTTTATCAACATAAAGGCAAGAGAACCTCAAGTATCCTAATCCGTGGTGTGTGTGATCATCCGAGTATGACATCTGCAGTATGACTTTGAAGGGTGCAGTGAGAGGAAGGGGGTTTAAGCCCCTGAGGAAAACAGTAGGGAGAAAATGGAGTCAGAGAAGGGGAGGAGGTATTCTGGAGGGGACACACAAGACACAACTCTGAAACAGGCTTTGGCATAAAGGTTATTTTGAGCTGAAGGCAAATGAGACCCCAGAGACACAGCCCGGCCCCAAACCGGGGCATCAATGTCCCTTGTCAAGGCGTCTCCCTCATCAGAACCAGAAACAGGAGAGCAACTCATCACCAGAGCCGGAGGAAAGCCAGTTCCGAGATGGGTCTGTACAAGCAAACCTCGCTAAAATAACCCTTCGCTTCCACCGGTCCCTCTAGGTATTTCCTAGTCACTTCCCCACAGTTATCATCTCGGGAAGGCCAAAGTTTTCCTTTGTTAAAAAACGGCATATAATTCCCTCAGTCCAACAACTACTTTGAGTCCCATTTCTGCTCTGTAAACTCCTGTGAACACAAAAATATTAACAACACTTGGGGCGCCTGGGTGGCTCAGGTGGTTCAGCGTCTGACTCTTGATTTTGGCTCAGGTCACGGTCTCATGGTTTGTGGAGCTGAGCCCCACATCAGGCTCTGTGCTGGAAGTGCAGAGCCTGCTTGGGATTCTCTCTCTCTCTCCCTCTCTCTCTCTGCCCCTCCCATACTCAGGAAATTAAAAAAAAAAAACACATTAAAAAAATGAACAACACTATATGCCTTCTCTCCTGTTAATCTGTCATTTGTTGGTTTTATTTGCAGATCTGGCAGAATTCACCGAAGGGTGTAGAGTTTTTCCTCCCAATGACCTTGACCTTCACTTCACCACCAATCCACGTGCCTTCCCCATCCATTCTGCTTAGTGCTGGGTCAGATCACAACTAAAGTATTTAATTCAATGTGAGTCCTACTTTGTCAGAGTTATATTTATAGCACATTCGGACCGGAGGAATTGGTAAAGAAGCATAAAAACATGTCAGATGAGGACTCATGGATTTTTAGCCTGGAAAAGAAAATGTCTAAGGGAGGAAGAGGAGATTAAATACTCCACAAGACCCAGAGGGGATGGAACTCGATCAAAGAGTTGATGTTAAAGCAAGGCAGACTTTCACTGTATAGAAATCAGCGTGCTCTACAAGACCTGTTGGTGGAAGACCCTGGCTGCCAGCCAGGAGGAGGCGAGATGGCCTCTGGAGGGATGTGGTAACAGGAAAGCAGATGGATAACGGGCCTGGATCACCACTGGTGGGGTATGGTGTACACATACACCGTGCATAGGACGTCTGGGACTTTGTGGTCTCAGCTACTACAGGCTAGCTGGTGGCCCCTGACGACCGACTGACCAATCTGGGCATCTCATCATTCAGGTAAGGTAAATTAAATCAGTGGTTGGCAAACTCGGTGCCTCGGAGCCCAAGGTTCAGAGGCAGTGGCTCAGGGATGCTATAGTGGGGGCTGAAGAAGGGAATCCAACTAGGCCAGGCTCTACGTCCTCTTCCCCGAGTCTATCAGAAGCTGTAATCTGGTTCAAAAGCTGAGGTTTGATGGACTGTTTCATTTGGCAGGAAAAAAAAATAGTGTTCTACTAAGAAGAAGAGTATAGGGGCACGTGGGTGGCCCAGTCAGTTGGGCATCCAACTCTTGATTTCCATTCAGGACTCAGGTCATGATCTCAGGGTTCATGGGATCAAGCTCACCTACGACTCCCTCCAGTTGGGCTCCAGGTGTGCAGCCTGCTTGAAATTCTCTCCCCCCTCCCTCTGCCCCTCCCTCCACTTGCATTCTCTCTCTCTCTCTCTCTCAAAAATAAATAAACTTTTTTTTTTTTTTAAAGAAGAGTTTAAAAACCACAGGTGTAGATCTGGGCTCCTTTTACTTCTAAAATCCTATTCTTTGGTATCATTTACCAGCTAGCATTTTGTTAAGAATATGGAATCTAGGTACCCAAACTTTGAAAATGGAACTTTAACTAAGCAGGTATTCAGTCTATCATTATTTCCAACTATATTGATGGAAAACTCAGTTTTAATAAATTTCCATGTTATTTCAATGTTAATTTCTTTGATTACATAAACTCTTAAAAACATTTTTTTAATGTTTATTTTTGAGAGACAGAGACAGAGACAGAACACAAGTGGGGGAGGGGCAGAGAAGGAGGGAGACACAGGATCGGAAGCAGGCTCCAGGCCCAGAGCTGTCAGCACAGAGCCCAGCCTGGGGCTCAAACTCACCAACTGTGAGATCCTGACCTGAGCTAAAGTCGGACACGTAACCAGCTGAGGCACTCAGGCGCCCCATCTTTTTAAAATCTAATAATAAATAAGTTTCCAGGACTTTAGGGTTTTCGGGCAACTACCCAAGATGCCTGTGATACTGTGGTTTATAATATGAAATCTATATTTGGTTTTCCTCCCAGTTTCTGGCACAGAAGACCTAAAACCCTTAGAATTTCCTACGTGTTGACAGCAATAAAGGTGTCTTTGTTATGTTAGTGAAGTCACTTCTGGAAAGCCCCTAGGTAACCTGAGGGTGGGCGCTGGTTGCCTGGAGAATCAACCCAGTGATTAGAATGGGAACTTTCAGTCCTAGCCCTGATCATCAGGAAAGGGAAGGGGCCTAGAGGCTGACTCAATCACCAATGGCCAGGGATGGATGTAATCAACCCTGTCTATGTAATGAAGCCCCCATAAATACCCAAAAAGGACATGGTTCGAGAGTTTCCAGGTTGGTGAACACACGGAGACAGGGGGACAGTGGTGTGCCCAGAAAGCATGGAAACTCCAGGCCCCTTTTCCTCATACCTTGATCTACACATCTCTTCCATCGGGCTACTCCTGAGTTCTATCCTTCTATAATAAACTAGTCATTTAATAAGTCAACTTTTCCTGAGTTCCAGGAGTTGCTCTAGCAAATGAATCAAATCCAAGGGAAGGTTCAGGAGAAACCCCCTCCAATCTATAGCTAGTCAGTCAGAAGCACAGGTGACAAACTAAACTTGGAATTGGCATCTGATGCAGAGGGTGGGTGTGCATTTCTGTAGGATTAAGCCCTTCACCTGTGGGGTCTCACACTACCTCCAGGTAGATACTGTCAGAATTGGCCTCACATTTTGCCAATGACAATGTAGGCCTTTTTTTGGCCAACTCTTAGGATCAGAGACAGTCAAATGCTGTGGGAGATATTCTAGATCCTTGGCTAATCACACTTTCTTCCTAGAGAGTCTTCATCCCCCTATCTCTGTGTGGAGGACAGCCACCCAAGGGGCGCTGGGATCATGACATACATAAGCAAGTCTTCTCTGTGTTGGACCAATGAGATGTCCGGCCCCGATACAAACGTTTACTTAAAACACTATTCAAGTATCATGGAATATAAACATACATGAATTTAGAAATGTCCCTCTTTCCAAACTCTTATTCAGACTTCATAAAACAACTTTCTCTGGACTTTGCCTCTATCTCATGGACATTAGTGGAGACAGAGAATCATTTAGCTCCTTCCCAGGGGAAACTTTCATCCAAGTGGTTGGAAACCATACTTCTTGAACCCTGGAGTTTACGAGGAACATCCAATATTTACAACTTTGAGGTCCCGTTCCCAGAAATAAATGGGAAGTCTCTATTTAAATGTTTAAGTCATTTGTATCAAGTGACTTCTATAAACTACCCAAAATAAGACTGATGGAGATTATGCAGGCTGATGCATCTTCAGCAAACTGCACTGTTCAAAAAAAAAGTAAGAATGTGCTTTCTGCACCAGGAGAGATTCCGTGAAGGATCAAATACAAGGTGACTCACTCCTTTCTGAGGAATGTTGTTTTGGGAAGAGGCCCATCTTATGTGCAGGCATATGTGGTCATCTTTGGCAAATTTATTTTTCTGAGCATTTATTTTTACATATTCTCTTTCTAAGTGCATATGGAAAAAATAAACATGATTTATTTTTGTTCAGTTGTATAAGCTCGTTTGCTTTTGGCACCCACGAGGAATGGTAACCTAGTAACATTTTGTACGTATAAGAATCAGAATATTTTTTCAGGTGTTTTCGTGTTTAAAAAATACCAAATATGCTTTGCAAGTAACCGTGCTTGTGATCATAAAGCTCTGCATGTCAAGGAGAATTAATCCACATGCGTATATGGTCTAAGCAGAACTTTCAAGGACCAATTTTTACCTACAAGTCCTTTTAAAATTCTTATTTACTGATAGAGGGCAGGGAGGAGAAATGTGGCAATGGTTAACAGAAAGGGAAGAGCATGGTTTTGATTGGGTGATTAGTTTTACTTGTTGTTGATCTCTGCTTTGTTCACAGCGAATAAATTATTCCAGAAGGTTCAAATGCATACTCTGCTGCCAAAATTCCTAGTTTAGCAAAATATACTTGAAATGGTTTCTAAGATTTTATTCAAATTTGAAATTAAACAGACGTTTCTAAATTCTCCACCAAAGGGGAAAACTTTTATCGCTTGACTATTGATGAACATAAAATTCAATTCATTCACTGTTGATGTTTTACTCTTTTACTGCACCCGGCTTCAGAATTTTCAGAGTAAGAGCTCCTAGGTACAGTTGGTTAAACGTCCAACTTCAGCTCAGGTCGTGATCTCTCCGTTTGTGAGTTCAAGCCCCGTGTCTGATTCGGAGCCTGGAGCCTGCTTTAGACTCAGTGTCTCCCTCCCTCTCTGCCCCTCCCCTACTCACATTCCCTCTCCTTCTCCCTCTTTCTCTCAAAAATAAACAAAATTAAAAAAAAAAATTTTTTTTAAAGGATTTTCAGGGTAGTACCTACCTAACTCTTAATGTTTACAACAGTCTTCATAGAAGGCAGAGTATTCATTTTTATCCTGATAGCCTTTTTCAAAAATTAACCTTATTAATTCTTTAAGAAATCTCTAAAAACACTCCCTAGATGTTTAAAGTGCTTAAAAAGATTTCCTGCTTCTAGGGCCTGATCTCCAGGACAAATGCTAACATTCTGGGCTCACTGGGTTCTCTGAAGAGGACTAGAACCTGTCAAGCTCTAAGAAGAGCTGAACAATTTTGATGTGTGTCCATATACGTGTGCCTGCGCCCACACACACTAACTTGCAGCATAACTAACTCTATTGGACATCTGGACAGGAAGCAGTCACAGTCCTATTTGGTGGCTACTTCATAGCTTCATTTCTGTCAGAGACGGAGGTAAAGGGGTGGAGATTGGGAAGGCCTTAGCAAAGTTGAAGGAAAAGACCCTACGCTTACAGAAAACTTACCATTTACATGTATGCTATAGTGTCAAATCAGGTTTTTTAATGAAATGTTGTGGATTATCTATTGCCAGCTGGGCACTATCACTCCCATCCTGCCCCACCCTCTCCATGTAGCAGGGGGCGTGGCTACCTAGTAATCATATTTATAGAATTTCTGACAGCTGGGACCCAGGTTGGGTTCCCCCAGCAAGAGGCATTAGTAGGGGACATACAGATTGCAGGGAGGAGCCACGCTGCTACACTACCAACAGACAAGATGTTTTTTCAGTTCCACATGGCCAGCAGCTCTTAAAGGACACTATCAGACCCTCTAAACACCTCTAAGACTCTCTGTTTTATCATGTTTATTTTTGAGAGAGAGCGTGCAAGTTGGTGAGGGCAGACAGACAGGGAGACAGAGGATCTGACGTGGGCTCAGCACTGTCAATGTGGAGCCTGATGTGGGGCTCAAACTCTCAAACTGAGTTCATGAGTCGGTGGCTTAACCCACTGAGCCATCCAGGCAGCCCTCCCTGAGACACTTTTAAGGAATTCACCATATCAAAATTATTTTCATAATCACGTTAAGATGTTATTTGCCTTATTTTTTTAAGGTTATTTATTTTAAGAGGGTGAGAGGGAGTGAGCAGGGGAGGGGGCAGAGAGAGAGGGAGACCAAGAATCCCAGGCTAGGTCGGCACTGTCAATGCAGAGTCTAACGTGGGGTTGGAACCCATGAACCAGGAGTTCATGACTTGATTGGAAATCAAGAGTCAGACTCGTAACCGACTGAGCCATCCAGGTACCCCTGCCTCTTATACGTCCATTCTCTCATGATTGTACAGTAGAATTTTCCCAAAATCACATGACCTGTGATGATTTTATGGCTCTGATGGCCACGGAAATGTATACTTGTGTTTTCTTGTGTTTTAAATTTTATTTTAATTTCAAATGCAATAAATATCAATAGATGTAACCTATATAAACAAAAGCTCTCTGAAATGTTCAATAACATTTAAGAATGGAAAGGGTTCCTGAGACCAAGAAGTCTGTGAAATGCCTTTCTAGGCTCTGTCTGGAGAATTCCCCATCCAGGACTTCAGGCAGCTACCATGATCTGTGGTAACTTTCTTTGGCTCTGGCAACTTTTTGGTTTCCCTAAAGCTACTGGCAAACCTGAAAAGCATTCCTGGACTTTATTTCTTGAGTCCCTTTTAGGTTTTCCAAGCTTCTAATTAATTCTCTGTATTAAATTCCTTCCTCCATGAAATATCTAAAGTGGTTTTTGTTTCCTTGATGAAACCACGATAGAGGTGAAGTAATGCTCAATACAAGATACTATAAATTATTTTTAAATGAATATTTAAAATCATACCATGTGGGGGAGCCTGGGTAGTTTACTCAGTTAAATGATCTCGTGGGTTTGGTCAACATCTTGTGGGTTGGTGAGTTCAAGCCCCGCGTCAGGGTCTGTGATGACAGCTTGGAACCTGGAGCTTGGAACCTAGAGCCTGCTTCAGATTCTGTGTCTCCCTCTCTCTTTCTGCCCCTCCCCGCCCTCCATCTCTCTCTCACTCAAGAATAAACAAACATTAGAAAGAAATTTAAATCATACCGTGTGGTAAATCTCTTATCCACTCCCACCTCTACCCTTAAGTATGACTTAGAAGAACCTACCCTCAAACCATTTTCTATTCAGGTTGATGACCAAAAGCTCAGCACTCTACATTTTTTTTTATTTTTAATTTTTTAAAAATGTTTATTTATTTATGAGAGAAAGAGCATCATCACGGGATGGGCAGTGAGGGAGACACAGAATCCAAGCAGGCTCTGGGCTCCAGCTGTCAGCACAGAGCCCGACAGGGGACCCGAAACCCACGAACTGTGAGATCATAATCTGAGCTGAAGTTGGAGGCTTAAGCAAGTGAGCCACCCAGGTGCCCTTCAATGCTCTACATTTTTAAATGGTTATTTTCTATAAAACATGCCATGT
Organism: Crocuta crocuta; assembly: GCF_008692635.1. Classification (NCBI taxonomy): domain Eukaryota; kingdom Metazoa; phylum Chordata; class Mammalia; order Carnivora; family Hyaenidae; genus Crocuta; species Crocuta crocuta. The sequence goes on from NW_027531522.1 coordinate 7,702,790, forward strand.
GCCTTTCAGGGGGAGCTCAAAATTCACTGATGCAGCACTCCAGGCAACTCTACCATAGCTCTTGTCGAAATGGTTATGAATACTGTAAAAAATATTTGTTCTCACACAATAGCCGTATTCCAGGAAGCTCCATGCGATGAAAATAACAAACATATGATTAAAGACAATAGTTTTGATTCTGGGAAACATTTTGAGGCTAGGAAGTTTCAAATTTGCCATAGGAAATTTATTTCGTCCGAGGGGTGTTTATGTAGTTCTCAAATTTAACCGTAACTATCACTCACAAGCCCATCATCTGATTCCATCTATCATCTGTACAAGAAAGGACTTTTCTTTGCCTATCAAGGCCAGCTGGCATCAACACATATGGATTCTTAGATACTCTCACCATTCTATGACCCACTCAATGAACCAATGCAAATCACACAAAGCAGCTGAGGTACAGAGACAACAGCTGTTTTTTCTTACATGCTCGGTCTTGATCACCCTAACATGACAACCATGTGTGTGGTCCGCACAACACAGACCTTGATGCTTACCGAGTCCATCACCTGGTTTCCACCAGAACTGGGGTGTGAGAAATGCTGAGATATAAAATAGCCTACCTTTACAAAAGAGAACTGGGTTTTTTGAGTCTCTGGTCCACGTATATCAACCTGCTTGCTGTTCCTAAACAAATCTTGCCCTTGGGAGCATGGCAGTCCCCTCGCGAGAGACATCCTATCTTGATCACCTTTATACCTATTTCCAGATCTGGCAAAAGGCTAGCAGGCTCTCAAATAAATACACACAAACACATACACACACACATATCCATACACACACCTATAACACACACACATATACAGACACACACACACGCGTACATGGACATATATATTTACATTTTTTTTTTTTTTAATAGTTTATTGTCAAATTAGTTTCCTATATTTACATTTTTAAAAGAATCAATAGGGGGCACCTGGGTGGCTCAATTGGTTAAGCCTCCAACTTCAGCTCAGGTCATGATCTCGCAGTCCGTGAGTTCGAGCCCCGCATCAGGCTCTGTGCTGACAGCTCAGAGCCTGGAGCCTGTCTCAGATTCTGTGTCTCCCATTCTCTCTGCCCTTCCCCCAAACAAGCTCTGTCTCTCTCTCCTCTCAAAAATAAACATTAAAAAAATTTTTTTAAATGAATCAACAGTACCATCTAAACAACTCCACCCTAAGAAGGTCAAAAACTAACAAACACCGCAACACTCAGCCGCCCAAAGAGGAGAAATGCTTGGGCAGTGATAACAAAGGACAGACCCAGACCATCTACCGTTTATCTCAGTGGCATTAAAACTTCTATTTTGGCCGTACTGCTCACTATTTTTGAAATACAAAGCGAGTGAATTTCTTCTTCCTGAGATTCATGAAGTGTTGTTTTGTGAATTTATTTTTATCTAAAGTTTTGTTTTAAGCACTTGTATTGAAGTAGGACAATTTGATCAGGTGGTTTTTTTTTTTTTCTTGAGAGAGAGTGAGCGAGCATGGGAGCAGGGGAGAGAGACAGAGGGAGAGAGAGAGCGAATACAGGCTTCACTCCCAGTGAAGAAACTGACATGGGGCTCGATCCCCCGGCCCTGGGATCCTGACCTGAGCTGAAATCGAGAGTTGGCTACTTAACCAACTAAGCCACCCAGGTGCCCTTCAACTTGATAAGTTTTAACTGATATATGTAACTATATAATATGTAACTATATAATATATAACAATGTAACCAAAATCAATATAATGAACACCAGGATATCAGGAAGAGCAAGAAGGAAGGATGACAAAAAAGTATTTTGGGGGTGACTAATGTGTTCACGGTTATACTTAAAATTTTAAATCTTCAATTAGAATATATGTGGTGTTTGTGTTCAAACTCTAGCTAGTTTCAGACTCAAGGGAAAACCTTAGTGAGTTGTTTGACATTTTGGAGTATTAAAAAGAGTCTTCAGGGTTTTTTTAATGTTTACTTTTTGAGAGAGAGAGAGAGAGAGAGATGGAGCGTGAGCAGGGGAGGGGCAGAGAGAGAAGGAGACACAGAATCTGAAGCAGGCTCCAGGCTCTGAGCTGTCAGCACAGAGCCCGACGTGGGGCTCGAACCCATGAACCGTGAGATCATGACCTGAGCCGAAGTTGGATACTTAACCGACTGAGCCACCCAGGCGTCCCATTTTCAGTTTTATCTTTATAAGGCTTGCAATCATAGCTTTCCATTTCTAAAGTTAATTTATTTTTTCTTAAAAAGAGAAATAATAAACCCATGACAGATACACAGCCATAGGAAGGAGGTAATTATGGGCTCAACAAAAACATCTTTGGGGCTTATCCATTTTATTTCTTGACTTTTATCAGACAAGTGAACTGTAGTTTTCTGGCCATTAATTTCCTTGCTTTTCTGGCTTTCCAAGGAACAAAATAATGCTATGTATGTAAAGCTTTTAAACAATGGGGAAAACGTGGTCAGCTCTTCCTTTTTCAGATCATGGATTATCAAGAATAAAGCCCATGTCTAGGTCAACGTTTTCATTACCTCTATGGGAGAGCATTCTTGATTTAACTAGAATATGTTTGCTCTTATAAGCAGTAACCATAGGAAAAGGCAAAATAGGTTTCAAAGGCATTGCTGAGAAATTTATAAAAAGAGCTCCGGGCCTACTTTCAGCATCAGGAGAAAAGCAGATTTATTCTATTCCCACAGCCAAATGTAGACAAGTGGAGAAGATAAACAAACTGACATTTGCTGTACACTTGCTTGAACTATGATAAAATCTCAGAAGAGGAGACATCTATATATAAATACAACGACAAAAGCATCTGACCAAACCCAAATATAAATGATTAAGAGATGATCTACTTAAATTATCCATTTGATTGACACATCAAATGCAAACGTGTAGGTTTCTCATGTGGATAAGTGAGAGCTGAGCACATATGTACTTACCACAATCCTCCCGCTCATTTACATATCAGAATCAACTCCTAGTTTTTTCCTTTTGGAAACATTTCTCAACAGAAATCGCAGGTGAAAACACCTCATACTATGCGATCCATTGTTGACAAACTGAACTCTAATGAGATATCTTTATTTTTTTCATGTTTATTTATTTATTTGAGAGAGAGAGAGAGAGAGAGAGGAAGACAGAGGATCCAAAGCATGCTCTGTGCTGAGAGCGCAGAGCCCACGCGGGGCTCCAATTCACAACCATGAGATCATGACATGAGCCAAAGTTGGACACTTCCAACTGAGCCACCCAGGCGCCCCTCTAATGAGATACCTTGACAAGTGGACTAGACATCTCTAAAGAGAAAAAAACCCCTATGTATAACTTTAAAGAGGATAAAAATAAATGTCTCTTTTTTCTTCCTCTCGCTCCATACACAACACAAATACAGACTGAGAGAACTCCGCATGACTAGTTCTAAGACTCGTGTGTATATTTAGTCTGACGGAGAATCATCATTTGAGAAGAGTCTGGGGTCTGTGGACATTATGCCTGTCCTACTTAGAAAAGGTTCTTTTTCCCCTATTATTTTGGGTACTAACAGACCTTTGAACCATTTATTAAGATCTCTCCCAGTTCTGGGAATGAGGGACATTGAGATTTGGGACAAACATCCGACCGAGGTTCACTAACAATGCTAGTTTTTGTTTTTGTTGTTTAACTTTTCAGATAATGGTTAAGAATTTTCTGGAGGTGGTAAAATAGTCAAATCCTTGAGTCAGGAGGTACAATGAATTCCAATCAGGATAAGAAAAGGAAAGGAAATGGAAACGGGAAAGGGAATGAGAAAGGGAAAGACAGACACAAGAAAAGAGAAAGGGAAAAAAAAAAAGAGAGGAAAAAAAGAAAAAAAGGGACTCTGTACCATGATAGATCGTAGTGAAAAGGCACAACGCCAAAGATGCAGAGCTCTTAGTGCAGCCAGGAAACAAGCAATGTGTGAAAAGAACTGGCAGTGACTCTGAGGATGGACCCCTCAATAACAAAAACCTAAAAAATGGTAAAATATCATCTTCCAAAAACGCTAGAAAAAATAACTCTCAATTTAAGATTATTTTCAAGCAAACTATCTTTCATAAATGAAGTTTTTTTTTCCCCCAGACCAACAAAGAAACTTCCCCATCAACAATGTTCTCATGAAATAAACTTACACATGATAAATTTCAGGGGCACCTGGGCGGCTCTGTCTGTTAATCATCCTTCTCTCGATTTCGGCTCAGGTCATGATCTCACAGCTCATCAGTTCGAACCCCACATTGGGCTCTGCACTAACGGCGCAGAGCCTCCTTGGGACTCTCTCTCTCTCTTTCTCTCTCTGCCCCTCCCCTGCTCTCTCCCTCTCAAAATAAATAAACTTTTAAAAAATGATAAATTTCAACGACATCAGAAAGAATCCCTGATACCCGAACAAAATGGTGAACAAAGCCAGTAGCAAAGAAATGGAAAAAATCTCAAAAATATATAAATTAAAAAATATAATAACAATAAGAATAAGAATATCTAATATATAGGGTAAAAGCAGTTGAAGTGAAATTGTTGGCCAAAATATGTCAGAAAGGAGTTCTCGGGCTTAAATGTTTTGTCCAAAAGCAGGGTAACTGGTTAACTTTAGATCACTTTAAGAATTCTTGCTGAAATTTCTAAGGTATCCACTAAAAAACAACAAACAGAAAAACAAAACCAGGATTAGATCTCTTCCAAACTAGTGAAGAGTGAGAACAAATAAAAACAACCAGAAAAAGAAAAAAAAAAGGCAATTCACTCTTCTCAAAAGAAAGAAAAAAGGAGTAAAATAGAAGGTAGTAAAGACACTCTGGGACAGAGGCTAGAAGCAGAAGACTTCAGTACCAAATAAGTACAAATACGTGTGACATTTGTGCTCCATCAAAGCTTTGATCTCCATCAAAGCAGATTTAATACTGTATTTTAAAAGGACGACAATGGACAGACTAATAAAATAAATTAAATTAAGCCTGTGTCCTTTTTAAAATAGACAAACCTAAGACCAAAGGACAGGGGAAGAAATGCCATCGAGTAAGACAGCCTGCAGGGATTTGGGAATTAGAACATTCATGAATAACTCACAGCTCACATTAGAAATCACAGACAACATGATAAAATGCCACATGTCAATATTTGTGGAATAGAAAAATAGAAATGTCAACAGTGTATATGATTAACAGAGAAGACTAAGAGAAATAAAAAGCTGAGAACCTGACTTAAATGACCAAGAAAAAAAAAGAAAAAATACTAAATTAATGAAAGAGGAGGTAGAGAAAATGACAAACTTTATTTGAAAATATTAACAGATAGATGAGGATCTGTTAGAAAGATCAAGTAAAAACTTGAGAGAGGGGTGGGGGAAAAAAAGGTAACTATAGATATTACAGAGGTTTTAAAAGATAATGAGATTATAAATAAATCTAGGACTAAAGGATCTGAAAACATCCATCAACACCAAAAAGAACAGGGGGAGCTAGACCGCGAGACCACCCAAAATGACATTAGGGGAATAAAGAGCCTTTTTTTTTTTTTTAATTTTTTTGGTTTTATTTTTGAGACAGAGAGAGACACAGCATGAGTGGGGGAGGGGCAGAGAGAGAGGGAGGCACAGAATTAGAAACAGGCTCCAGGCTCTGAGCTGTCAGCACAGAACCCGATGCGGGGCTCGAACCCATGAACCGTGAGATCATGACTTGAGCCAACTCATTGGACACTTAAGGCGCCACCCAGGCGCCCCAGGGGAGTGAAGAGCTTTAAGAAGCTCTATAATAACCAAAGAATTTCAATCAGTTGTTTAAAAATCTGTCTTCCTGGGGAACCTGGGTGGCTCAGTCAGTTCAGCATCCAACGTGGGCTCAGGTCATGAACCCAAGATTCAGGCCCTGGCTGGTAAGAAGTAGCTTGCTTGCTTGGGATTCTTTCTCTCCCCCTCACCCCACCCCTCCTGCACTCAAGCTCACTTTCTCGCTCTTAAAATGGATGAATTAAGCTTAAAATAACTTAAATAAATAAATAAATAAATAAATAGTCTTTCTACCAAAGAACAAAACTCCACAGTATGTAGAGGAGAGTTCTAGAAACCATTCAAGGGGTAAGTAATCAGATCATAACAGAAAGTCTTCCAGGGGAAGAAAAAACAAATCAAAGCAAACAGACAAACAAACAAATTTTCTGAGTGTAGCAAAGTTCAATCTTAAGCCACGTGGAAACAAAATAGGGAAATTAAAGGCCAGTTTCTGTCAGAACCACACATCCAACACTTTCAAAAAAAAAAATTAAAACCTTAGGAAGTCAAATCCAGCCACATATTAAAAAGGATAGAATATTGTGAAAATGGTACTTATCCAAGGGTGCAGACTCCATTTAATGTAGAAAATCTGTTAATTTGCCACAGTAGGAAATTTAAAGAAAAAAATCATATGATCATCTTAAAAGACATAAAAAGAGGCATTTGATAAGACTCAAGATCAACACATGTTTTTTTTAAATTAAAATGTTTATTTATATTTGAGAGAGAGTATGTGAATTGGGGAGAGAGAGGGGCAGCAGGTGGGGGTGGGGGGAGAATAGAGGCTCAGAAGTGGGCTTTGTGCTGACAGCTCGGAGGAGCTCTGGGGCTCAAACTCACAAACCGTTATATCGTGACCTGAGCTGAAGTTGGACGCTGAACTGACTAAGGCACCCAGGTGCCCCAATACAGGATTTTTTTAAACCTGGCCAACTAGAAATAGAAGAAAACTTCCTTAACATGATAAAGAGTACCTATAGAAAACCCATATCCATTATAAATAGCACAATAAAATAGTTAAAAATAGTAAATATATAATAAAAAATAAAAGCATCGTCTTTAAAAATTCACAGAGACCAAGATGCCTACTCTCACTATGTACCCAACATGTGAAAGGCAGGTCTAACCCGAGGACAGTAAGAGGAGAATACACTGAAAAGTTCAAAGGATTGGAGAGGAAAAAATAGAATTTTCGTTACTCACATGATATAACTGTCCAGTCTAGGTTGGATAGAAAACCCAAGAATCTACAGAAAATGTATTGGCATTTAATAAGCATTCCAAAAGGTTGACGTTTATAAACAATTTCATGCAAAATCAACCACATTTTCTTACATCAGCAAACAGAAATTAGAACTGAAGAGAAAGGAAGACAGAGGGACCATACAATAATAACTAAAAAATATACATAAGAGACCTAGGAACACATCTAACAAGTATGAGCATGACCTTTATGGAAAAAACTACAAAATATTCAAGGACTAAGTTAATGGAGAGATATTTCACATTCATGGATAAGATGACTTCAGATTACAACAAAGGCATTTTCTCCCGTGTTGATCCACAGATTTAAATATAACCCCAAATCTCACCTGGGTATGTTAGTGTTCCTGTGTTTTTGTGTTTTCAATGGTGCGTGTGTGTGTGTGTGTCTGTGTGTGTGCGTGTGTGTATGAGGAACTTCACACCTGTTACCCAAGGTCTGCATGAAAGACAAAGATCTAAGAGTAGCCAATTCTTTCCCGAAGACGACTGTGGGCTTAACATGTCCAATATTTATTTTAAAACTATAGCAATTAAGTAGTATCACACTGACACAGAAAAAGAGGCCTAGAAGCAGACCTTACTCACACATAAAACACTGATTTCCCAGTGAGCAGGCATTTCACACCACTGGAGAGACAACAAGCTATGTCTTAAAATTAGATCTCTATCTCACTCAATACACAAAATAAATTCCAGAGAGATTAAGGAATTAAATATGAAAGACAAAAAATGTAAAACTATTAGAAATAAAGATGCAGTTTTTTATAAGCCGAGGGTGGGAAAGAATTTCTTAAACAAGACTCCAAAAGCACAAACAGTAAGAGAAGGGATGGATAAATCTTACTCGATTAAAATTAAGAATGCTACAAAAATGTGTTTTAAAAGAGCAGCTATAGATTAAAAGCTTTCAGTAATACTGGGCGCCTGAGTGGCTTCAGTAGGTTAAGTGTCTGATGTCGGCTCGGGTCATGGTCTCACAGTTGGTGAGTTCGAGCCCCACGTCTCGACAGCTCAGAGCCTGAAGCCTGCTTCAGATTCCGGGTCTCCTCTCTATGCCCCTGCTCTGCTGGTGCACTGTTTCTCTCTCTCTTTCTCTCTCTCTCTCTCAAAAATAAACATTAAAATATGTAAAAAAAAACAAATAACAAAACAAGTGGATATATAACACACAAAGCACTCCTACAAATGAACAGAAAAAGACCATTTGATTGAAAACTAATCCAAAGCCATGCAAAGAAGAAGAAAACAAAGGTCAGTAAATAGATGCAAAGTTTCATTTTCCTAAGTGGTCATGGAAATGCAAATCATACCACAATGAGATTTTAAATCTGCACCTGCTAGATTGGTTAAAAAAAAAAAATCAATCTGGAACTATTACACATTATAGAGAATATGGAGCCAAGGAACTCTCCTACCTGATGGTATGGGAATAAATGAAAACAGTCACTGTAAGAACCAGATGCTACCGTCTAGTAAAAGTCAAAACACACACCTTATTGTTGGCTCTGCACACCCCAGAGGAAATTTTGCACAGGTCTATTCCGAGACAAGGATAACAATTTCCCCAGCAGGATTGCTTGTACTAACTCAAATGTCCACGGTCAGTGGATGTTTTTACCATATATTGGTAATAGCACATTCCTGTGACTAAAGTCAACACGGATGAATTTGCCAACGTAATGTGACATGAAACAAGTGACAAAGGGACATCTTGATAGGACATCATTTAACTAATGGCTCCAAACACAAAACTGAAGCAATAGGTTATAGGGAATACACACATATATGGTAAGGATAAAAAGAAAGAGATGAGAAACACCAAATCCAGCCTAACAATAATCTCTGATAGGGAGGACGGCATGGATAAGGAAAGCTATGAGCACTTCTCTCTATCTTCAATCAGGGCCGTGGGTGCACAGGTTTTCCACCTGTTATAAATAATCTTTTATATGTAGTATTTATTTTACTTTAAATATCGTTGAGAAGGTGACATCTTACTTTTAATAAACATCTATTATAGGGTAATATATAGTCAACACCTGCAGAAAAAAAGTTACCATTACTTACCAATCTTCAATTACGGCCTATTTATCAGTACGCAAGAAGACAAACTCTTTCCGGTGATCATCAAGTCAGATAATTGCAGGCTTTTTTTTCTTCAGCTGCATTCCCATGTTACAAGAGCAAACTGAATGATCTGATAGTCTCCACATGGGAACACATTTGTCATTTTTATGTCTTATATTGGAGTCCTTGACATTACGTTCTTTTCCACTAATTATCCCAAAAAGAACAGTGATCAAACTTCAAAAAGACCAAAAATTCTGGAAATATGTCTGTGGAATACACACCAGGTACATTTTACATATAGACCTCAATTTCTCTAAAAGATAACCCAACTTATAATCTCATCTTTCCAGAACAGAACAGTTCCTCAGGCACCGGGCTGGAATGGACCTTGCCTTTGACCGAGAACCAAAAGCCATGGCAGGTGCTAGTTGGAAACTGGCCACTTGGTGGGGGCTTGCCTTTTTCCTGCCGAGACCACTTCTGTTCAGATGTGGTTCCTAAGGCGTGTTCCCTCACCCCACGCCTTATGCAGCAGCATGGGTGAGGGGGGACTAGACCTTACCAAACGTAGTTTCTGAAAAGACCTCTTCAGTTATCTCCACCACAATTTAATTCTTCTTAAAGTTTACTTATTTATTTACTTATTTATTTATTTATTTGAGAAAGAGAAATCACGAGGGAGGGACAGAGAGAGAAGGAGAGAGAGAATCCCAAGCAGTCTCTGCGCTGTCAGCACGTCGCCCAATGCACGGCTCAAACTCATGAACTGTGAGATCCTGACCTGAGCTGAAACCAAGAGTCAGGTGCTTAACAGACTGAGCCACCTAGTCACCCCACAAACGATTCAATTTTTAATTTTCACCAAAGAAAGGCACAGTGTAACCAAAAGTCATTCTGCATATCACTCACTATACTAGAAAGAGGGACAAACCATACGTCCCGATTCCCTTCTCCAAGGCCACATGTTGCTGTGGGGACAAGATATAACCTCCTCAAAGAGTTAAGTTATAAAAGACATGAATGGCAAAATGCAGTTACATCCAAAGCTTTAGGGCTCCATTCACACCTTCCTTATCACGCGTCATCATGTAATCCATTCAATCCACAATGTCAATGTTAAATTGTACATGTCACCAGGACCATCTCAGTCCAGGTTGCTCCCAGTTTACGTATTTAGGAAGAACACAAAACCCAATGGGGCATGAAGGGCTGCAAGAAGGTGCAGGAGGTGAGGAGGGTTATTGGGTGAGGGAGGGTTATTGGGACAGAGTGATAAGCCACGTGAGACCAGAGCTCACAGGTGCTGGTTACAGTGCACCTCTCAACGGACCCCTACACCTCTGCCCAGGAGCAAGTCCTGCTGTTGGGAACACTTAATATTTCAATTATTCTTCCAAAAAGCCAGAGAAAGGACAGGAAGCTTCTGTCTAATCTGGGGGAAAATAACAATTAGGCGACAGATAGCCTTCATGTTGTGTAACCCAAAGGCAGGCTCCCCTCCAAACAGCCCATCAGTGTCTAACTCAAACAGATAACCTAGGCAAGACTAAGCAGAGCACATATGCAGATTCTATTTGATGGGAGTTAACACAGGAAAGAGCAGGTCAGACGCTCACAGACCTATAACCCAACAATGGACACACGGCCAGAGCCAACCACAGAAAAAGCAGCTCCCACTGTGTGCTAAACTTGGAAGGATTTTTCAGCCGTGTCCATTTTTATACAGATCACAGAAAACCGTGAAAACCAAACAAAAACACTGAAATAGCTGGCCGTTGACAACGGTCTCACACTTGAACACCCTTAACAGCTAGACAGTACATCAAAGTATTTAGAGTATCGTATATTTACCCAAACTCTGGTTCCACACTAGACTAAACATGAGAGCGGAAAGGAAAACTCCAAGAAGAATTTAAGGGATAATCTCAAGTCTGGAGAGCAAAGGAAAAGATGCCTCATTCTTAGGACAACGTCCCGCAGTTCAGGAGGCATGTGCCATTCTAACTGGACAAACACTGGGTTCTCAACAAAGTTTCTTGTACTTGGTAAACCTTTAGGACCCATTTGTTCAGGGTCTCGTGAAGACCTGGAAACAGAAGCCATGCTGTAGGAAGGCTCATGGATTTTATCATATATCCAAAGGCATTTGTGATTTGTGACCCAGAAGACATGAAGAAACAGTATTTTTTAAACAGCAAATCTTTTTTAAAAAGGATTCCATTTTGGGGGCGCCTGGGTCGCTCAGTCGGTTGAGCATCCGACTTCAGCTCAGGTCATGGTCTCGCGGTTCGTGGGTTCGAGCCCCGCATCAGGCTCTGTGCTGACAGCTAGCTGAGGGCCTGGAGTCTGCTTCGCATTCTGTGTCTCCCTCTCTCTCTCTGACCCTCCCCTGCTCATGCTCTCTCTCTCTCTCTCTCTCAAAAATAAATAAAATATTTTTTAAAAAAAGGATTCCATTTTGGTAATATTATGATAAACATTTTTCATCCAAGGAAACAGCATACATATTTCAAGGAAATAGAAAACATTATTTCAAAGGTCAAGGTTATAAGGTACCCATTTTTTTTTTTTTTTGACTCAAATTCACAGTTTTTCTTGGGCTGGAGTTTAACAAGACTTGATGGACCTTTACTGAGACCAAAATATTTTACATCCACATATACTTTTAGGAAAAAAGAAACAAATTCAAACTCTTCTCTTTCATTAAAATATGCTACATTTTACCAAAATCTTGCCATTTTATTTTATCAAGACATTTAGCAAAAGTATAATATTAGAAACAAATGGTTCATGCTTTGGAAAACTAAGATATTTAGGAGAAATTCTGAGTGTCATTTTAAGGTGTTAATAGGACCCTGTTTTCAAATTAATCATTTTTGTGTCTTTTTGTATTTTCCGGAACCCAAATCCCTTTGGATGGAAGTCAAACTCAAATGTCAAAGTACAGCCTAAACTGAAGGTGTCTGTCCAGGTGAAACACGCATTAGACTCACGTTCAAAGAAGACACCTTGGTTTTATAGCAAAAGACGAGGGCCAGAGAATACATTTATTAACGTGTTAAGCTTAAATGAACTATGTAAGGTTGGGCCATCTCCCTTTAGCTGACTTTGGATCACATGGAGGCGGACTCCATTGCTGCATCTGAAATGCCAGCTCAGAGACATCTGGTCAGATGGGTATAAAACACACAGCAGTCCATAAACCTTAGTGCACACAGGGGCCGTGAGACCTGACCTGGGCCTCAGTCTGCTCAACTTCTCCCTCTTGTTTTATTTTTTTTTTAAGTTTATTTTTATTTATTTTGAGAGAGAGATAGAAAGCAAGTGGGGAAGGGACAGAAAGAGGGAGACAGAATCCCAAGCAGGCTCCACACCGTCAGCGCAGAGCCTGATGCGGGGCTCAAACCCACAAACCATGAGATCATGACCTGAGGTAAAGTCAAGAGTCAGATGCTTAACTGACTGAGCCACCCAGGCACCCCCTCTCTCTCATTTTACAACGAGGAGATGAATAAGGCGACACGGTTCATTACCACATAGGACATTCAAATGTCCTCTTAGACGGAGTTCTTCGAGATCAAGAAGCCAGACTTACTCATTTTGTATCTTCTAGCATCACACTTACCACACATAAGTGTGTTACACTGATGCATTATTCATATAGCCTGTGGACAGTCTTACCTATTCAGATGATTTCTATACTCACTGCACATACCCATTATAAGACCTACTGCAGGCTTCAGGCTACTTCAACCCACAGAACTGAGCAAGTAGCATATGCCAACGGTCAGCTTTAATTCTGGGCCAATGTGTGACACCGGGTTGCTTTGTAAACAAACTTGTAACTTGACTTTCATCCGTAAGGAATATAGGGTGACTCCAATGTCAGAATAAAAGTGGTCTAATAAATATTTCATTCAAGGATGACTCAAGTTCCTTTCAGAAGACGAAAGGGAGAGTTAAGCTGTGTAGGATCCAGGGAACAGGAGGGCATGTGGGTGGCTCAGTCGGTTAAGCTTCCGACTCGATTTCCGCTCAGGTCATGATCTGTGGTTTGTGAGATCGAGCCCTGTGTCAGGCTCTGCACTGACAGCATGAAGCCTGCTTAGGATTCACTCTCTCCTTCTCTCTGCCTCTCTCTCTCAAATACACACACATTAGAAAAAATAACTCCAGGGAATGGAACCAGAAAGCATAAGGATCTAAAGACTTAACTGCCTACATTTTTGCCTCACTCCCGCCAAATACTCTTCCTGGTCCAGCCTTGAGAGAGTAGGGAAGCAGTGTTGGCCCTAAGTCTTCAAGAATTATCACCTTTTTTTTTTCTTTTTAAAGATCTTATTTCTTTTTAAAGCTATGGCATTATTCTTGCATGTTATCAGTAGAGAAAACTATTAGTAAGGAATCAGTAGGGCATAAATAACCAACAGCTAACTCTGCCCTCCATCTTCCTTCCTAAAGGCGGGGTTTAGTTTAGCCATTTTTGTTTTTATAACTATTTTTTAAACCTTATTTCCTTTTTTATTTTTTTGAAGTTATCTCTACACCCAACATGGGGCTTAAACTCACGACCCTGACATCAAGAGTCAAATGCTCTACCAGCTGAGCCAGCCAGGCACCACAGGCTTCAGATTTTTAAAAAAACACTTTGCTAAGCCACAAAAATTCCTTTCAAACCATTACTAAGGCAGTTTCCTAGCCTGACAACATATTCTCAACTCTCTCTAGCCAATTATAACATTTAACTTTACATTTTTGGCTGCTATGTTTTTGACAGTTCTTTTTTTTTTTTTTTTTTTTTTGTTAAAAACNGCTGCATTGTAAGTTCAATCTGTTCTCCCTTGGTCACTTACCCTGTTTCTTCAATATTCTTCTTACGATGTATTTCCTAGATATTTGGCTATTTTTCCATTTTTCTCTAAAAAAAAAAATCCTATTCAAATATTCTCAGCCACATTTCATTTAACCAAGAATACAGTACCATACATATGTCCTGAGAGCTCATCCCTTAACAACTCAGTAGATTCAAGAATTTTTTTTTTAAGTTTATTTATTTTGAGAGAGAGAGTAGGGGAGGGGCAGAGAGGGAGAGTCCCAAAAGGCTCTGTGCTATCAGCACAGAACCCAATGCAGATTGAGCTCAAGGTCATGCTCTGAGCTGAAAATCAAGAGTTGATCGCCCAACTGACTGAGACACCCAGTGCCCCATCATGAAATTCTGACTCGAGATTTTGGTTCACATGATGTTAATATGTAAAAATGTACTCATTCCAAACCAGTGACAGAAGGACCATAAGCAAACCTTACAATGTGGGAATAAAGACAAATATTTTGTTTGAGAACCCCAGTTCTTCTATGTGACTTGACAGCAAAAGAAAATAGCAGAGGTGGTATTTTACTTTTAAAATTGTTATAATAGTTACCTTTCTTCTTCTTCTTCTTTGTTTGCTTTTGTCATTAAAGAAAAAAAAAAGTTAGTCCTTTAATCCCTCTCGATCATGAAACAAAGAGGCAACATTACTGCATTCTTGGTTTACATCTTTCCATGAGGTGCTCTTTGATTGGGTGAAGAGAACAGAAGAGAACCCTACCAAAAGCCTCGGTCCTTGACTTCATTCTGCCACTTAAGACTTCAATGACCTTGCGCAAGATCCTTCAATATCACACCAATTTCCTCATTCATAAAATGGGGTAACTGGATCTGCCCTCCCATCCTCACTAGTAGTGGCAAAGGACCAAGCAAAGTAAAATACAGTGGAAAGCTCAACACCGAGACACTGGACAGGACAAGCTTTAATTACTACTTGGTGACAGAATAACTTAACAAGACTGTTTAAAAAAAATCCAAGATAAAAAAAAATCCACAAAGAAACAACAACACAGCTTATTCACAATAGCCAAGAGGGGGAAGCAGCCCAAATGTCTATTGACTGATGAATGGATAAAGAAAATAAGTTATATCTAAATAATGGAATGTTATTCAGCTTTAACGTGAGGACATCACGCAGCATAAAATAAGCCAGTCACAAAATGACAAATACTGTATGATTCCATTTATATGAGGGTCCTAGAGCAGCCATAATCATGGAAATATACAGTTGAATGGTGGCTGTCAAGGGCTGGGGGGAGGGGGCATAGGGAGCCCTTGTTTAGTAGGTACAGAATTTCAGTTTTGCAAGATGAAAACATTCTAGAGATTTGTTCTAGAAGAGTGTGAACATAGTTAACACCACTGAAATGTACATTTCAAAATGATTAAGAGGGTAAAAAAAAATTGTGTGGTTAGTTCAAGGAAAATTGGAAGTGAGATTTAAAGACAATTAAATCAAAATATCAGCCTTTCTTGGACCCCTCGTTTACCAATCGATCTTGCTAGCCTTAAGAATCCATGTTATGGGGCATCTGGGTGGCTCAGTCAGTTGAGCATGTAACTCTTGATTTTGGCTCAGGTTATGACCCCGGGATCATGAGATCAAGCCCCTGCACTGCACTCTGTGTTAAGCATGGAGCCTGCTTAAGATCTCTCTCACTTTCTCTCTGTCCCTCTTCCTGCTCTCTCTAATTAAAAAAAAAAAAAAAATGTGTGTTGCAGGTTAGCTAAGGCTGTGTCTCCAAAGAGACATTCACATACCAGTGGAGGTATCTCTAATCCTAACTGCTCTCCTTTGGGGCTTCCAGCCCTTCCCCACCCCACAGTATCCGTTTCACACTGCTGCTAGTTTAACACTTAGATCTTTACTCCCCGGGGCCCCCATGTCTGGCATCGTCATTAGACCATGAATTTCTTGAGGGAGAAACCACATCTAACACATCTTTGATTTCCCTTCTTCTACTTCCTAGCTCAGTAGTAAAATCACTTATTACATGTTTGCTAATTGAATACATTCTACTGTTGCCCAGTTTCCAACATCTTTCATTTGGCTGTTGGAGGCAAAACCGAAGAGCAGGGAGAGAAGGATTTTAAGTGGGGTGTAAAAGTCTTTGTGTTGTTCCCCGATCAAACTGGGTAGAGAAAACGGAGAAGAATCGTGTATTTATAGCTGTGTTTATAATGATACAACAAAGATGTTCAGCTACAGCTCTCTAAGAAAAAAAAAAAACAGCTTGAGCTGCAAAGTTTGTAATAATCCACCCCAATCCCATTTATGGTTTTGAAATAGCCAGAAGTCTGTATTATGTTAACAGTCCTTATAAGGATTCTTGCACAAGACTGTGATTTTAAATGGAGGCAAACTTCAGCCCTCTAGAACTTCTATGAATAAAACCATAAATTCACTGTTAAGAGTGTTGAATTAGAATACCAGGTTCTCTACAAAACTTGTAACTCCACCCATACCCACAGGTAGATTGCCAAGATAACAGAACCAGAAAGAAATACAGAACAATATGTAACTTTATTCCTAAAATACTCAGATGCTACTCAGAAGAGAAGACCTGCAAAGAGAAAGAGGGGACATGAGCTCGCTCTTGATAATTGAGGCAGGAATCTGTACCATCGAGATGAAGCACAGAGAACACCTGTACTCTCAAGGCACTCAAAGTCTAGTTCAGGAGACAGGACACGGGCCTCAATCACGGGGATGGATGGGACACAACGTGACCTGATGACAGGAGATACTGTGAAGAGGATGTGAGGGAGTAAATGCACATCGCTTCCTACTGTGCAGCCACTGGACCTAAAGATCTGCCATGTAACACTCACCACAGAGCTAGAAACTAATAATGTGAACACAGAGGACAAACTGAGGGTCCCTGGAGGGGGATTGGGGGGGGGGAATGGGTTACATGGGTGGTGGACATTAAGGAGGGCGCTTGTTGGGATGAGCACTGGGTGTTTATGTAAGTGATGACTCATTGGGTTCTAGTCATGAAACTGACACTACACTGTATGTTAACTAACTTGAATTTAAATAAATTCTGAATACGCTCATCATCAAACAGCGTATGGTGACCTTATACAACTAAAGAGAAGTGATAAGAGTGGTCTCATAACTTCTAGTACAAACTCCCCACTGGACACTGAACTTGATGGCAGGAGCTGTGTGGACCAGTTGCCTGTGCCCATCCCAGACCTGACTGGGAACCCTGGGTGTCACAGGCACCCGCCCATGCGATTTCCACTGGAGCTACAGATGAGCTTCACACAGAACTTACCAAAGGTCAGGCAGCAAGTCCACGGCAGAGATGGACTCTGAACCCGGGTTTCCCTGAGCTGCGAGGTTGTGACAGGGACCACCTGAAATACTTCCTATCCGACCCTTCACGTTGAAGATGCGTCGACCCGTGCACTAAGGCTTCAAACTTAGGAGGATGAAGCTAACGTTGACAGAGGTCGGAAAACGTAGAGAAGAAAGAGTTTGGAAAAAATAAATGGGGGGCTCCATTTTAAATGGGGGGGCGGGGCCGAATGGATAGGGACGCCAAAGAAAAGAGGGGACATTACCAACACTAGGAAGAGAGGCTGGGGCAGAGCAGCAGATGAAGAGCAGAAGCCCTGGGAAGTACAAGACAGTAAGGGGGAAAGGTAGCCATGGCTTAAGTCATGGTCAAGGTGAAGCTCTGTATTCAAAGTCAAACATAGGCGAGAGTCCCAGCAGACCAGATGGATGAAGAGAGCTGCTGTCGATGAATCCAGAAGGAATGTACAGAAGACATCCCGCAGGGCGCGCCTGCGCCTCTGCCACAGCTCCTGAAGAACCCATCCGTGTGAAAGCCAGTGGCGTGCCTGAAGCAATAAAAGCTGAAGGTCAAGGTCTGAGCATGTGGCTGGACAGACTTCCATACTTCAGTGGAAGGAACAAAAAGCAGCAGCAAAATGGGCTGAAAAGGAAGAGCCAGAGAGGTCAGAGAAATGGGCTTGTGTCATAGCCAAGACTTGCCAAGAAGTGGGTATGGTGGGGGGGAAAAACAGGAGAGGCTTTCAGAGAAGCCAAGGGAGCACAGAAGAAAAAGTCGACTGGCTAGATTAGAAAGTCCCAGGAGATTTTCAGTCATTATCAGGAGCACCATTATCAGGAGAGAGACAAGAGACAGAAATGAGTTCCAAAGAGGGAAGAAGGAAAAGAAACGGAAAGAGGGGGATGGGACCTGGTGTAATTAAGGTTGGCCCTAGCAGAAAGGGAAAGAGGAGATGTGAGGGAAGACGGTTGTTTATTTTATTATTATTTTTTTTTGAAGGAGAGAGAGGGCACAACTGAGCAAGGGGCAGAGAGAGAGAGAAAGAAAAGCAGGACTCACCTGAATTGGCGCTCGTGCTCATCCCATGTGGGACTCGAACTCCTGAACTGTGAGATTGTGACTTGAGCCAAAGTCAGATGCTTAATGACTGAGCCACCCAGGTGCCCAACAGTTGTTTATTTTGAAAGGTATGGAGAGGGGACACTGGGGTGGCTTGGTGGGCTGAGCGTCCGACTCTTGGTTTTGGGCTCAGGTCATGATCTCATGGTCGGGAGACTGGGTCCCGCATTGGGCCCTGTGAGGAGCATGGGACCTGCTTGGGAGACTCGCTCTCCCTGGCTCTCTGCCCCTCCACCTCTTGTGCACAAGTGCTCTCCCTCTCTCTCAAAATAAACATGAAAAAAAAATTTTTTTTTAAAGAAGGTATGGAGAGATTTCTTCTTCCAAAAAGGGAGGAGAGAAAATAACGGAAGTGGCAGACTCTGCAGAAAATGACCGCATTAGGGGCGCCTAGGTGGCTCAGTTGATTACGCATCCGACTCTCGATCTCAACCATCACACTTCCTGGGTTCGAGCCCTGATGGGCTCTGCACTGGCAGCAAGGTGCCTGCTCTCTCCCTCTCTCTCTGACCCTCTGCTGCTCATGTTTTCTCTCCCCCCCCCGCCCCCCAAAGATAAATAAATGAACTTAAAAAGAAGAAAATGGCTACAACAGCTGAATCCAGGTTCTCGGTCGTTCCCTTGCACATTGCCTCCGAGCTTAGCTACGTGAAATGCATTCATCAACGGGGCCCTAGCAAACAGGACTCCAGAAAAGACACGAATACCACCCACTGGGACTTGTTCTCTCTTGGTGTGCTTGTAAACCTCAAGGGAGCAGGAGGTTGAGCTAACTAGCCTGCTGAGGGCTGAGAGACCATCTAGAAGAGAAGGAGACCCCTCCCCCCACACAGGGACCGCGGCCGACCTGCAGGCACATGCAGGGGGCCCTCCCAGTCACCTGGTCACCAGCCGACCCGCCAGCCGGCCAGTGATGAAAAAGGGAAGGGAATGGGGCCCAAGTAACAATGGTGATGACTTTAAGCTGCTGAGAGCAGCTTGTTCGGTGGAAAAGCCAATGGAGAGAACACGGGAGGAGTTTGCTGCTATAAAGGCCCGCCCAGGAACCAATGCTACATGTACTCCATGATCGAAACTGCTCGAAAGTATTTCAAGATGCTCCAAAGACAGACAGCTTTGCTTTTTCCTTCTGTATCTTTCCAGTCATCTACCGTGAGCAGTAATCCTGCAGTAAATATTATTATTACTATTGTTGTCGCCTACCGTTTGAGACGAGCAGAATTGCAGCACCAGGGACAGGGCCATACCCACCCAGTCACACCCACGAGTTAAGGCAGAAGCCTGACGCGGGGTCAGGGGCTCGCACACACTTTTTGGTTTCTTACAGGTAGGTACAAAGGTAATCTAAGCTACTGGGTATTGGAACCATAAACCCACGCTGCTGGGGACTGGACACAGTTAGCCCGTTTACAAGCTTTCTTTGGAAGGTGACTGCTACGAGCGAAGGAGAGTTGACAATTTTCCAAGGCAAAAATTAAAAGACAGCATTGAGATCAATGATGGGAAAATAATTTTAGCCTAAAATACTTTCCTAAGAATGTTTGCCATGTTTGTGTTTTCTATGAGGCGATCTCTCTGCTG